>NW_008237404.1:733351-760089 GCF_000691975.1 Corvus brachyrhynchos
TCCCAAGTCTGTACAAAGAACTGAACGAGAAAAAAAACTTCTTCTTTCTTGCTGACCTTGTCTACACTTGCTGGTCAGGTTTTTCAGGCCCCAAATATTTCCAAATAACAAGATTATCCTGTAAAACTGTTAATCAGTAATTTTCTTAAAATACTCCAGTTAGTTTTTGTGTTTTATTAGTATTTTATTCAATCATTTTCTGATTATCTGACTGTAGATTTATACAAAGGCTTTGTCTGCAGTATTCAAGATCATCAGAATGATGTTGTAGCTTTTCTTTTTTCCTGAAAATGATTATTTTTCATAGTGCAGTGTAATGTAATTGTACATAATGACTTTACTGTAGTCTGTATTTAAACATTAATTTAAAATGAAAAACAAAGGCCTTTATCTGAAAATACTCTCTGAAGAGAAAATTAACTTAATGTTGGGGTCCCTCCCCCGCCGTGTAGCCCTGGGAGAGGGGCCCTGAGGGCACAGACACGGGGCTTCCCTGTCCCTGCTCAGCCTCGTTCCCATTGGTTGGTTTGTGTTCCCTGCGCGGGCAGAAGGACCCTTGGTCCCGTGACTGGAACAGTTCCTCCACAGAGCCCCGGCCATGCAGCTGGAGAAATAAACATCTCTGAAACATCTAGCAAGAATCTGTCTGTCCATATATATTTCCTTTCCACGGGACTCCTGGTTTGATATATGCGTGTTGCAGTATCCCCACTGCAACAACTTAATTATGAAATTTTGGTCCTATTTTGAGTCCAACTTCAAGAGGAAAATCTACATTATGTCTACATATGCATGCCAGCTACACATCAAAAAGAGACTGATTCATTCTAACAGGTCTGTTTCTTGGAGGCTTTAGGTACAATGGTCTAGGGGACTGAAATTGGAGAAAAGGTAATTGTGATATTATTCTGTAACTAAACAGTTATAAAAATAATGTTTTTTCCTCTGAGCATGTCCGAAAAGGTTATTGAGTGCCTGAGCTGTAGTCTCAAGCAGCAAAGGAGTAGTACTTCACAGTATCATTATAAAAAACTACAGCGGGAGATTGTGTTGCCAGTAGGGATACTCTGAGGAGCTGACTGAAAAAACCGTAAGAGGCCTTGTGACATTGCTGAGTTAGGAGGTGGGAGTGACCCACTGAACTGAGGCCAGTACACTGTTATTCCAGACAATCGTCCTTGACAGATCTACTTAGAAAACTAATTTAGAGAAGTCTATTTAGAAGCTTAAGTGTTGATTTTGTTTTAGGTAATGAGAGATTGTCTTGGTTTGAAAGACAGGTGTCTGCCACGGAAGGTAGGAGCCTCTTTTGGAGTGGAAAACATAACATCCTTCCCTCGAAATTATTATAATTTTGAAATTAAGGGGCTTTCAGGCAAAGATGTGGGAAACAGGAATGACAGTTCTTTACTGTTCTATATCTATATATGTATAACCAGTCAAACAAACGACAATAACTATGGCAGTAACAGCAAACAATCACAAACCCAGTGCCGGCCTTCTCGGCTGTCGGGCCCTTTCCCCTCGGGTGCAGTTCCGCTCGCAGCCGGCAGGGGCGCTGGCGGCTCCCGGTGAGCAGGGCAGGTGCGATGGTTCCCCCGCGGCTGCAGGGGGCGCTCCGGAGCGAGCTCGGGGAGCACGCAGCACTGGCGGCCTGGGATCCCGGGGAGGGATGGGACAAAGGCTTCACAAACCCCTGGGCAGCTGATCCCGATGTCCAGCCGGACCGTCGGGAACAGTAGGCTGGAACAGCGGGGGGTGAGATGTATCCAAACTGCGGAGCTGCAGCGGGAACCCTGGGAGGTCTTGGCAGGCAGGGTGTGCAGGGCTACGATATAGCAAAGGCTCAAAGCAACGGCGGAGGCAGGGCGGCCACAGCCCAGCTCCCAGCAGGACAGGGAAAGGCAGGCTTGGGATCCCGGGGTTTGCCCTGAGGCACCCGAGCAGATGGTGAAAAGGTCCCTCTTTTAGTGAGGTAGGGTGTTAAATAGGGTCCCAGTACAACAGCTGCTCCAGCAAGCAAGCTCCACTCACGGTAGAAGGAAGGCAACAGAAGGCAGAGCCCCACAGTGGTGATGAATTCTCCCCACAGCGACCACAACCTCTCTCCCCTCCAAACGCTGAGAGAACGTGAGAGCTGGGGGCTCCACCCAACCTCCTTTTCCCAGTTCAAATCTCACGGCATCTCTGCCCCACACAAGAAAACCCCAGGTAAAAGAGTGTAGCCAGCTGGACCCCTCCCCCTGTGGCCAGGTCTTTTTGTCTCTCTTAAGTACCCAGTCTTTACTGTCTCTTGGCAACATGTATGGGGAAAATTCTTTAAGAGAAAAACAAAAGGAGAACTCCTAAAACCCCCCCAGAGATTCACCCCCTATCAAAGCTGCCTCTAGCATAATCCTAGAGAAGTTGCTTTTACTCCCATTTGTGGTCTGATTTATCAAATTACCAACACATTTCTGACAGAACTGGCTTTTTGCTTTCATGCTGTATGTCTGTAGACCACCTAATGTACATGACTGTAGAGAAATAACAGATTATAATTGGGATTTTTTTTTTCCTTTTTGATTAGACCTACTGCATTTTTGTAGGCTGGTTGCATTATTCTAAATCCTAAGTAATAAATGTTAAATTATTTCTGGGTGAAAGGCACACTTTTACCAAAGCAATGCTAATTTGAGTATTTTAATATGGTGCATAGGTCCTAGCTGGCCTTCAACAGAAAAGACCTTTGCATTTAGAAAGGGTATTTTACACAACGATAAATTACCAAAATACCCTATACATGAATGAATCTGTGGTCACCTAAAACCAGTTGGGTTTTGCAATTTCTATTGGAATAAACATGAGGAATTCAAACTAAGTATCTCTAATTTAGTAGAATAAGAGTATTAATGTTCTGTGGGATTTAAACTTGAAAGTTACAAACATGCTTGGAAAATTTGCTAAAAGTTCTGTGAAATATGCTGTCACTAAATTGAATAAATTAAATAATTATCTAGTGTATTTTTTTTTTCTGGAATATGAAGCATTATATAATAAACTGCTAATCCAAATGGAAACTCTAATTACTAAAGACTGCTTTCAAATTTCAAATGTCATCAATGCCCATCTTTGACCTCATACGTTGCTGTCTGATACATTATTTTTGCCACAGAATGATGGTAAAGGCTTATGAAAAGATGACTCATTGAACAAAAGAAAAATTAAATTAAAAAGTAGGACTTCACACATTCTTGCTTCCTTATGCTTCAAAGATGAAGTGAAACTGTTTCAAAGCTTTCAAATAGCTAAATTATTCTCACTGCAGTTTTTACTGATTCTTTATCATTTAATCTGTGAGGTTTATATTAACCATAGAGAGTTATGTTCCGAGATGTAGCTATGCTTAGGAGCATGGAGTTCTGAGATCAGTTCTTTAACCCTTCAATTCTACCCTAAAATAGTTGTCCTGCCTCTTTCTGTAGAGTAGAAAGGCTGCAGTGGGAATCCTTTCTACATATTTTAGGCAGGTGTAGTGGCTGGAATGTAAGGAGTGGCCCTTGTACTGCCTGTATCTTCCTACTGACCAAGAGCGAACCCAGGAATCTTGCTCAGAATAGAACAGAAACTGCAGGTTTAGCATGAGACAGTTATATGAAGTTATTTGAATCCCTCACAACTTAAAGAGTGTTCCCCTTAGCATCTCCCAAGGGTCTCTGGCTCTGCTTCTGCAGATGAAGCGTATTTTCTCACCTACACTTATCCCTTGCTCTGTTTGCTGTTGGAAGTACAACATTTTTTGATACCAGCTGTACTGTCTCAGGTCCACACAAAGAGATGTGGTATTGTTGGCTGCTGATGGATCAGTAGAATACAAATACAAGAGAAGAGTGTAGTTCCCTGAACCTGGACTGCCACCTCTTTTTCTCCCTGGTTTTCTTGAGTCGAAGCCACACTTGAGTCATCATGCTGCTTACATAGGGGTTAGAAGAATAAATAGCTTTTGCTGTTCCTTAAGAAATAGAGCGTGGATAAAGACAGGATAAATCAAACACTGCATGTCCTTGTTCTCAAGGAGAAAGTGATAATTCTTTTTGCAGGAAGTTGTGACTTAGATTGCTTGATGTCATATGAAATATGTAACCTGAGTCAGAACTGACTTCCATTGAGCTGGTTGTGAAAATAATGCTAATTCAGTGCAATTGCAAACCAAAGCAGAGTGTGGCTAAGCTTGTCATTCAGATGAAACCTTCTGTTACTGAAAATGCCACGTACTGAAAGCAGGGCAACTTATATAATATTAAGAGATGTATAAATAGTAAAAAAAAATAATAATACATTTATATATAGAACTTTCAAATATTTGAAATTGTCTGATTTAGTAAGCTAAGCAGATAGTATACAACTCTGAATATTTTTTAATAATGTTTGGTTTTCCCTCCACAGATTCCAGTGGCAAATGAGACAATGTTTTTCACTGATCTGACTGCCCAACCCAGATAATGCAGTTCTGACTCTGTATCTCAAGTCCTGCTTCAAACTGATAACTTCCAGAGAGATCACCAACCTCGATCTCCAGAATTGAAGTAACAGAGAACCACCCCTTGAAACACCTTTTCAGAATTGTTAATTATCTTCAGGTTTGATAACATAGGAAGCAAGTCTGGAATCAGTATTTGTGGCTTTGGTCACGTGTGATGAACAAAACCAACACAAGTAAAAATGATATTTTTTCTCCACTTCAGGTATTTCTACTTTCTGTAGGATTACAGATATTGCAAACGTGTTCTAAAGTTCAAGATATGGGAAAATGGTCTTCAGAGAATATTGCCAGCTCATAATATCTCACCTACATACAATGTAAATTTATATTTGCAGTTAGCAGATAACAGTTTCATGAAGTGAGAAAGTGGTTTTTTTAAAGAGCTAGTGGGTTGCTCAGTAATAAAGAGAAGAATGCCAGTTGGACAAGGAAAATATTGCCAGAAATATCAAGTATTTATAAACAAAGTAGGAGTAATTAATTATAAAAGATATACAAAAGTGCTAGCCTCATCTCCTTTTTCTTCACATTTCTTTAATCATAGATTTTAAATTTTCTTCATTTGCTAAAGAAAATCTGTCATCTTCTGTTCTAACTTTTGTAACAGACTTGAGTCCAAGCTTACTGCTTTAATTAAACAGAACAAAACTGAAAGTTTTAACAGTTCTTTACAAGAATCAAGAAAGTTTCCAGATCTGTAGCATAGACACGAATCAAAGATATATTGATTTTGCTACCAAAAAAATAGTTTGCTGCTGATTTCAAATGCAGTAATGACTAATAACTTCAGTGAAACAATAAAATCTGTTCCTTTTTTCATACAGTGTAGCTTTTTCCACCACTTCAAAACCCAGGGAGTTTTGGCAACCTTCAAGGATCTGTTAGTCTTACCTCTTGCAATATTGTAATGCTCTGGTAGCAGCTTTTCCATTTTTAGAAGATTCCTGTGAATCCATAAACATTTAGCATTCCATATTCCTAGTTTAGTCTTTGTTGTATTCAAGGTGTTATTCATATTATGCTTTTTTTTTTTGCTTTGGAAGTTTAAAACAAAACCCCCCCCAATCAAATCAAATCAAACCAAACCCACCCCCCCGTCTCAAAAAAAATCAAAACTGATACACTATGCCTTCCAAATGACAATTAAATACAGCAGCTGACCCAACCTCAGTATTTTTCAGGTTTTCAGTACAGTTTTTATAGTCCACATTATCAAAGTTAACATGGGTTGGGCTGCAGTTTAACCTTTCAAGGTCTTGATCTAACAGCACACTATAGAATGATAAAGCATCGAGAAGTCCTGCAGACATCTGTCGAGCTCTGTAAGGATGTACCAGTCTGTTCACACATTATTAATTGCAGGATGGGTCTCTAAATTAGTTTATCAGGCTGTTTAACTGGCAACAGCAACCACCACAAAACCTCAGTAATCAAACCCCTTCTTTCATGTAAAAATTAAGAAAAGCTGATGACCTGAAAGTTATTTTGCATTACAAGTAGACAATTGGCAACTAAAGAAAATTTACAGGCATCAGAAGTCAAATTAAAAACTGCATATACGTTTAAATGGCAAAAAAATAGTTAGCTACTTTATGTATATTATAGTAACAATCATTCTTCTATGAGTGAAATTTCTTAAAATGAACTATTTTAAGGTGTCAATGCCTCTATATAAATCTTCTTCCTCTGGAAAGAAGAAAGAAGGCTTGGAATTGCCATCAATTGTTCCCAATTATAATTCCACACTACACTGCTTTGATATCATTGCTATTTTCAAAGACTCTGATATTACTGTCCCTGCCCGGCTCCATGGGGTCCCACGTGCACCCAGAGAAGCACGGGTGGGTTCAGTGCTACAGTCGGTAGCACAGAGCAGAGAAGGGCATTTGCATGTGTTCCAGCAGGAGCATTTATTGCTGCTACACTGTCAAAGGTTGCAGAGGCAAATACCAACATGATCCTGAAACTCACAGTTTTATCTGGGGGCAGGGAAAAGGCGGGACTAGGGAACAGGGACCAATGGGAAAGCTCTGGGGGAGTGACGAGAGGGTAGAGGCTGACAGCCAACCAGGGAAGCCAAACTGGGATAGATTAACAGAACAGAACAAGCATGCTGGGAGAAGCCTTTCTGGTCACCCTAACATGAAGTGGTTCTTGTGGTACTAGGGACTTGTCTTACCGAGAACTCTCTGTCCCTTGTAATGTGTTCACCGGCCACCACACCCTGATGTAGAAGTGAATGAACAACTTCTTATTTTACTACCATGTCAGCAAGTGTCTCACGTCTCCTGTGTTCTCACAATGGGATCCAAAATGAAGCAGATTTCTTTTTTTTAATGGAAAATAAAAGGAGAAAGTATCAATGCAATTGTCAAAGATAACTAAAGAGGGGCTAAAATGAACCAGAGAACTTGACCAAGAATGAAGAACTTGGACTTGGAGTGATTATTTTTAGCATGGATTTCTCATCTCTGCTAAATAATATTAGCACACTGATATGGTGTCTTGGGGTGACTTTATGATGTGTATCCCATATCGCTGCCCTATGCCCAGAAATTAATTCTTGTGCCTTTCTATGCCTCTAAACTGAGCCTGAGAGGGGGAAGGAAAAACTGAGCAAAACTTTTTCACAGCAGTTTGCAGCTTGTTCAAGGTCACACAGAGAGAGCGACTTTTTTTTTCCCAGCTGTGGCAGGGGAGCGAGGAAGCACCCGGCTTGCTGCTCCCGGGACAGATTTTTGGCCAGTTTTTCAGTTTCTTTTTCTCCAGAGAGAGACTGAGAGTTGAACTTTTTTTCCCTTCCCTGGAATTTCAGATTTTCTCCTTCTTCTACTGGACTGCTTCAATATCAGAGCACATTGGGAGGACTTTCCACCGAGCACAGAGGGCCTGGCCCTGGGCCAAGCCCCAGCTCCGAGGAGACCAAAGGGAGGACTCAAACACTTTCCCAGGTTTTTTCTCCACAGCAAGAGATTTTATTATTTAGCATTATTTTCCTTTTCCCGTGTGTTTCTTAAATAAATAGTTTTTATCTCTTTCACTTGCCTTTGGGGAAAATTTATTTTTTCCCGAACCTGGTGGGGGAGGGGTGGTGATCGGCCTTCTCTCAAAGGATATATTTCCAAATTTGGCCAAACCAGCACATATGGAAAATATTTAAAAAATATGGCAAGCAAGCACAGCATTAGCTTTACCTAAGGGGAGATTTCTTCCTACTGCTCCTGTTCTGCTTGGTTTCTTTCTGGGCTTACTGAGATGGAGAACCTGTGCCAACATAAATTTTCTTGAGTAGAGGAAAGTGATCTGGGTGTCAGAGTCCTCTGCCCTGTGACTCAGTGCTCTTTCTGTGACACTGACTGGAATTTGAAACAGATAATTAGGATCTTTCTACAGTTAAAAAATTTATAAGCATATGAGAGCGTGTTTACGTGATAACCTGCTGCAGTGTGTGTTTGCCATCCTGTATTTATAGTAGAGAAATAAGACAGTGAGGTGTTAAATGTGAGTAGCCCTAGGCAATGTGTTAATTTCCCCATCTATTCTGTGAAAATGCCTCTGCAGCTGTGAATGCAGGTTAAATTACCTCAGGAGCAGAGGAGCTCTGTGGGACTTGCTGTTTCCTCTGTGGCAGAGGATGGTTTTATGTATTGTGATCTATTTGCTAAACAAGATGCTTCTTCTAAAGGATCCTTCTTTGCAGTTTTTTTCCTGATATTTAGTTTTTTGTGGACAGTATAGGGTGGCGAAAAGATCTGTGGAGTTATTTTTACATTCATTTGCTTTGATGATTAGTCTGGTTGATCAAGAGCTGTGAGCAGGCTACTGCCTGCTCCTGGAAATTGGATCAGTGACAAATCAGCTCCTTTAATTCACTGGACTGTTTAGAGTCTTGCACTGCTTCAGTATTTCTGTCAAAAAAAAAACCCAACAAAAAGCAACTGAAAACTATAAACAACTTTTCAAAAGATAAAGGTGTGTCATGCTACTCAAAAGACACTAATGTATACAATAAAAAAGCAAATACAAATATAATAATGAAATATTAAAATGGGATATAGAGACAAATGGCTGGTTTTAACGTATGCATACCACATATTCCTCATTGCATGGGGGGCAGCCTCAGAGTCCTAAGTAAGGAATTCTGACTTCATGTCACAGTTTGGTGCTTGTTTTCACATCTCTGCTTGAAAGTTACGCAGTTGCTGCCTGTACCAGCAGCTAAGTTGTTAATTCATCCTGATGGCTCTGCTCTATTCACTGGTGATCTAGGAGAAAGGCAGAAGTTTTGTTAGTAAGGAAACTCATACACCAGGAGGTTATCTGTGCCATCTTTTCCTGCTGTATAGAGGAGCAGAGCAGTATAGCTCTGTATAGCAGAAGCAGAGACTTCTCCTAACGGGAAGTTGCCTACTCCTGATCCTTTCTAGCCCTCAGGTGGACCGCTTTCAGCTGATACAGAAATCCAGAAATCCATCTGACCTGACAAAGACTTTAGATTCATCTTCTTGGTTGCAGACCTAGCAATCTTAACATCAGCATCTGCATGGGTTTCCTTCCAGGAGCTATGGAGCACTACGCTGAATTCTCAAAACTGAAAAAAGTTTACTTGCCGAAGGATGTGACTTGAAGTTTTAGATGTGACTCACAGTTTTAAATGGATTTAAAACAAAGTAAAAGTGACACAGAGCAGGACAGATTCCTCTGATAAAATGCAGATGGCTCCAGCTGAGCTGGCCACAGAGGTCCTTCTTCACTGTCAAAGAAGAGATATGGACCTGGCTGATCTAGTGTGATTTAAATGCCCTTAGTTCTTCTTCATGACTTTAAATGATCTGAAAACAAGTAGCTCAGAAGTAAGTGTGTATGTTTTAGTAACCTAAGTCAGGCAATTTTAATGTCACTCGTTCTGTCCCACCTACATTAAATTCCAGTCTGCTCACCACAAACGGGCATCTGAGACTTTCTGAGCTGATGGCTATTGCTGTGACAGTGTAAGGCCTCAAAATTCTTCCCTTTTTATGGTTATCATATGGGAATTAACAGCCTTCTCCTTTGAAGCAACTTAGTCATCAAAATAATCTGTGTTCACCGGGATAGATAAGGCATTTTATAATTAAGAGATTCTGCATTTTTTTTTTCTCCAGAAGCTTCTATATGCAATACAGTTTTGTCTCCTTCTTGGTCACTTCTACAAATCCTCTTGATGCAGCTCCATTGTAAATTTGATCGTTTTCTAATATAAAAATCATATAGGTATGTAATATTTCAAGAAAATATTGAGATCACCCCTGATTATCCACAAGCCAGAAAAAGTTTGGTACTTCTCAGCAGATTTATTTTCTATTTATGAATGAGTAAATTTAAATTGCAAATATACCACTGTACATAACATATTTTGCTTTCTTGTTGCCTTTCCAATTATCTTTTTATATCTTATTAATAAAGAAAATTTTTAGTGTCCCTACCATCATACAGTTTCAACCACTGGGAACAATTACTGATGTTAAAATTATTAGGGAGTGACTGAAATATGTATTATAACTATTGCAACATTTTTACTGTTTTTAAAATAAAAAAGCCAACATAATAAACCTGTTAAATTTATTTCTCTTTTATATCTGTTTGCAAACTACTACATGCAAGTGTTTTAAGATCTCTTTAGTCCTATATTTTATGGCCTACTTGTAATACACTGTTGTTAATATCATGCCAGTTTATATCACATTATTTATCTCAATTTTTGCCATTTCTCTGGTAGCACTAAATAATTATTGGTAACTAGGAATATCTTTCTCATAAATTAGAACACAGGGTTCCTTTTTTAATATCTCTGCTTAGATAAGAAAAGGAGAAGCATCTTAATTTTTTTCCCTGGTGTACGTTTGTTTGAAAGATTTCTTTATAGGTACTCCCATAAGCAGCAGTGATGTCTCAGAGCACGTAGGTCTTGTCACCATCTTTCTTTCTTACAAGCTTTATTTGGAGAGACTTGTTCCAACTGGTGTTAGTGAAACCTGATAGAATCCCTCTTCTTGGGGTTATTTAGATGTGTGTGTGTATATATATATATGAACTCCATCCTTTGAGAGACTGTGACTCAAGCCCTGCTTCATTTTAGCAATTACCTCTGTGTTTTCTCCCAACTGGGGCAGTGCAGAAAGCATCAGAAAACCTGTGCCTCTGGAGATAATACTTTTAGGTTATGTAGTGAGAGAACAGAGGATCTACCTTCCTCACAGCAGAGCTCCCTTTTCTGCTTGTGAAACTGGCAATTTGAGATATAAATTGTTCATTAATGATTTTAAAAAATGGCTTGATATTGAGTATTTTTTTTAATCCCATATACTACTTTTATTTCTATAGCACTTAGTATCTGTATCCATAAGCAGACACCTGCATATATCAGGCCCTCCACAAACACAAATTTGAAAAAAAAAATCTCTTCTCCACCCCAGATTTCTATGACAGAATAGAAGGAAAGGCAGCAGGTGAGTACAATCAAAAGGATAGTACAGAAGCACTGAGGCTCTCTTGCTTACCATCATAGACCTTAGCCGAGGTCAAAGTGCATTGGCAGTCTAACTCATGTCTGGCACATTCAATGTGTAAACATTACACTAAAGGGAGGATTTGCTGGAGAATAAGGAGGTGATTTTGTGGCTTTTTACCTGGATTTCCTTCCAAGCAGGAGAAAGCAAGATGTTGTTTGACTTGCAAAAGGCTGCAGCCAGTTTAAAATACACTGATCAGCAAAAGACTGTTCTGCCTGTACTATGAAATGTTTAAAGTAAGGTCTAAGATACATAAATAGTGGTATTTTGCAAAAGCATGTGTAAATTAGAGGGGTCAGGATAAAAGCACATTGAGAGTTTAACAGGATTTTTCCTGTTCTTGATAAGAAGGGCAAATCTTTTTGAAGGGAGGCGTTGAACTGACCTGTCATTATTGAAGTAGTCATAGGGAGAAAGATCCCATTTGCTCTGATCCATCTGCTGACATATGCAATAGTGACCAAATTCTGTACTGGTATTTAGGGAAAGGCATATGTGTTTAATCAGACATTTAAAAAAGAAGAGATAAAAGACTTTTATCACATTATGTTGAGCTGACCTAGTGTTCCTGCCAGGCTTGGTCCACTCTGGTGCAGTGGTACTGCTGTGTGCCATTTGCATCTGGTGCTTCACACCCAGTCCCAAAGCAGCAGAGCTGCTGGGAGGCAGCAGCTTCTCTTCTCTGGGTGACTGGCTGGAGTAGAAGCTTTCTCCATGATGTCTCTGTTCTTCTTGTCAAGCCCCTGCTGGTGTGTCGTGTTTCTTTCAGCACAAACAAAATGCTCTGGGAAACCAGATGAACTTGTGAGGGAGATGCATTATTTGAATTGTGTTCTTGTGCTGTGCTCATGCTTCCTTTCATTTGTACTGGTTAATTTAAAATAACATACCTGCAAAAGAGAGAAAGCAGATGAATTTCCATGCTGAGCAAAATAAAGACTTATTTGCAACTAAATAGTGCTTTCCATGCTACAAAGTTATATTTATGGTCTTCTTTGTAGTATTTCTTAAACAATACAGAATTTGGAGAAATTCAGTCATGTTCTTGGACTACCTGAAGCTACTGATTAGGAAAGATAAAATGAGTGCCTTTGTATGTTTCGAAACCTCTTCATTAAATCAACCCTGCAAAGGTTTTGCACAACACTCCAACAGAACAATTGTTCCAGGGAGAAAAAAAATATCATTTTTCACATTTTTTCCTTGTTGATGTTTCAATTCTATTACAGTGGCAGTTGCTAATTGCTAAATAATACAAGTCACTTGTCAGGAGTTTCTATTCGCATGTTATTATCTCTGCAGAAAAAGGGAGATTAGCTTAGCACTTCGGCTACCAGACCTAGGCAGGATTTTGTACAGAAAAACATCAACATGCAGAGCACAAAATTTTCTCATAAGGCCAGATAAGTATAGGAATTTTTGTTTTGACTGCTAATATGAAATAGCAACATAATATAGATACAAAGTCTTCAATGCCGAAACATTAGCTATAAAGTTATCAAGTTTACATATTACAGATATTTATTTCTTTTTATTTCAAATAAACCTCAGGAGAATATTTTGTTTGCTCTTTTTAAATTGTTCATTCATGCAACAAAGGCTCTCCATTCTCTGATGTTATCTGGTTACTAGATGAAATCAATGTTGGAATAAAATTTGTTGTCAAACTCATAGTACACAATGTTATTTTAGAAGAAACATGTTATTAGGGCATGTCCCTTAATAGTATTGAAAGATCTCATGGATCATGAAGTCATAATAAAAGAACTGTTGTCTGTGCTATTTATTTGGCAAGTATGACGTTTTCTGCTATTTTTCCCCATTTTGTAAATACTCAATTACTCTGGATGAAAAAATCTGACAGCATCACTAGAAAGACAAAGTCCTGCCCTGAAGAGTTTCAAGTCTAACAGGCAGAACACTACAAAGAGGATTAAAGCACACAGATTTCTGTGTGATTAACGCTATGATTCATGTCTTTAATGATGGTGTCTTCTGTAGATTCCCAACCATCTATCAGTTTTTCCTGGGTTTTTTATGTATCCTAAATATTTTGACTGCATCTCTCATTTACCTGTTCATTCTCTACTTCTAACACAGACTTATTCTTCATGATGTATCCCCAGCTTTCCAACTCCATTAATTCCCATCTTCCCTACCTTGTTCTGGCTTTTGAATTAAAAAAAGCAAAAGGAAGAAAATGCCATCAGAGAGAGACCACAACACCAGTTTTTATTCTGAACATGGAAAATACTTTTTTATCTAATAATTAAAATAAATCACTTTCCTCACATGGTAGCCATATGCCATGAAGAACACATGGATTTTTTGGGGGGCAATGGGTATGGGAAGCAGAGAGGGGCTGCCCATAATGATGGAGATTTTTTGTTATCCCTAGATTATATGATTCATTTCCCAGAGACCTAAGACTCTGAAGTTTTCCCCTGATATGCACTTCTGCAGAAGCAGATCACAGGCTGGCCATCTGATAGTGACATTACAGCAATGGCCTGATAAACTGTTTCTGTTCCCAAGTCTGAATGAGAGGCAGCCCTCAGAATGGCAAATCCAGACAGAAATCCTGAGCTTCATATACAGGAGGTTTTATGTTTTTTGCTGTCATTTTTGTCTGATCCTTGTTCAATATCAAAATACATACAGGCTTTCATTTTTAAATTGCAGGCTGCTTTTAAAAATCAGCTCAGCAACTCAACTGGAATAGATTTTCTAGATATTTCAGCAACCAGCAACCCTCATTCCCATGTTCACTGACATTCAGAAGAGCTTAGCACTGAAGATATGATCTCCTTAGTCATTGTAGACAGTTTTCTGCCCTTGCAGGCAAACAGGATACACAAATTCTCTTCATAAAGTTCTTTAATTCAATTTTAAACATGCAAAAATATTTTGTTCATGTTACTCTTTCTGGAAAGTTGTTCCAGAGAGTTCAGTGGGTAGGTTTATTTCAGTAGGGTCAGAGTTAAAAGATACTTGTGTTCAGTTTATTATCCCCAGTGGTTCTTGTTCAAGCATTATTCTTTAGCATAAACAGTATTATTTCCTCCTAGCGTTTAACCCAACATATATTTATTAGCAGCCATATATTTTATTAGCCTATATTTTGTCAAACCAAGCAAGCAAAGCCTTTCACACTCTGGATGATGCTATTCTTTACCTTTTTCAAGTCAAAGTCACTCTTCTTGAGCATTGGTGACAAGTTTTGTGTCATATTAAAGATGAAGTGTCACAAGCACTTTCTACAACAGGAATTATGCTTCACTACCTGTACACCTAATACTGCCTAGTGTTGTATTTTGTTGTTTCACAAATAAAAATGTACTGTTGTTACCTCCCCTTGTGATCATTTTCATTCATTACTTTCTAACTCACAGCACAAGTTCCTCTTACCTCTTTTCAAAGAGTTTTCTTAGGGCAGTGTGGTCCTTATGTAGTCCATGAACAGATATAAGTGCTTCCAGCAAGGGTTCAGAACAGAATTTCTCTCTAAACATTCTCCTTTCTATCTCCTTTTATTGGCTTCTGGGCAACTGACTTCCTAAGTAATTGAAGTGAGGTGCCTGAGCTAAAGATGATAAATACAGATCTGTGTACAGGGTACTTAGTACGTTCCCTGTGATCCTTATCACAGAATCACAGAATCAGTTAGGTTGGAAAAGATCTCTGAGGTCATTGATTCCAACCTGTGGCCCAACACCACCATGTCAATGGGACCATGGCACAGAGTGCCACGCTCAGTCTTTCCTTAAACACCTCCAGGGATGGTGACTCCACCATCTCCCTGGGCAACCCACTCCAATGACATATTACCCTTTCTGTGAAGAAATTCTTCCTGATGTCCAACATAAACTTCCCTGGCACAGCTTGAGACTATGTCCTCTCATCCTGTCACTTGTTGCCTGGCAGAAGAGGCCAACCTCCACCTGGCTACACCCTCCTTTCAGCCAGTTGTAGAGAGCAGTAAGATCTCCCCTGAGCCTCCTTTTCTCCAGCCTAAACAATCTGGTGGTCAGTGGAGAGGTCACTGCATTTTCCCAAAAGCATCCCTGGCAAGGGATCGCTCCAGCAGCGCCGCTTAACATGCTAGCAGGCCAACTTCTTCACCCGTGCAGATGGAGGCACAAAAGCACACAGACTCAAGCTGGATAGCTCATGTGTTACCAGAGACAGAAGAGTCAGGAGGGGTCTCTGTATAGAGCTCCACGGATGAAGGTTTAGTGCAGCCATGCCACAAAAGTGTCCAGGGACGAAGAACCGGGAAACAATGCAGGGTCCAGGGTTTTGTACGGGAGCGGGGCAAGCATCAAGGACCAGTGGTCTGAGGGTACAGAAGCGGTACACAGGTGGGACTAGGGTAGGGGAGCCAATGGGGAAACTCTGGGGGAGAGGCGAGGGGCAAGTGCCAACCGGCCAGCCAGCCAGACCAAATCTGCATAGAACTACAAGCCTGATGGGGGAGACTTTCCTTCTCACCCTGAGTCAGGGGATGATCTTAAACTTTGGAGCTGGCCCACCAACAGGCCTCTCCTGCTCCGGAGCTCTTTGGCCCCTCGGCCTCCACTGCCGCTGGCTCAGCCGCCTCAACAGTCTGGAGAAGCTCCCTCAGCCACTCTTCGTCAGGCTTGTGTTCCAGACTTTCAGCAGCTACCCACTGCCACCTCTTCTTAACCTACCCCCTTAATATCCTCCACCTGTTTATCCTGCAGTGACCCAGATAACGTATGTCTGTCTTCTTAAGTATGGGTAGTACTTTTAGTACCCTCCAGACATCTGGGACATTGCTCTCCAGACAATGGATATGAAACACTGGGCTACGTGGTTAACACTACCAGTACTTCTAATTTTGGTTAGCAGCATGCGAGATGTCTATTTCAGAAGGACTTGAAGAACGGCTGCTCCACGTGTGACCATACCATCTGTACCACTCATCCACAGAATGATTCCTTCTAACAATATTGAGATCTGCAGTGAAAGACAAAAAGTTAGTGTTTTTTAAGTGCAGCAAAACAAATCAGAGGAAACAAACGATCAATGTCCTGAGTTTTCCTTTTTGTTAAACATGTTAAACATTTGTTAAACAAGGTGAGCAGTACAATGTTAGGAAAAACCTGACTGCAGAATCTGCAAGTTGATATGGCAGCTCTAACAAAGCTTTGCTTAAAATTCGCTAGTATCTTGGAGTTTTGTTTCCACTTAGGTTGAGATAATTTCCATTCCCATTATGGTCTTGCTTTACCCCCAGATCCAACATCACTAATTGTATTGATAAGTGAAGCAAGTGCTCATTTAGTTTTGAGGACCTTTCAAGATTATCTTAAATCTTGACCTTCTCAACACATTTCTTTTTCCTTGCTTTATTTTAATTAAAATGTTTGAGAAATATTTGCCACGGTTTCAAATAACCTTTGAAAGCTCTAGCAGATCTTGACTTGCTGTCCTCTTGAACTCTTGATATATGGCTGTTTATTCTAGCATTTCAGTGGGAGTTGTAATGCTAACCTCTTCAGAAAATCTAGCTCCAAGAATGAGTTCTAAGCTCGTAAAAATTCTAGCCTGAATCCTTAAGTATTTTCAAAAACATGCAAGAAATGATGAAGGTTAATTACAAGTGACTTCATGTAAGTCATTTAGATATTTTTGAAATTCTTTTCAAGAGTATAAAAAGTGTCAGTCATGTAGTACAAATCTTTTGTAGTTGGCTCATTTTGTATACAATGAAGAACTACTAATTTATACCTTCTGCATTTTCAAGCGTAAAAAAGTCAATTTTTTTCAGAAGCAGCTTTCCATATGTACTTAAGATCACTATAAGTTCACTGCACATGTTCTGTATTTACCATTTCACACTTCTGTTTTGTGTTAATACAACAAATTACAATGTATCAGCTTGTAACATTGTCACTTGCTGGTTTATCTAAAGCTCGTTAACTTTTTTATTATAAATTAGCAAAAATTATCATATTTTAGAATCAAGAAATGAAAAGATCAAAGCTGTCTACTAAATCTTCTAGGGGTTTGCACTAAGTTACAAGACTATTCCATCAAACTAGTTTGAGGCATTTTGTAAAATGAGATACTGCTTCATGATTCTACCTTCTGGAATGTTCCTGGGAAACCAGCTGCAAATGTCCTGTCGCTTTTAATACTGGCAATATTTTTTACTTCTGTTCCATATATAAACACTGGCAGTAAACAGAACATTTAAAATGCTTTTTAAGAAGAAGTGTCTTGGTATTTCTCATAGAGTATATACACATTGATGATTCTGACAGCTGGATAAACACTAAATAGATTTCCTAAAATGCAATAGCCATATAGAAATTAGAAAGTGAGAATCTGGCATACTCTCAAGGTTATGTAAAGACAAAATGATTAACTACCAAGACTACATAAAGGGATATATCCGCATATATTGGGATGAAGTGCACTGATGGCTATTTCTGCCAGTATCAACACACATGCAGGAGATGCTAAAGTATTGTGCTTATGGCAGGAATGGATCACTACAGTTTGGGTTACTAATCCTCCACCCATTGGCATAGAATAAGAGTGACACAGAAGAAAAGATGCTAGTTCAACAGCTTCCATCTTGTCTGGGACTCAAACTCAGGACTGAAATGGTTATTTTATGAAAAACTAATAATATCTGCAGAAGCAGAGATAATAAGTTTGATGTGCAGTTCTGTTTTTATTTGGCATTATGTGAATATGACAAATGGGAAAGCTGCCCTGTGCTGCCTTTGGGAGATGCCCTGTCATTCACAAGCCATTAGATGTGTTCTCTGTGTGTCTACACTCCTGACACCCTCAGTCTGCTTGGTGAAGTTACAGCCTGCTTGTGTGACACATGACAGGAGTGGTTGTTCCTGCTTTGTCTGTCCTGTAGTCCTTGTGCCATGACAACTCTGACTCCTTTTATCAGACCCTCCCCTGAGAGGTCTGCATCACGCTCTGTGTTGTGGCACTGGCATGCTCCATGTATGGCTGAGTGAGCCTGACATGACCAGTCCCTCATTCCTCCTCAGAGGTCCTTCTGCCTCCAGCTGCACCTGAAGGCTGGTGCCTAGCTTTGCTTGGACTGGGGCTGTTTGGAGCTTTTGCATCTCACAGCCAGTGGGAGAGGTGGGCCCTGTGCTTCTGCCTCAAGCCTGGAGTCAGGGATCTCATCCTTCTCCTGGAAGTAAGGTGTGGGGGATCCCACCTGTGTGCTCCTCTTCACCCTCCCCAAAGTCCCAGATGTTAGTCAAGGCCATGGCTGTAGTCCTATTCCATTTTACCCACACACAGACACAGCTTTGGCAGAGGGCTGCAAGGGGCTGTTCCATAGGTATAGGGCAACCGGCTATATCGTCTTATCAAAATCTACCCTCTTCAGTGTAAGGAGACCACATTGCCTGATCCATGCAAATATTCAGCAGCTGCCCAGCAGCACCACCGAGGCCCCTCTTCCTTGGTCAAGAAGGTCACTATGGTCCTTCTCTGCACAGTCACTCTCACTGATTCACTTACTCAGATTAAGATGAGGAAAACTATCATTGGCTTGAATGTAACCAAAGTACAAACCCAAAACTCTCTCCTAAAACTAGTTGTAGTGTTATGCTGAGTGCAGTAGTCTGTAGCAACCAGGAAGCAGGGATGGCAAGAAAAATACAGCATTGACCCATATATCTTCTGTATTAGAGAGGTCAGCTCTGGGTGGCTTATCTGATTCAAAGGCCCAGACGTACCAAGCCACCCATAGCTGACAGATAGTGCAAGTTTGGTGACTTGTCATCTGCGCAAATAAGCACAATTCTTGACTCAGCAGTTCCAAATGACATAACATACCTTGACAGGGAAACTTGATAGCAAAGCAGCTTTGGACGGAAAGTTATTTCTGGCGGCCTAATCCCTTGCCTTAGGCATGTGGGGTGTGACGTCTTGTATCTCAGTGGCTTTGCAGCTGGGGTGCTCAACAAACCTGAGCAAGTATTACTATTCAATCACTGAATCACATTTCTACTGCTACTGACAGTACAGAAAGATGGTCCAAGTCCAGTGGGGAACTTCAGGAGCAAAGACAAAATCTCCTCAGATGAAACTGATTTTCCTTTGCCAACCAAACAGTAATTAATGGTGATTAATACCTCTACTCTTAAGAGCAAGAGAAAGCTCTGTAAAGAATGGGATATTCAAACACTCAGAGGGACAAATTTGAGATTATCTCTAATGCCTGTGAACTCAGTAAGATCCGATGATTTATCCTGGTTGAAAATTTAGATTCTAATACCCACAAGTAGCCTCATGAACATGATTAAATTCAAGTAGTGTCCCTCTCTTTCTTATGTCTGCCCAGGAACTAGAAGTTTGGTACCAATATAACTTGGTCTTATTCTTTTTTTTGTGATCTAAAATTCTAGACACATACATACAATTGTACATATGTGTCTAGAATAATTATGAAATAAATGTTATTGTCTTGGTTTTCCAGTACCATGGAAGTGTCTTCCAATATCCTCATGTTATTAATTCAAAATTTTTTTAGGGATAAAAAGCTCTTCCAATTTTACTCATTTTTTTACTCTTTAAGAATGTGGCTATCAAATTTTTTTAAATGAAATAATCATGAAAAGAAGGAAAGCTAACGATGGAATAAGTATTTTATTCCTCCTGGTATTTTGCTCTGAAAAACTAATATGAACCACTGGAAAATGCTATAGTGTCTCACCTCACTGAACAGTAATTTACAATGCAAATGTATGTAATTTTCCTTAAGCATAGTAGACTCAGGGGAAAAAAAATAAGGTGTGCAGTCAGTCCTGCTCTGTAAACACACAAAAGAAACTGCCCCTGAAGATTCAACTCCAATTTCCTTTTCCTTTAACAACTATCTTCATTAACATTGTATTATATTTTTTGTTATAATGACTGTCCTGGCAGCCTTATGCAGGAGCTGTAACAGTGGTAAATGTTTATAAGCAACTCTTTAAGTAGATCTCAAAAAGCAGAAAATAATGGATTCCTTTTAATAAACTTTCCACTCTTGGTTCAAAAGGAATAGTCTTATATTGTCTCTCATGTTTTAAGCCATTGTGAGGCATAGCTGTGTTGGTAATTGAAGGTCTCAGTGTCTGTCCCAGCAGAATGACAGCTCTAGGCTCTTTCGTGTGTTTGCTGCAAAGTGGTAGAAGGAAGGATGGAGCACCAGAGGAGGGGTGGTAGGGTCCATGTATGGGCTTCCCTGCTATCACAAGAAATACACACGGCTGTAGGAGTCAACTGTGAAAAGTTTTCTTACCAGACTCCTTTCCCTGCCCATGGAGCCCAGCATTCCTCCTCTCTAGCTGTCTGTATGCAAGGATTGGAAAGCATTTCAGAAAAAATATTGCAGTCTGTGAAACTTTTCTCAGTGGTCGGATTAATTTTTCCCTTTCACCTTTCACTCCTTGTTAGTGCTAGCATATTTCTTGACTGTGGCATCTCTCACACTTTCAAGATTTACAGAGTTTGCAAAACACAGTATTGGCACACTGAGTAATAACCCAATAAAATGTCTCTCTGTTCTTTTCAAACCTAAGGCAGATACTTCCAGTGGCCTTCATCTCATTCAGATGATGTGGATTCATCTCCATTAGGGCTTTTGGTTGGAACAACAGTGTGAGCTCGTAAGGAAGTCCTGAATGTCCTCATTTCCTATGTCTCAGAACTTACAGAGCAGTTCTGGGGGTGGGAACTGGATGACTTTTGGCGGAAACTCAGTGGGAATCTGCCATCCGGAGTGCATCACATGCACTGCAATCACCAATGCACACAGGCATAGGAAGCCAAGACTGGCTCTTCAAACACCTTCAAGCTGCATGTTTCATGACTATGTTCAATCCAGGATACCAGACTACAAGATAATATCCACGAGCCATGGGTTATGTGGGATTAGGGGGCTCAGCACCACCTCTTTTGGTCTACTAATTCACCCCTTTACTGCAAAATTAGGTACTTGCATAGACATACCCTGGGTCTTGGAGCTAAATTCCTCTCTTCTTAGGGCAGCCATCATTTATATATATATATATATATACAAAAATAAAACACAGAGTGTAAGCAGAGGGACTATCAACAAAATTGAAATTAAATCTTTTTCTACTTCCTAAAAATACTGTAATTTTATCCATGAAAATTCAATGCTTACAGAATGTGATTTTCTGTGAGACTGTTATTCAATCAATTTTCCAGGAGGACTGATTGATGCTGAGTGGGTGGCAGTCGAGTAGCCTGTCAAGGTCACACATTGAGACATTGCTTTTCCTGAGACTGCAGCCCAGCATCTTGCTGACTAGCAGCGCTTAATAGAGGCAGCCTGCACCTGTTAGACATTACTAGAAATGGCCATATAAATACCAACCACTGAAGAAAAATGTAACAACATTGAATAGTCCCCACATTAATGGATCTCGTTTTCAGGTGAATGCTACACAAAGGCAAAAAAAATCTTTCAGATACATTACTGGATAGTGTTTTCTCCTGTGCTGATGACAGGCATGTTATTCTGCTGGCCAGTTGAACATGTCCAATGCACTCTTAGGATGCATTCTAAAATATTTTTTAAAAGTACTAATAAGTATTTAGGATTAAAAATATAGTCCTGTGCTCTTTTTAGTCCTGACCTATTTTGGTAAAGATGAATGTTTAAGTTGCCCTGTGTACATTATTATGTTTAGAGGAGCAGATGTCTTTTATCTGTGCTTCTTGTCGTGAAATTATTTCCTAATGATGCCTCATCTCCTGCTGCCCAGGTATGTTGTTTTGCTCCATATGAAGTCAATATGTGAAGAAAATTACACTTTTTGCTATTCAGACCAGAATAACTGAAGTGTTGTTCTTTTTAGCCTGAATTTCTGGAAATATTTCATGCCACTTGAGTCTTCTTTGTGCTAAGAACCATCAAGGATTAAAAAAAAAGGATAAAAAAAGGGTAGTGAAGCCTGTAAACATGTTAAGAGAAAATAATTATGAAATGCTTGTATGTCACTCAGTGGCAGTGATGCCTTTTCCTGGTCTTAAAATCAAGTCATACACAGTTAGAAGGGGAAAAGGGATTTTACCTTGGTATTTATTTTAAGGATCCTTAGGTGCACACATCCAGGTCATATGCATTGAGATGCACCCCGCCAAAAAAATGCACCCCCCAAAAGATTTGGTATATCATTATAGGTTTTACTAATTAGCATATCTATCAAAATTCCCCAATGAGAGGCTTGAGTGCGCCCCCCTCTCCAAGGAGCCTTCTCCTGGATGGTTCTATCTTAGTTTACAGAATGTGTTCTGGAGAGGACCTTGGGGTCTGGGGCCCACTGATCCCTAGCTACAAAGCTTCTAAAATGTTTAGTCTCTTAGCTTGACAAACAAGTCCACGAATGTAGGCAAAAAGCACTAAGAATACAGAAGTTGTAAAAAAGGTACAACAGGGATATAAAAGAAAAGGCAAAATATCTTCATGGCATCAGCAGCATAAGCATGCTTTGAAGGTAAGTGTCAGCCTAAAGTTCCAAAATCAGGGTTGATGCAGAGAAAATGAAATGATCTTTTGTTGAAGAATAGTTAGAGGATCAGGGGCATGGGTCATTGATAGAATTATGGGATCAATAAAAGAACTGTACAAGCAAAAGACCTGCAAGCAGAGGTTTGTGTGAGAAACTGCCTGCATTAGAAAGCACCTGTGTGAGAAACAGGCCTGAGAACAAAAAGGGAGTTTTGAGGATGTGCAGCTGTGCAGATAAGATGTACTGACCATGAGAAGGGAGGGTGAACTCTGAATTCTTTAATCATAACATAACTAGTAGAAGCTTGCCAATGTAGTCTAATTATGTAGAAGCAGAAATGCGCTTTGATAGGTTTAAGCCAATAAAGAGTTAACAAGTTGGTATACTATATTAGTGCCTCTGGATTGCTAATAAATGGAGCTTGCTTTTATCAATCACATTGGTTGTCTGCAATGTCTCCCCCCACCAAAGTCGTCGAACTTTTTCAACAATCTTTGCCAAAATTTAAAGAACAACATGAAAATAAAAAGAACTTGACATGGTTTATAATAATTTAATAGCTTAGATTAAAATAAAGGTTGACAGAAAGAGCTTTCTCTTTGTTAAAAAAACTTGGTTCAAGTATAGAATAAAGTGTCCGCTCAAAGTGTTTAAATAATAATACCTACATGATCAACTACTTTTACCTACATGATCAACTTTTTTTCCCCCTAACTAATTAAAACAATGCTTTCAAATGCAGATATGCAAGTAAACAATATATCTCTGAAATTACCAAAATAGGGTGTTAGGGCCCCAAATTCAGTTAAAGATCTTTCAAAATGATGACTATAAAACACCTGTTGGCCTGATATTCAAATCACTGCACTGTGAAGTCACATTGTGGTGGGTTGACCCTGACTGGATGCCTGGTGCCCACCAAAGCCACTCTGTCACTGCCCTCCTTAGATGGATAGGAAAGTAAAACAAAAATCTCATGGGTTGAGATAAGGGCAGGGAGACACCACTCACCAACCACCATGATGGACAGAACTGGGGAAAATTCATTTGATTTATTACCAGTAAGGTCAGAGTAGGATAGTGAGAAATAAAATCAAATCTTACAACACCTTTCCATCACCCCTTCCTTATTCACAGACTTGACTTCACTCCTGACATCTCTACCTCCTCCCAGCAGTGGTGCAGTGGGAATGGGGCTGCAGTCAGTTCATCACATGTCTCTGCTGCTCCTTCCTCCTCATGGAAGAACTCCTCACACTTCTTCTCTGCTCCAGCCTGGAGTCCCTCCCACAGGAGACAGCCCTCCACAAACTTCTCCCACTTGAGTCTTTCCCATAGGCTGCAGATCTTCACTAACTGCTCCAGTGTGGGTCCTTCAGGAGCAGGCTGCTCCAGCATGGATCCTTCACGGGCTAACAAGGCCTGCCAGGAGCTTGCTTCATTGTGGGCTTTCCATGGGGTCACAACGTCCTTCAGATATTCACTTGCTCCAATCTGGGCTCTTCCATGGCTACAGGTGGATCTCTGCTCCACCATGGACCTCCTGGGGCTGCAGGGGCACAGCTGCCTCACCATGGTCTGCACCAGGGGCTGCAGAGAAATCTCAGCTCCAGCAACTGGAGCACCTCCTGCACCTCTTTATCCATGACCTTAGTGTCTGCAGGGCTGTTTTTCTCACATTCTCACACCTCTCTCCAGTTTCTGCTGCTGCTTCTCCCCTGTTTCTTAAGTCTGTTATCCCAGAGGTGTTACCACCACTGCTGATGGCGTTGGCCCTGGTCTGTGATAGTTCTGTCTTGGAGCCAGCTGGCATTGGCTCTGTTGGACAGGGGGGAAGCTTCTGGTAGCTTCTCACAGAAGCCACCCCTGTAGCCACTACCAAAACCTTGCCATGCAAACCCAACTGACACATAAAAAGCATTCACAAAGGAACAGGTTGTGCCTGGTTGTTGTTGACTGGTTCTGAATATCTGCCTGATAAGTAATTCCTTACTAATATTGAGCATTTCTTTTCTCAGTGTTCTTCTGTTTTAAATCCAAATCACCAATAAATATTTTTTTTCAGAAAAAGCATTGTAAGTAACATATCCCATGTTCGAAAACAAAAACTAAGTATTTTCGTATTACTCCAGATGTTCTCTAGCAATTGGTGTAAATGAAAATGCACCACATCTTTGAAGAGATGATTCAATGTAAGCTATTATGTAAAGACTTTTATTCGATCATTCCTGAATCTTGCTATATATATTCTTAGGAGAATTCTTAGGCATAGAACAATTTTCACAATTCAAGACACGCTCTGTAAGTGACATTGTCACTTTAGAAATTCCTCTATAAACCAACCAAAATTTAGAAGAATTTGATAATGCAGGCTGGAAAATCTACATAAGTTTCAGACTAGCCTCATCTAAGGGATCTTTCAGACTCCACAGTGGAGTGTTAATAAACAGCTCTGAATGTATGTAGCTTTATCAGATTCAGCTAAAGCTAGTTAATCATCTGAAAAAAACATAAAAACAGACTTTTTTTCCCCTCACAAGCCTCTCCTTGTTCCTCACAAGTTTCTCCTGTGCCTATCAGCACAGGAACTGCAGAGATCTCTGTAGCTCCACAATCAAGGGAAGGATCAATACAGCTGCTTTACCAGGAAATGTTTGCACCTGGTGTGGAGAGCCGTGCATTCCCCTTGTCATTCACATCAGTGCTTCAGCTGCTGAAGGGCTGGGGTGCTCTTCTCTCGTAGTAAATGTGTTGCTGTATTCAGAACTGCTTTGTGTGGACAAAGAACAGACTCAGATGCCTCAGAGAAAAGCAGAAGTGAGGAGGCCAAGGATTTTAGATGCTGTTTGGGAGTATTTTGCTAGTCACCTGCAGTCTAACCGATCCAAAAAACAGCCTGCTTAGTGCATTGTGTGCTTTGCTGCAACCAGGTATCTGAATCTCTAATAGGATGTTTTACTGCATTTATTGGAGCCTTTGTTTCCTCCCATTAGATAGATAAATGAAAAACTGATCCTATTAAGGAAGTATAGATAATTTATTCATTACTGTAGCTAATAAATAAGTCCATGCAGAGAGGTAGCAATGAGAACCTCACCTCCTAAAAGTATTTCAGTAGAGCGAAAGTAGCCTGTTGTGTGTGGATGCAATAATCTCCCCAAAGCAAGGAGATTAAAACAGCCAAAGAGAAGCAAGAAATTGGTTTTAAGTTACTTTTTTCACTGGAGAGCTGTGATACAGGTCTTGCATTATGCTTAAAGGACTAGTAGCCTTATGACTACGAGGAAAATTAGATCATTTACCAAACACTTAGTTATTAGGCACAGCCTAATGGGATGCTCAGAAGAACATCTGAAAGTGCATTATTCTTAATGCAATAGATAATGTTCAGAAAGAGTTTAAATTAACAAAGTTGCTTGAAAAAGATGGATTCAGATTCTGAAACCTTTCCAGAGCTTTGTTCATTCTAAGACAATAGCTGGCAGGCTGCCTAAGAAAGGGAATGTGATAAAGAGAAAACTATTATATCTGGCAGTTCTTTTGCAGGAAACTGTAAGTCCTATGTCTCATTTTTCTGCTCTGCTTGATAATGTAATAATTCTCATGAAAGGAATGCACAGAAATATAATGAAAAATGATATGATTGTGCAGTGAAAGATAAAGCAATTTGAAACTTCATGGTTAGGAAGTACAGCACGGTGCTTTAGCGGTGCGCCTGTCCATTGAAGTCAACACAATTCATTTACCTCCAAGCGTTCACATTACCTGGAAAATTGAGTTGAGTTCAGCTGAGTCTTAGTCTCTGCCTACCTGGACATAGCTCTAGGTAAGTCATTTCAGGCTCTGTGTGTGCATGGAGCAAGTATCACAGAACTGCATCTGAATTTTACTTCTAATCAGAGACAAAGCCCATTGAAAGGGAGAGGGTGTGTGTTTGATGCTCCTCTATTAACAGTTCAACTCCTCTTTCCTCTACCACGATACATTTCTACTACAGCTGATTCTCTTTTAAAAATGTGAAATATGAATATATATAAAATACTTCTAAATAATAAAAAAATACAATCTGCAATTGCCATTGGACTAGTATAATTCATGCTGTTGTTATCAATTAATCAATCAATCAACTAC
>NW_008237404.1:760127-773055 GCF_000691975.1 Corvus brachyrhynchos
AGTTCACCAGCAGGGTTTCTTTCTTTGTTTCTTTTTATTCACTGCAGTAATCAGCTTTAAACAGATTCTGCATATCTCCCATTAGATAAGTACATTGAGAATTTGATGTACCTGATTTATTAAAAGGAGCGCTGACCAATAATTTTCTTATGTGGTATCAGCAAGTAGCATTCAAATCTGGAAAATATCGTCAAGCGTCAGGATATCTCTATTTCAAATCACAGAAGCATTTAAAAACACTTGAAAGCCTTTGTACTAATGAGGACAGAGCACTCTTTGCAGGCAAAGTGAGATCACTACTGGGGTACTCAGCCTCCTGCCTGCTCCACAGTGGGATGTGCTGCCCAGGCTCCTCCTGTGGATAAATAAAATTCTCCCACTGGGTTGCAGGGCTGCATGATAAGCAATGTACTGCAGAGTCAGAGAGAAACAGAAGGAAAATCTGAGTGCTGCAGAGTACTCCTACCATAATGGAGCACAAGACCCAAGTTCAAGTGTCAAGGATTGATTTCATTTAGACACATCCTCTTAGCACTCAGAATACAGAGCAGCCTCGGGGCAAAGCCCTTCAAAATAAGTGCCATCTGCCACTGCACCCAAACATTGCTCTTCAGAACACAAGCTGAGTATCTGTATTTTTGTGACATTATAGCTACCAGATTCATTTTAAGCTAATCTGGAAAGTTCTGAAAACAATACTGAGAGGAAAAGATCAAAGTCATTTAAAGGTATTCCTGAACCCATAAATAACAGTTTCTTGGGCAGATAGATGACACTTGGGACCTGAGTTAAAAAGATCAAATCAGCATCACTAATATATGACCCCAAGGAGCAACAACTCGAGAACTTATGCTTGAGGGACTGATTCAAGGCTATAATAAGCAGCTTCAGATCACTAGTCTTTAAAACCAGTTATTTTATGTGGGCCTGATTAATAACACTTCAGCCAGGCTAAGGCCAGTTCTGGTACATGCTTATCCTATTCCCATCAGATACACTGGCAAAAATGATGCTTACTAAAGCAATCAAATAAAGAAATATATTTCTCTATGAACATCTGTTATCTTAGTATCAAAGAATATCAGTCATGAGGAGAGGCAAGGATAATGCAATGTGGAAACACAAATCAAAATCTTGGAACATTAAAGTTAATAATTAGTATTAGCAGTATAGTAAGTTATAATATGGAAGCACTTTACAACTGTCAGTAAAAAAGACAGAGAGAGATCAATGCAACAGAACCAACAGCCTGACCTGGGACAGCACATCCATCAGCATCAGCTGAACAAGTAAATAGGACAACTGGGAAATGGACAGTTTTATGAACCTCTTAAGACTTAAGGTTAAAGAAATTTTCTTTTCTGGGGAGTTAGAGGTTTAAAAATGAAACCTTCTTAGTTCAGAGGAAAGGTAAATACACTGTATGTTAATGACTAGCAGTTACAAAAAGTATTCTCATTGAATAAGTAACTCTTAGTCATAAAATGAGAAAGAGTTGTGGAATCTATCTTCATGTAAAACAGTGGAATCATCTTAAAAAATTATAATTCACAGTTTCATTATAAGTATAATGAAATGTGAGCTTGCAGATCAAACAAACTCATCATTAAAAGCCATAAATCAAAGAAACATTAAAGCAAAGATATATTTGATAATCTGATGCAGATATTGAAATTGCTATTGGGCTAATTAAAGCGTTCTTTCTAATGCAGAATATTTTAGATATAAAAATGTTATCATAAGCTGCCAAAAATGAAGATTTAAAAAACTGATATAGAAATTCTGTAAATGACTTAAGTCTCCCACACTTTTATTTTATGGTTTTAGGGTTTACTTCAAAACCTGCACAGTGTTTAGAACAGAATAAGAAGTTGCTTGGGAGAAGATGCTTATTCCAAAGATTGGTTTCAAAAAATCAGAAGCTGGTACAGGTTGGAAGGGACCTCCTCAGATTGTGTAGTCCATCCCCACCTGCTCGAGTAGAGTCAGCTAGACCAGGTTGCCCAGGACTGTACCTCATTGGGTTTTGAATATCTCTACAGAGGGAGATGTCACTGGGCACTACTGGGCAGATTCCAGCTCCCTTACCTTAATTCTCTACCAACAGGTATCACATTGATAAGATCACCTCTAGGCTTCTTCTCTCTAGGCTTCCCCTTAGATTCAGCAGAATAAAATATTATTTTGTAATTCAGGAGGATATTGGGTAAATCTCACAAAAAATTCCGGAGTTAAAATACTTGGAAATTGTGCTCCCACTGCTCTAGATATTTAATCCAGGTGGAATTCCCAGAGTTTGTCCCATCTCAGATTTTACAGGGCAGTTTGAGAAATCTTTGAGAGACACTTTGCTCTTGGATCTTTAATTGTAATAAATTGCTAATGAAGAGTTGTGAGCTTAGTTAACTTCAAAAGGGTTGGTTTAATTTGCTGAAGAGAGGATCCCAAATACTGCCTCTTTTTAGTGCTGTGTCTGTCAGCAGAGAAACATTTTACCCTGAAATACTTGCACAGATCTAAATACATAAGGCTATATATAAATGAACTTACAAGCTAATATGTCAGAGGGGCCATAGCTTGGCCTTTAATTATATTCCCACCAAAAATTTTAATATTAATTGTTAGAAGGAAAAAAATAGAAGCTGTCCTGTATAATTTGAAGGTACAATTTACCTTTTGTTCTGTAGATCACAGACTGGAAGTTGTACCACATTTAAACTCTAACATTTATGTCCTCAAATAATTGCTTGGAAAGTGACACATGCAACTAATTTCAAGCCTTGCAGATGTTTTGGATCCCTGTGGCCATTTCTCTAGTGGAGCCCTGATCTAAACCAGCTCCAAGTTCACAGGAGAACTGAAGGAGAGGAGGCTATCCACAGGCACACAGCCACTCTCCAGAGGGTCCTGTATCCCTAGGATCCCCCTTGCAGCTGATGCCACTCAGTGATAAAGTATGTAGTCAAGTCTACTTCAAAATGTTATGTGTGGATTGTGTCCAAAAAGGTGACACAAAACCCCTGATACAATTTTGGAGGTGCCTTGGACACCAACAGAAGACATGCTTTCAGGGCCCTTTTAATAAGTAATAGTTCATTATCTCTTGAAATTAGTCTTGATTTGAAAATTGACAAACTCCAGGGAAAAATGGTAGCCTTCTACAGTGATCAGAAAGCAATTGATATTCTGCTGATCTTAGTGCTGGGTACATCCTGTGTTTTCACAAGAAAGAAAAAGAAGTGAACATCCTGATGAAAATATGGAGCAGTATGTGTTACATTGCCAGACATGCTGGAAGTACACTTTGGTTGGACAGTTTACCTGGCAGTTTATTCAGCTGCTTTCCTGGCAGAAAGAAGGGAATGGTGATATTTCAAAGTGGCTGAAAAAGATTCAGAGCAGTTTCACATAGCTGAGAGTTCAAAATGAGATAATAGAAATCTTGGCATTAAAATCTGTGAGGATATTGGTTGGTTTTATTTTTTACTGCATTATTTGGTGATCATTATAATTTTAAAATCAATGTTTTCTGGAAGTAAACAGTGGCAATAAGATCCGTCCAACATAATACTTAATAATAGTTGATTTCTTTAAAATCAAACTTCATATTCTCCACCTGACTGGATTTCCAGTTCAAAAGTAGCTATTAGAGCATTTGAGTAAAGATATTCTTGGATGAGCTAAAAGTGACAATTATAATGAACATAAAACAGCCAAAGCTAATAATTCTCAGAAACAAAGAAGAAGATATATTTTGGACAATATTAATGACTTAGAAACACTGAATACATTCTTCTGTATACCCACACACTTGTGTAGGCAGCAAACAGTGTAATAATTATTAGAACTATTATTAAAATAGTATATGGTCACTTAGTACATTAATGATAATGTCTACTCAATGTGAATATAGTTTACATCAACTGCAGATGTGCCAGGGAAGATTATTCAGGGAATAGAAATCTCATTAATTAAATGTGAAGATGATACCAATCTCAGAGCATTTCTTACTATTAGAGAAGAAAGCAAAAATGACATGAGAATACAGAAGTATTAATATATTCAGTAAATGAAAATTTAGAATTCTTATTAGAGAAAAGCAAGCTAACAGATCTGCTTGAAAATTTCTGTGATAGTCAATACGAGAGAAACATGAGAAGCAGAAGAAACAGAGGGCATCAAACGATATGTCAATTTGTAGCACGATACAGCAAGAAAACAGATGAAGACTGCCTGTGCCTCTGCATTAAGGCTGCAGTAAGCTGGGCTGGTCTCATGCTACACAGCTCTATCAGAGCAGTTCCTGAAATTCTGCCTTTATTTTAGAGGCTTTCTTTAAATGAATTAAAAAAAAAAAAAAAGAAAAAGAGTTCAGAAACAAGTGTGAGGAAAGACTGTTCCAACAGGAGCTCCTGAAAGCCTTCTCTATGCTCTTTCTGGCCAGGTGGTTACTGAGGCAGGGTCTGCAGTGCTGTGTTAGTTCATGGCTCAGCAGAGTAAAGCCGCACGTGGTCATTGTAAGACGTGAATCTGTGCTTGTGCCTTTTTCAGGGCTACAGAGAGCTGCACATGGAAAATGTACCTTTGGGTTCTTGCACGATATTAATTCCTTTTCCAATGCCATGTACCTGACACAGCTGGTAGCTTCCCCAGGCTGGACAGCTGAATGTGACATATGGTGTTGCAGAGGGCAGGACCCAGCACCTTTCCCACCAGGAAGAGTTAAGGAAGGCGTCAAAGACTGTGTGAGATTTAACAGGTAGGTCCAGAGGTCTGGGATGCCTTGCTACAAATGGCTTAACCTAGTGAAACCTGCTCTCATCTGATGGGGAGGCACAACTCCTGCTCTGATTTGCAAAAACTAAGATGGGGTTGAGGTAAAATCTGAGGTTTGCTATTCTGGTAACCCCTGAACAACTCTCTGAGCCCTGGGAAGCACTCTGAGCTCTCCAAGGAAGGTGAAGGTTTTTTCAAATGGGCATCTGAGAAAAAAGAAAAGTTATAAATATGAAAAGGAAAATATATGTTGGGAAGTCAAAACTGGGACCTACATGTGACTAAAACCCAGTCTGAGATTTCCAAACAATCCGGAGAGGTCAGATACAACAGTGCAAATGGACCATATGGAGCCATTTTGAAATTATATTTTTGAATGCTCTTGATAAATCTTTGATGCCGACATTTAATGTCAGTACCTAGTGTTTGTAAAATGAACATCCTGCATCATCACTATTACAATTATTGTTGATATTGGTATAGTAAAATTCTGATTTAACATGATTGTTAAACAGACACGGGACAATGAGCCCAAAGTCCAATCTTAGGACTCAAAGTACTTAGGTATGTTACACACCTTATGACATCTGCCCAGGAATAAAAGCTAAGAAAAAAAGGAGTGGGGGGCACTTATGATTACAGTGCTTGTCTTCCAGAGAAAGATAGATTGTGGTGGACAGAAATATTTCTAAAAGTATAGTTTTGGTTTATTTAAATTATTTTAAAATAATATGAAATATATAATAGTAAATTTTTTAAAAGTTCTAGAAGGAATGACACAGTAAACCATGTAAATAAAGACGATGCACATTATAAGAGATGCCGGTTTTGAATGAGGAATATTCAAAGTTGCCCTGTGTAATATGCTTTAAATTGTGCAATTGATTTTTGCATAAATTTCTAAATAAACAGAAAATTTAAGAGACATAGATATGTGTTACAACAGATTGGTTCTGTACTAACTTTTCAAAAGGATAGTCCTAAAAAAATCTGTTGAAAGAAAATGTGGAGGGTTTCTTTACTGGGCCGCCCCTTGGTAACCGTGGAAACTGCGGACTTGCCCAGGACGTAAAAGAGAACTATGTTGCATTGGACACATTTATTTGTTTCGATTCGAAGTTTTACAGCAGTGAAAGTCGTATAACATTGTGCGCTGGTTCTCTGTGTGACCTCCACACTGCAGCAATACTCCTTGGAAATAAGGAACTCTGTAAATCTCTGGTGATGCGGTACAACAACAGCTGTTACTGCTGTCAGGTCTGTGTTCCTGTGAAGCAGAAAATTATTACAGATCAATAAATCAGACTTCTAAGGAAATATTGGGAGATGATGTCATCATCTCTCTTCCATCCTTTCAGTGAAGGGAGATGCAGAGAACACAGGGACTGCCCCAGCAGCATCTCATCCCTGCAGAGATGCACAGGAGAAGAAACCCTCAAGCCCTCACCTCCTCTTTATGAAAATGGTTTGTCTCACTCAAAAATTATTAGCTCATAAAGGTGGCCCTCATCCCCGCTGTCTGGAGACACAGAGTCACATCTGTGCCACAGGTACTGCCATCATACAGTAAAGATGATAGAAACTGCACAGGAGTGAGGAATTGGCCAGCTGAAGCTCAACATGCTAAGAAGGCTGTTCCTACATAAGGGGAGAAAAGTTTAAAAGGAATTTTACTACAACTTTTTCCAAGAATTTTCATTGCAGTGTTCAGTGATGAAGCAGTTGCACAAATGCTTTTTTTTCCAAATGACATCAAAGCATGAAGGGATACTATTTTGATTACCAATCTTGTTCAGTGTCATTTGGAAAAAATACTTAAAAGAAGATCTGTTAAACATTCTGAGCTGTTTATACATGTACACCCCAGAATTAGATCACTAGCTAACATTCACCCCCAAACCACAAATGCATTAAGGATTATTGAAATTAATTGAGGGTTAAGTTACAGAATAAAACTTTAATACTTCTTTTTTATTTAACTTACACTGTTTCTGAATACTCTCTGGAGAGAATAATATATATTCTCTGGTGACTGAACCTTGCTAACTGCTGCTCTGCAGGTTTTTAATCAAAGATGTGTCCTATCCACTACAGATCAAACCAAAGGTATTCTGAATTGAAGACATGGCTGGCTTTCCTTGAAGCATTCCCTACTGCTTTAGGCAACATGTGGCCAGTTGAGCTGTGCAGACAACAGAATATGCAGTTCTGTGACCAAACAAAGTAACAAAAACCAATAAAAGAACAACACCCCCAAACAAACAAATGAACAAACAGGCAAAAAGAAAAAATTTTGTTTTAGGAGTTGAAGTAAAACTCTTTAGCCTGAAATTCTTGTCTTTAAAGAATTTCTTAGGTTGATTTCAAAATTAGAACCATTATGCAAAACAAAATAGCTAAGATTTTAAAAGTACCTATGTTTCTTTTTTTTTACCTCAGTATATTTAAAAAGCACTATTTGTAGCATGAGCAATTTTGGTTACTTTCTGCATAATTGTACACAATTATTTGTTGTGTGCTTCACAACAAATGTTTTGGTGAGATCTGTTGAGCACCTTGTAATATCATAAAAATCTTTACACAGTTCCAAAGCAGATTTGTTTGCTTGGTATGACCCTACACTGAAAGGTGGTTTGGTGTCTTTTTTTCTTTCATTAAATGTAATGAGCATTAATTTGGAAAATAAAATGCCGTCTTTGTCATATTTTATGTGAAAAGATATTTCATAGCATGAATTTTGAAATACACATGTAAACAGAGAAACAATATTGGTGCAGGCAGCTTATTTATGCCTTGAATAGTTTTGACCTAATCTTTAAAATCCTATTCCAGCAATTCTTTCTTAGCTTTAATGTGAGTTTGGCTTGAATATGAATTTGGGCAAGGGTCCAAGGAGGAGGAAGAAAAGGTGAACTTTCTGCTATTATGGAGTGTAAGAAAGAAAATTAATAAAATATCTGGAAAGCTGCCAATACTGTGAGAGATATGTTTATTAATCTTGCATAACTTTGAAAGAAAGCAAAATAAATGCAAAATAAGTAAGACTGTCAAAGCTCCTAGGAAATCTCCTATGAAATCTCAACATGTAAAATAAATTAAAACTGTATTTAAATTTCAGACATGACAGATAAATAAAATCTTTCATCACACTGGGGAAACAAAATTCTTTTGTTATTTAGGGTCTTTCAGGTAATTTGAGAAAAAGAGTAACTGCATATTCTAAAAACCTAAGACAAAAGAGAAATATTGTGTGAAGATTTTAGAAAGTAATTAAATGCCAACTCCCTTGGCAATTAGCAATACGAAAACTCTGTAAACATGCTCTTAGGATTATGGGATTATTATAATTTACTAGCTCAATGCATTCCTTTGCTTTTACATGCAGGAAAAGCATTTGACAAGGTTGAGCGGTCAGTTTTTAATCAAGTAAACATTTTTAAAGTGTTTCAAGGATAAAGAAGTGGAAAATGAGTTTTAAAAAAAAGGTGGCCTTGACAAGTTTTCCAAAGAAATTTATTTCCAAAGAGAAAGTAAAAGATTTCAGAAGTTCACAGCTTTTTGAGAGTTGTATTTCACTCCATTTCCCCTATCCACTGGTGTCCTCCAAAGCAATCATATCAAAACCATCTTAGGATGGCACTGTTACAAGTGCCATTTCCAATATAAAATTTTATTACTTTGAGAATGTATGATATTTAAGGGAATTTCAACTGTGATATGTGAGCTGAAACCACATTAAAACTACCCAACATATGGACTGTACTTGTCTGAGGACAGGAACACACCGGTGATGGAGCCCTAGAGAGCTGGACATCAGCAAGCCCCACCACGCCAGACAATCAAGTGTTTGCTGGCATGAGCTCTAGGATGGGAACGATTCTGACCTTTGTTCAGAGTGTAACTTCTTGAATTGTTGGTAGTAGGGGGAAAGCAGGGAAAATCCTGACTGGATCACCAATCCTGTTCTCATCAGGCATTAGGGAGCAAAGAAACATTGAATTAAATTCTCTGCTGCTTCCCATGAGAGTGAGACCACAGGACGTACAGCTGGGGAGGTGGAGGTGTTTAAGGAAAGGGATGTTTAAGGAAACCCTCTAGAGCAGACCAAGTGAATCATGTGGGAACAAGGACTCCTACCTCCACTGGTGGCAAGCCTTATACACTGATAGGATTGTGTGAAGGGTTGGAATAGAAGATAGTATCTGAACCATTTATTTTCACTATGGACTCTACTCCTCTTTTTTTTTTAGTTTTTTCAAGGAAATTTATGGTAGTAAGTATTTAGTATAGTTTTATTTTAAAAGCCTCATTAAGTTCTATAGTAACTGAGAATATTGGCAGAGAAAAAGAGTAATTAGTCCTAGGTTGATATTATTATGTATTTATTGTTCACTTATTTAAATTCTTGCAGCACTTGTTACAGATTAAAATAATTTATTTTCACTAAACTGGAAGCTGAAGTACTGTGTGATTCCTCTGAGATTTGGGATTGTTGTTGGCTTATATATGTCATTCCTTTTGTGAGTGAATGAGAGCATCACATTGTGTTGCTCATAAATATGCCATTGTGATATACAGTAGACTTTAAGTCTCTGAATGCAGCAACATATCCACATATTTTTTTTAACCATAAACTGAAATTAAACTTGTTCAGCTCATCTCTTAGCATAATAGGGGCATCCTCCCCTATAATTGCAACAAAGGTTACAAAGCATCTCCTCTGTTGAAAAGACTTTATTAGGTTTTTCAAGGTGTATTAAATTGAATAAGGGTTATATCAAGTGATTTGTCACTCTCAGCAAGCCAGAATAGCAGGAACAGTAGATTTATTCAGGGTATTTTTCCAGTCAATGCATTTACAGCCTCCACATTTACTTGAGATAAAGCTAAGCCAATTCCTAAAGGTTTTTTTTTTCATTTTAAATGATTTACAGCAAAATCTTCCTGCATATTTCTGTATTTTCTCTCTTGATTTCTATGTCTCCATCTCTTCTTAATATTGGGACATCATTCCCAGATGGGTGGAACTGATTCCTCTCAGAACATCTCTGGGGTTTTTTTGTGTCACTTCAGAGGACACAGGTGCTCTTTTTGGGGCATCAAATTAAACTGCTTTTGGATTGCATTTGCCTTTTATCTCTTATTCCAGCACAGCCATCCTGCCAGGACAGTAGGTATGTGTTTTTTCTTTATAGGAAGAGTGGTTTGGCGAATTTTTTTCCTGCTGCCACATCTGAACATTTCTGCACAGTTGTGTGTGTGTTCAGAAATGCTGGCTGACGGGAGGTACTGTGAAACTCCGTGGGTGCCCACTGTAGTGGCTTGAGTACAAAACCAGGTCAAATGCCACCCTAGGCTCTGATGCCAGGGGCTGTAGGCAGACCTGGCCAGGAGTAATCTCCACAATGCTGGAAAGGTAGCAGAGGTGATTCAGGTATATTGGCTATAAGAGCCAAAGGAGAGGAAGTAAGGAGAGAGAGAAGAACATGTGCTGCTCTTGCTATTCCCTCGATCTAAGGCTTTGCTATTTTTCTCTCAATACTAAATGAGGGTATTTGGTTGTTAGTGACTTTTGAGAGACAACAGAAAAAAATGAGTATTACCTTGTGTCTTGGGGTGACTTTGTGACGTGTATCCCCTATCGCTGCCCCATGCCCAGGAATTAATTTTGTGCCTTTCTATGCCTTTAAACTGAGCCTGAGAGGGGGAAGGAAAACCTGAACAAAACTTCTTCAAAGCAGTTTGCAGCTTGTTCAAGGTCACACAGAGATAGAGACATTTTTTTCCAGCTGCGGCAGGGGAGCGAGAGGGGGGAAGGCACCCTGTTTGCTTTCGGCCAGTTTTTCAGCTCCTTTTTCTTTCTCCAGAGAGAGGCAAAGAGTTGAACTTTTTTTTCCTGGGACTTTGTTTTTTCCTTTTTTTCCCTCTGCTGGACTGTTTCAACATCAGAATACATCAGGAGGAATTTCCACCGAGGCCTTGGCCCTGGAGGTGGGCCCACCACCCCGTCCCAGCTCCAAGGAGGGGGAGAGAGAGATCTATGGAAGGACTCTGAAATTTTCCCAGGTTTCTCTCAGCAGAGTGAGAGGTTTTATTATTTAGCAACATTATCCTTTTCCTGTGTGTTTGTTAAATAAATAGTTTTTATCTCTTTCACTTTCCTTTGAGGACAATTTATTTTTTTTCCCGAACCTGGTGGGGGAGGGGTGGTTATGACCTGCCTTCTCTCAAAGGATATATTTCTAGATTTGGCCAAACAGGAACACCTTGTATATAATCTTGTAGTGCTTGTAACTCAGCTTTTTTCCTGTCAGAATGCTGGAGGAGTTTTAAATCAAGATTATTCTTCTTGTACATATGGATACACAGGTAATATAAACACCATTCCTCAAAGATTTGCTTTGTAGTATAAACACTGATGCAATAGACAGTAGTGATTAATTACTGAATATATTTATGGCAAACCAGTAACATGGCTAAGATTACACAAAGAAATGGCTGTTCCAGTATTTCCCTTTCTCAGCAGAACAGGCCAGTATTACTCTATAATTTCATGGTAAACCTAAGTAACAGCTGTTGTTGGCTGGTGGCTGAAGGTCTAGAAAATTTAAGGTTCTGTGTGACGTGTGTATTTATTTCCATATGCATAGCTGTAATACTATAAAGTTCACATTTAAACTGGGATAAATGAACAGCCAAAGTTGTCAGTTTTTGTGCAGCAGAAAGATTTAAAACTGAGGGTTACTGTAGTTAAATACAAAAGATTAAGTGATGTGGTCTTGTCTTAGTATAGCACTGATACTTACACCAGTAGACCAGGTGGCTAAGAAAGAATAGAAAGATGGTCTGAGACAAGTCCTTCTCCAGGATTTTCTTAGAGAATTCCAAGTCCAGGGCACTCACGTGACCAGAAGGAATCATCTCTGTCCATGCTCGTAAACCTTAAAGACAAGAACGTTCTTGGATGTTAAGCTGGATCAGGACTGAATTAGCTGTAACAGTTTCAGTCTGATCTAACTGGAATCTGAATGAACGTTATCTCCATCCTATCAGAATTCATTCTTACAAGCCCACTTGGTGCCTACTAACATGGCTCTACCAGGGAATAAAGCACATTAGGCTCAATAAACTGAAAACCAGGAAGGAAGTTCTTCTTAATCTCAGAGCTTGAAATGTCAGGTCCACTGAAGCTCACAAGAGCAATAGATTTTAATTTCGTGAACTCTTTTTATTCTCAATCACATGAATCATAAAAAAATCTTTCTGAAATCTAGCTTAATTCCAATGTATTACTCATAGGTTTTCTTCTTGTCTGGAAATGTTGCAATAACGTTGACTGAAAAGCCTGGGCATTGCAGCCTCACCATGCATGTGGGGAATAGCAGCACCACTCTGTTACAAGAGAAACATTACCCATTGTCCTGTGTATAATTCTACTGAAACACTTTGGAACCTTGATGATGCGAAGATTGCATTTCAGATGTATTCCTCCAGCTCTCTTCTGGGAAAATGAAATGGTTAATGGAATTTTTTAATCTTATATTGGCTCAAGGCAAGACAAAAGAAAAAAAAAGAGGTACTTGCATACATGTATGTATCTGATAAGAATTATACCTCTATTATAAGCGCTCCCACTCATTGCACTTCCAAATCAAAGATGAAACCTCTTACTGTTTAATTTATATTTAATATACTCACATATTACCAATTTGCATACCAGTCACAGCACCACAATCCTGATTTTGTGAGCTGTGAATGTGCTACAAGATTCTTACTGAAGCGAAGAGTAATTGAGAACCCTGGCATAATAAAGGATCAGGCTGAATAGAGGGTGCAGTATAATGTAACTCCTCTATACTAATTTCTTTGTTGTTCTGGTAATAGACAGATTTTTCTCTTCATTTCTTATCAGTTATTTGCTGGATCCACTTTTGTCTCCCTAGATTGTGAGGAAAATTCGTTGCTGACACAGATGGGTACATCTCCTTTCATTGATGTTGTGCTTATTTGCCCCAGCAAATTATTGACCTCAACCTCAAGAACAGTAGTGGTTCAATTACATGAATAGGCTGTATTATTTTGCCCCCAAACAGGTGAATAGTGAACTGAGAAACACCTGCATTATTTCTATGACTTGTTTCTGTTCCTGCTG
>NW_008237404.1:773089-800188 GCF_000691975.1 Corvus brachyrhynchos
TGCTGAACTGGTTGCTTTGGTGTTACACAAAAGAGGTTGCTAAAGGACCAAGGAGGCAGGGTGAAATGATGACCTTGGTGTGGGGCAGGCCACCAAGAGCAGCCAGGTACAGACTTGGCACAGGCAAACCCCAAGCCCCAAGCTGGGTGACAGTGACACACTGAAAAGAAGCAGATGTAAATTGAAAGGCCAGAATTTCCCCACGGCCCTAGGAAACACTGCTGGGCCTTTGTCACCCCAGGAGAATGTGTTGTGGCCAGGTACAAACTCAGTTCTACCGGGTACAGCTACAGTAACTGCAAAATTAAGAAGGAACTGAGGTTAATTTCTGTGCAGCTTATTTGCTGTCTTGAGAGTCCAATGTGTAAGACAAGACAAACAAAAATATTAGCTTGTGAGTAGATGCCTGATCACACAGGGTGAGACTGAAGTGCAATGCCTGGGTGTCCTGCATCAGTCAAGGGCAAGGAGATGGTTCTCTTTTCCTTATTTTGGCTGTGCTGAGAGAAGTTTGACTACAGAAATGGACCTCAGAAACTCAGACAAGGATAGGGAAAAGAAATGAATGTCTAACAATACAAAATGGCTCCTCTCTACTACAACAGAATTCATTGTTTTGTTCCCAGTATTCCTCCTGGAACTGCTCAGAAATCCATGCTATTCAATGGCCTGCTCTCATTTTTAAATACTGGGATTATAACTTGAGGTAAACCACTTGGAATAATATCTCTTATCTCTATTTCTTGCTGACATTGAAAAGATAACTTTTGTCTAATAATGTGTTGATACATTTGAAGAATCCATTTTCAAAAAATAAAATTCATATTACAAGTTTTACATAACCTTTCTCTTCTTGGAAATTTAAGAGATGGATTAAAGTACTTTCAATTCACTGTTGCTTTAAAGTGGTTGATTTGATGATGTCAGATAGTATTTAAATCCTCTTCTCTATTCAGTCAATGTCAGTCTTACTTTAAGCAGCCCAATGGCATCCTTTGCTTCATCTGGAATAATTGTGGAGAGAATGTAAATACAAAAAATGTCCTTGATAAAACCCCCATTTTTTTATTGCTTCTTCATTTTTTAAACAAAATATTATTTCTGTTTGATCTCTCATTCTGCAAGTTTCTAATAATCATTCAATGCAATCTCATCTTTTCTGATCCTCAATTATTGTGATTCAGTCATGCTTCCTGCATTCTGAGATTGTGATTTAAATCAGGTTAGAGAGACTAACCAATTGGTTTACATGAACCTTTTCTTTTGCAATCCAACAACAGTAAGACCAGATGAGATGGCTTGGTATACAAGATTGATCATACTACAATCTCCTATCCCAAATTAGGTCACCTTGTCTTTGAACAGAGAGACGAATTAAAGGACTTTTTCAAGTAGTGTCTCAGGCCTTTCCCAGTAGCTTGAGTGGTCCAAACCAGTAGGTTTTCATAATAATGGTTTTTCCCTAGTATAATACCATTAAACCCATTAATGGAATAAGTTTTACTTAGAAAACCTTAAAATGCACTTGGAAAACAATCAGGTTTCTGGAGTTTTGACAGGCTTTGTATCAAATCCTCCCTTGAGGTTTCCTTGGTTAGCCCATTGCTCAGCAGCAGGGAAAACATCTTTGATTCAAGTTAATAATTACTGTTAGTGAAAGCATAGAGGAGGAAAAAAGGATGATCAAAGTTACAGAGAAGCTTCTATGGAGGAAACAACACAGACAAAGATTCTGCCACTTGGAAGAAGTTTGGCCAAGTTAAAATACAATTAGGTTCTTTCAAATCATAAGTGGCAAAGATGAGATTAACAGAGAAAAATATTTGCTGCGCTTTTGAAGAAAAGCAAAATGAAATCAGAAGGTGATTATTGCTGGAGAGAAGTGTTTGTTCACACAGCAATGGTAAAGCTGTGAAACTCCTCTGGTGCAAGAAAGAGTGGAACATAACTTGCAGAGGCTTACACTGAGTAAAGAAAAAGGGTGAGACGAATGCACAGAAGAAAAAGTTACACAGGACTATTAAATAAAAACAGCCATAAAATATGTCAAACCTTTGGCTCAGGAAATCTCTAATCCATTATTTCTGGATGTGAGAAAAATATACAGAAAAGGTATGACTATTTGCTTGTCCTCTTTTTTGCTCTTTCCTAGGCATTCACCATTAGTCATTGCCAGAGACAAGAAACTGGGCTAGAGGAATACTTAGTCTTACTCAGGAGAGCTTCTTTTATGTTACTCCTTTCCAAGTTTCACAACTGCCTTAGCAAGTTTGCTATTTCTAGAATTTACTTCTCATTTCTTAGAGGAACAATGTATAGAATTTTCTTTGTAAAAAGTTACAAAAGTAGCATATACTTTGTTAGAGATTGTAAATAACCCTTAGCAGTGGGTTTCATATATAAAATCAGAGATTGTTCCTGCATTGTTTTAAGCCTTAACATCAATAACTTGCAAATTTAGTTTCCTTTTTCAGAAAATGTTTTGTATGCCTAAGGGGTTTTCTAATGGTTTTTGTCATCATACGCTGTTTCCTTCCAATATTAGTGACTTCTCAATATACTGTTTTGCATCAGTATTCCTGTGAACCCCTTACACATTTTATCTTTTGTCCTAGTTTTCACTTTTCTTCAGCTCTGTTTATCAGCAGTCAAAGCCTGTTTTATGACATCCTTTAGAAGATCTTTCTCTTCTTTCTCTTCTTATGATTTATTTGAAAGCAATGTCCTCTAGTTTTTTGCAAGTGAATCTCAATCCTGGAGAAGATTGAGTTTCTTAAACATGTGATCTCACTTCCACTGCAATGTGATCCAAGCACGCTAAAATAGCAGGATCTTTACCACTTCACCAACAAATTCAGAAGTTAGTTTGGAATAAATGTATAGTGTGAAGAAATTAAACATTCTTATTCCTGTAGTACAAACGATTGATCAAACTATGAAAATAAAAATATCAAATGCTTCATTATTTATATATTTTTATTTCCTGTCTTTTTATAATAAAGTTATTTACAACTGAAGTCCTTCTGTAGACATGAGTTTTCCAGGGAATTGCAATAATTCAAGAAAACACCTAACATAAGATTTTCTTTTTAATTTGTAGTGTGCTTTATTGTTGCTAATAACTGACAAATGTCCCTATTAATAAGACCAATTATATATTTTTCTTAAACATATATTTGCTTTTAAAAATATGTATTTGACTAGTGGGGTTTTTTTTCTAAAGCAATAAATGTCCACTGAAAAGTCTTTCACAAATCTTGAAAAATGGTGAAATAATTTAAGTAAGGATATTTTAATGTTTCCAGTGCTTTCTTCTCTTTAATAGTGCTAATTAGAAGCCATTCCTTTAAAAGAAGGAGATACTTACATTCAGTTTATCAAAAAGTCTGGAAAGCCTTTGGATGTTTAATAGGATTAGCCCATATTGGCAAAGGGTTTGGGGATTTTTGTGTGTACATACATATGGAGTATGCATGAATATGGCTTGACTGTAAACTTAGAATACAGATTTCTCTTTGTCACAATCCCTGCCTCTTCTGCAGCCTCTTCAATTTAAAAAAAAAAGTAGGAAAATGAAATAAGAAAATATCTAAATCATCTCTAAATGGATGAAGATTGATGAGCTATAACTTTCTAGCCAGTATGCCTGGATGCGTGAACTATTTCTTTTGCAGTATAGAAGAGCTAAATTTCCCACCTGTGGTGTCACCTGTGTTAGGGACAAAGTACCTCCAAGTTGTGCTGGGCGCTTTGTCCTCTTTTTTCTCTGCTCTTATACCAGAGATCGTGCTGGTTCTTTCTTTTTAGCCTATCTTTTCTGTGTTTTAACACACAGAGACCTGTTTAAACAACTGTAAGGATGTATGAAGTCGCAGTTAGTATGAAATGGGTAGTGTTTGACAGTCACTTAAAACCTGTAGGGTTTAGGGAAGAGCAAATACTCTTGTTGCAGCACTGCCACACCACCATTAAATCAAAATTTATACAGGTTTCTCCATAGCTTTACTCTAATTTTGATTCAAGTGTTCAACACGTGACATGACATTCATCATGCCTATCTCTCTCTGTCTAGACACTGGGTGTTTAATAGAAGCTGGTTGTCTCAGTCCTGTTCGCAGGAGATATCTCCTTAGTGTGACTCATCCCACCAGTGTTACGGATTATCTTAAAAGAGTGTGAATTTCTTCTGTTGTTTCTCTGCCCTTTGAAATACAGAAACATCTGAGGAAACTGCAGGTAAGTAACAAAACAAGGCTTTGTCTTGCCCCATTGTAGTGACCCTGACCAGAAGACTATTGCAAATGGAGCAGTTAGAGGTGCATACAGCAGTTACCCTGAGTGCACCCACAGCTTTCAGCCCTGTGCTGAGCTGCCAAATCCCTGGGCTGGGGAGGAACTCCACCAACTTATCATGACAGAGTATCCTGCAGGCAGCTCTCAGCTTTTACCAGCAATTATGGCTTTGCCTTGATCTAAATGTCAGCAAGGAGTTCTCAGGTGAACATTGTCTGACTGCAGAAACGATAGAGTTGTTTACTCTTGAATGACAGTATCAATACAAGAAGGCAATAGTTGCTTCTACTGCAGCATAAAGAACACAGAACACCTGGGTCCAATTAACAAACATTATTTTTCAGACTGTTGTTGCATATGTACACCAAAGCCTTTAGAATTTTGGCACTTATACTTTTATTCTTCCTTTTAATAAAGAGCTGTAATCAAATGTAACAAGATTAAGTCCGCAGTTAAAAAGAGTTGTGCATGTGCAGATGCTAGCTTTCAATTACCCAAGTATAAGTATAGCATCTGAAAGAAAGTTCTTAAAACATGAAAGAGGTGTGGGTTTTTTTGGTTTGGTTTGGTTTTTTTTCTGTTTTTTTTTCTTTTCTATCTCAAGTGGTCAAATGGAATTGACTAATATTTCCAAACCTGTTATTTGAGCCAAGAAAAAACATGAGAAACTTTCAGGCTAAAGATGCTTTGATTCAGGAAGGAATTTTTAGTTTGAAATAGTGGCACTGCAAGAAAGACATTTCCAGAAACTCAAGGCCACTCTGTGGTTGGTGGGATCAGGAAATTAATTCAACAATGAAAAGTTATAACACAGATTGAAAAAAGCATTTACCAAAATTGGCCATATGGGTGTTTTTGAACCACTGAAGACATACTCTGGTGTTAAAACACAGTGAAAAAACCACTGATATGGTGGGTAGCAGATGACCCAATTTTCTGTTAGAGAAGACTTTGCATAGTAGTTTCAGAGCTGTACATTCTAGAATAACAGAAGAGTTTGGCCCTCTATTCCCTCAGTTCAATAATTTGTAGTCCAGTATGAATTAGATTTATCAGGGTCTGTGCACAGGGCCAGCTATTTCTCCAGAATAAAAGTTGAGGAAGATACAGATGGTAAGGTTAGTCCTGTTGAAATTATTAAAAATTTAACTCTTGCCAAACTGAAATGGAAAGTAATTAATTTTATATTTCTAAACTCATTTTAGACAGTGAAGAATAAAATCAGATTAGGTCCCAACACTGCTGAATACTGCAGCAACATGATCATGTTATCTACTACATAGGTTTTTCCCAAACACACCATGACACTTCCAAGATGTGTGATGTCTGTGGGTGTCCAGCCACCAGGACACCACCAGGCACTGTTCGTCCTGCACAGTGCTCCTGTGCCATTAGGTGCCTCTGAGGGACACGTTTATTTAGGCAATCCTGTGAAGTTTAGAAAGCTGCCTGGAACAGGTGTTGGCCTTAGAAAGACAGATGGCTTTACTCCAGCATGCCTTTGAAGTGAGTTTTGGCTTTGAGCCAAGCTCATAGCACCTCAATCTGGAAACATCTGTGATAACTGCTAACCAACCTGAGTTGCTCAGTTTTATTACAGTAAGCGAAAGTGAGTATAAAATAAATACAGGTATGTTAGTACTAATATGAAATGTGGGCCTTTCCTACCTTGATCTATGTTAAGATTTTTTTTGTAATTTAAATTTGCTTTAACTGCAATACCTCAGGAATTTTCAGGTGAGACTCTGAGGTCAGAAAATAATTATCTCTCAAAAGCAAAACTCAGTAGGAGAGAGGAGTGGGCTTTGAAGCCTTCTGATGTCACACTGACATGGTTGAAAGATGCCCTTTCAACTTTTAAAATAAAAATTTCAATACATTTCCAAATTCTATATAGTACTTTCCTGAAGATTTGAAGGGGTTTTTTTTAGTAGAGAGAAAATGAAAAATAATTTTTCAGATATATTAAGACCAACTTTTTTGTAGCTGAGCTTTATTGTTCTTTTAATATAATAGAGTCAGGTAAAATGTCAACATTTCAACTTTTTGTTCTATTTAGTAGAGATAAAATGTTCAAAACTTCACAGAATGGAAAGCTCAACCTGATAGACCCAGGTCTAGTTTTGAAGATCTTTTGCATAGGTTTACTTTGAACAAATTTGAACAATCTTTTCCAGGACTTCTAGTCTTGTTACTTTAGAGATAAATGTTAGAAACATTAGGAAAACAAGGTCACTGATGGCAGTAAGAACTTGATTAGATGCAGAAGGTAGGATTTATCTGAGCAAGAAATAGATACTTCTAAGGCATGGGACACTTCTTCCATAAAATGACCTTTCAAGTAGGTCAGATAAAGGTTACCCTGAAAGCGCCTCTTTCTTTTGGCTGGCTATAAAAAAGATAATTAATTCCAGACAGCTTCTCTTTAGACACATAAATGAGATGAATCTCACCCAGAGAGAGTAAAAGGAGTTAAAATAGCTGGTATCAACTACTTTGTCGCTAACTGAGGACATCTGAAGTATCTGAAATTTTTTTATTGTCTAGTCATGACAACCAGCATAAGAGATGGGATAAAAATGTAACCGTTCACTAGTAGAATAGTCAAAGAAGTTTGGGAGATATATGGGAAGATGAGACTAGAGATACTGACTGATTCATGGGCAAAATTTTAATAAATGGAGAAACAATGGTGAGACTTGAATTTGATACAAACATAGAATGGGTTTGGGGTTGAATCCTTCCAGTACCTGAAGGGAGCCCACAAGAAAGACAGAGAGAGAGAGATTATTTACAGAGAGAGCTTGTAGTGACAGGACAAAGGGGAATGGCTGCAAATGGAAAAAAGGCAGGTTTAGATTAGATATTAGCAAGAAATCCTTTACTGTCATGGTGGTGAGGCACTGGAACAGGTCACCCAGAGAAGCTGTTGCTGTCCCATCCCTAGAAGTTTTCAAGGCCACATTGGATAGGGCCATGAGCAATCTGTTTTAGTGGAAGGTGTCCCTGCCCATGGCAGGGGCATTGGAACCAAATGATCTTTAAGGTCTCTTCCAACCCAAGCCATTCTACCTTTCTGTGATCATCTAGTTCAACCCCCCTGTCCAAATGGGCAGGGACATCTTTAACTAGAACAGGTTGCTGAGTGTCTGCGCAACCTGACCTTGAACTCTTCCAGTGATGGGAAATCCACAACCAAGTTTTCAGCAGTTTGATATTAAAATGATATTGCTCCTTTCCAATACAAATAAAGGACAGGCAGAGAGAGGTGACACCACCTTTATAAGCTTTATGGAGCAGTGGTCTCATTTGATGTTTCTCTTGAAAATATCTGGAACAAGATACACATTAGAAAATGGCCAGAATTGTTTAGCCTGTCAGTTAGATAGTTACCACACGTTTGCTCGAATTCTTTATCTTGCTAAACCATAACAGCAAACTTTTTTTAAAAAGTTTGTTTTCTCTGTTTCAGCTTAGAAGAGTTTACTGTGCAGTCACTTTCTTGAATCTGCAGTTAAACACCTTTTTATCCATGGTGTGGATTTGATCCATGGACAATACCCTAGACACTAAAGCAATAGGTTTTTTTGCAATGCAGTGCACTGAGCATAATTGGAGAGCTTGAAACATATCTAAAAATAATTTGTAGGACAACAGCATCTAATTACGTTGGACACAGAAGTCTGGTAAGTAGCACTAACTACTGACAATTGTAGCACTGAAAGTACTTTAAATGAATAAGAAATGTAATTTAAATGGCAACATCAGGATGATGAAACCAGTTAATATAACAAAAGGAAAACAAAAACTAATTAAAAATGCTGTGGACTGTGCAGAAAGTCTCTCTATAACGTCACATAAAAGTTAATTCTCACAGTTGTTGTGGCTGTTGATTTGTTTTGGTTTTTTGATACAAGGCTCATTAGCCCACATAAATTTCTGTGGTTAGATAAAAATTACTGTTCTTTGTGGTCCTTTGGTTTCCCAGCATGAAGTGTTTTGTAGGACTAGTCCTTTCCTCAGCCTGTCATACAATTAGTTGGTGCGCATTTGCACTGACATTTTGAGAAACTGGTAGTATATAATTTTATCTGGAAACACTTAGTGGGACAAACAAGTCATACAGCGATTGCTTACTGGTCTTTTTTTGTTGTATTTCCCATTTGCAAAATAGTTAATGAGCCTGAGAAGACACGCTTTTTTTTTCACCCAGAGACTTTCACAATATTTCCAAATTACATTTGATCTGGGAGCAAGCACTCTCCTCTGGGAGAGAGCAGAGGGCTGCTTGGGGCAGCCAGTTTCCAGGGGCAACACAATTGCTCAGCTACTGTTTCCACAAGCTGGCAAGGTTGACTGGGCATTCAGCAACAGACTGGTTGGGCTGGGCAGTTTGCCTAGGGCAGCAGACTCCTCTGGAGCTTACCCTGTTGGACTTGACCAGGCAAATAAGGACTAATGCTCATTGAACATATGGCTGTACTGCTTAATGTGGAGGCCCTCCTCTGATAAGAAGTAATTTTGAGCAGCTGGGTAGTCTTGGACTTGGTAAGTGCCTGGTTTATTTCTTAGACAAGAAAAATGAGCGGGCACTGAGTAAATGAATTATCCCAATTAAGCTTTATTTTTAGCATGGCATTGGGTAAACACAGATATTAAGGCCAAATTTCAAGTATAAACTCAAGATTATAGGAGAGGGCAGAGAAAGAAAAAACCTTGCCTTTGTGAAATGGAGGAGACGCATGGCCACCCCATAGTTTCTTCTGATAGCTGATAAGTATGGGATCCAGATGCTGTCATCTGTCATGAAGATCAGCTTATGAAATTAGTGTGGGAATCTCCCACCCCCACCCACGGATTTCTGGTTTATTGCATGGTCTTCATGATTGTGAAGAAAAATCTCAGGCTCGATCAGCCCCACTCTTTTCTCATTACTTTCTTAGGAGGGGTTGATGAGTAGTTCATGTCATAAGTTATTGAGACCTAAAACACTGGGAAACTTTTAACAGTGCAAAAACTACTGTATCATTAACTTAGTCACTCAGCAGACAGGGTATATTTGCTCATGAATAGATTAAATTATCAGGGTTTGTTTTTTGTGGGTTTATTTTTGTGGTTTTTTTTTTTTTTTTCCTGGTGGAAGATAAGACAGAACTCAGCACTGCTCTGTCCAACAGGTACATCCTCCAGGGAAAGAAGAGTGAAAATTCATGACAAGACTGACATTGCAATTAACCGGATGATTGGTTCCCACAAAGAATGGAGATAAAAGAGGAATATCAGGCCAATTACCTGGTGTTGAGGTAACAACACTTTGTTGTGTGAAATACAGTGTTTGGTAAGCACAGCATTAGTGGCAGGGGGGGGTGTTAAACCGATAATTTAACAGCACTGAAATGAGCATGAATGTCAGCAATATTTACATAGCTTGGCTGTTGAAGCAGACAAGATAAAACAGAAGGAAATCTTGATACTAAGAAATTAAGACCACAAGTGACAAGACTAGAGGAAACTGCTTCAGTGTAGTACTAAGAATGAAAGGGAATGTGAAAAAGAAGTCCGAAGTGAAATTTTTCCTGGTGGTATTAGACCTTACTAAACCTGAAATGATCAAGAGAGGTAGGATTTGTTCAAAGGCAAACAAGATAGAAATGCCTTAGAGTGACGATGTTTTCAGTAACATGTTTAGGGATTTTAATACTGAACATTTACCAAAGCAAAAGAACTATAGTACCATTTTCAGCACATGGTCTGAGCACTTTGCCAGATATAAATACTTAGCATGGTCAGTAACTGAATTTCAGGAGTGAATTTTCTGATTGCAAAGTGAACATCAGGAGTAAAATATGGTGGACGTGAGAAGATGTAAAGGCCTAGTGTCGTAGCTCTTCAAAAAAGCATCAGTCAGAGAAGGTCAAGAAGCCTCATACAAACAGACCTGTATGAAACCACCTCTGCCTAAGAAACAGCTTCTCTGTTTTTCTACTTCCACTGAAAAATATATTCTGCAAAATTATGTCCTCATACGAAAATAATCTGTGCAAGAATCATCATCTTGGAAATCTGTCACAGGGCAGAAAAGGAAATCCTAACTCATAAAAACACCTCTTGTTAATGGGAAGGAAAAAGATAATATTGAAATACTCAAATGCCTCATATTTCACATTTGTAACTACTACCTTCTCTTTTCATGACATCTTTAACCAAAAACTCTGAAGGTTTATTAACATCTATTATCCATGGTACTAAGAAAGAGAAGATTTTTTTTTGAGATGTCAATTATTGCTTAAAAGTGTGATGATGTAGGCAAGTAGGGACATATCCTATCTGTGGTTCTCATTTATTCCAAAGATATTAGCATGACCTGTTGAATATATTAATGTAGTAATTGCCTGATTCATGCCAAGGCATGCCATATGAAAATTAAAGCAACAAGAATTTCCCCCTTTTCATTCCAGTAATAATATGGAACAAAGAAAAAATAATCTTTAAAAAGGGCTTTTAATGAAGAAATATCATTAACTACAGCACCTCGACTAGTAAAGCAGAACCTGTTTTAGAAAAATGTGTATCCCAAAGAAGTGTTTTTATTAGACTTCAATTAGATTCTGGAATTCCATGTCTATTCTGATCGGAAATTTTCAGATAAATTCAAGGTGAGCTTTTGTATCTTGAACTGTAACTTCAAAAGACCATAAAATGAATGATTTTGCATTTTATTTCCACAAAGTTAGACAGCTGAGAACTGAATGTTATATTTTGTTGGGTTTTTGAGTAAATGTCTGGGGATCTGTAAACAGGATAAAATAAACCACCACTGAGGTAATATAAATTAGGACTCAGGACTGTTGACAGTGTAAGTACTTTTAATGTGCTATTAACAGAGGGATGGTTTAACTAATGAGGTACAACATAAATAGTGTACTTTAAAGTATTAATATATAATGCTCACATATTTGTTAAACCATAATATCCAGTGAATATTCTCTTGCTATTCAATTAGGCATCTTGGTTACAGTAAACGGGCTATTTAATCTCTCACTTTATATTTAATCAAACAACTACATTCTTGTAAACATTTGCCATTGACATTAAAATAATATAATTACTATCTTGTAAATACCAAGTTAGGTGCCTCATAAAAGCACAAATGGATAAGGTCACAGCCCTGTGCTTCTATAAATTTTCCACCTCTATCTTTTGTGACTTAAAGTCAAATGCACAATGTGCTGCTCCTGTTCTGGAGCAGGAGGCACTTGCCCAGTGCTCTGTGTGAGAAAGGTCAGTGTCCTCTGAAAAGAATGAGTCACTGCCTGACCAGCATCTAAACACAAATCTGCTGGTCAAAAGACTCCTGGCTGGAGCAGCTGTCTCCTCAGGACTTGGGTGTCCCACCACGCTCTACTGTGGCTCCAGCTTCTTGGGGCCGGGGTCTCCAGTGGCTCCCCGTGGGTGCGGGTGCCCCATGGGATTGGAGAAAGCTGCAGTGGCCCTTTTCACCCTGCCTGAGGGAGCTGGGAGGGCTCACCTTGGTTCTTCACGTCCCACTTTTGTAATTTTTAGAAAATTACATGCATTTGCTGAAGAAGGTCCCACGACTGGTTTGTCTTTTATCATACAGCTCCTGATCTTTTCTTCAAGCATTCCAGATTAGACTGAAAAAAAAGGGTGTTGAGGTTTAACCCCAGCTGGCAATCAAGGCCCACACAGCCATTTGCTTACCCAGCCCTGGAGGGAGGGACAAGACAACTGGAAGGGTAAAAGGGAGAACACTCAGGCATTGAGATAAAGGCAGTTTAATAGGGAAAACAAGAGCCATACACACAAGCAAAGCAAACCAAGGAATTCATTCCCCCCTTCCCATGGGCAGGCAGGCGTTCAGCCATCCCCAGGACAGCGGGGCTCCACCACGCCTGACAGTGACTCAGGGACAGAAACACCCACTATTCCAAGGGTCCCTCCTTCCTTCTTCTTCCCCCAGCTTTATATGCTGAGCATGGCTGTGTATGGTATGGAATATCCCCTTGGTCAAAGTCAGTGTTTTAAAACAACGTAAAGATTCCCTCTGGATCATTTATAAAATTTAGCATGTATAAAAAACTTCTGAATACAAAAAATATTTTCAATATATTTTATATTTATTTTTCCCATGCTACCAGTAGTTCCCAGCTTTGCATTTGGGTAGAATTTTAAAAAATAGAAGTGCACATTTCACACGGTATTTCCCTGAACTGCTTTTTGTCCTTTGTCCAGCTAGTGTTTGTTCTTTGAAAATACTTCCTCTCCCTAAAAACAGTTGATGGAAAACCCTATCTCAACCTTTAGGAAAGTATAAGAATAAAGTTTTAAAAATATTTGATATAGTTAAAGAACCACAATGGATAATTCCATTACATGATTTGTTCTTCCTTCCTTTGCAAGAGTTTCCCATTGACAGCCATAGGAATGCCACAAACAAAATAAATTCTTTATGTAACAGACACCTTCTGAGACAGATTTTACCTTGAAGAGAAAGGTGGTATCATCTAGGCACTGTCTTTTTTTAGGCTGTGATAATGTCTGGGCACATATTGCCTAGAAATTGCCTGGAAGATTCATTTGAATTAAAAAATTTATTTTGGTTGGATTCATGCTCATATTGTATTTGTTTTCTATAATGAACAAATTTATACCTTGTGCCAAGCTAAAAAGCTTTTATTCTGATATATGAACAGAAGACACCGAATGTTTTGCAAGACACAGAAATGATTAATCCAAGATTTTGCAACTTATATTAAAAAACTTAGTATCGTTTTCTCCAATGTAATTTTTTAGGGAAGTTATTGCAGCAAACAAGATGATTTACCAAATATATTATTTGATATCAATTATTCTTTCTTGTTAAGAACAAGAAAGCAAGCACAGGCTTTTGCATTCCTTGTGCATCACGTTCCCTCTGCAAGGTCAAGCACTGCCAGAGCTTGGATGAAACTTTCAGAACAAGTAGTATGATCAATATGAGAACTAAGGATGCCTGGTTCCCCACAGATTTCTTTTGAGGTTGGTTGACTTTGATGTCTAAGCAGGCAAGATCTATGAATGAAGCTTTTCACTTCTTGACAATATTAATAATGGTTCACTCCACGTGGATCTTCTGATGTCTAATAAAGGTTAAACCTCCAATTTCATCAGTGCAGGTCCTTAACAGACTGCCTCGGGTGCCTTTTTTTTTTTTGCATGGCACTAGTAAGAAGAAGAGTGCATTAGGAACCAGGAAACTTCCACCAGTTTGGCTACTGGGTTTGGGGGAGATAAGTTATTTGGGAGGCAAGGCAGACAAGCAGAGGTAGAATAGGATCATGTAAGTTTTCCCTAAAGAACAAGGAAAGAACCACAGTGCTTACGAAGTGCTATGGAAGCTGAGGCCCTCCCTTCTCAATGAGTTAAGTCTAATGCTTCTTGCTGTTACAGGCAAAACATCCCTGCATGTCTCATGACAGACCAGCTGGAGCCCTGACCTCTGATGGCTTTCTCTAATCATGTAAGAGGAGCTGTTAAGCATTTCTCATTCAAAGCAGAGGGGTCTCTGCCCACAATTAACCTGTGTGGTTTCCTGCACAGAGACACTGGTATCCAGTAAAGACTTTGCTATTTCATACTAGGTGACTGAACCTTTCTCAGCAGGATGTAGGCAAGGCACTAACAGAAAGATTTGAAACACAATTACAGAAATGTTCCCAGTGCCAACCCGTATTTTCAAAGGTAGTGGCATCCTTGTGGAGTGAACAAACACAGAATCAGTGCTAGTACAGCTTATGAAATTCAGGCTGTTGCTAGCAGGTGATGAGACTATTCTTATCTGGCACGAGCAGGAGTTAAGAAACTGCTCTCCCATTTATGACAGCCCTTATCAATAAACTGAACAGATCAAGCTCTTCCATCCTTCTGATTTTTTCTGAGAAACTTTTGAACTGCTTGCTTAAAATCATGGTGTCTGTTCAACTTCAGATACGTGAAGTCTTTATAAAAACACATCAACATTTCAGTTATAAAAATATACTTTCTTTTGTGCTGCAAAATTTAAACTGAGAGATTAAAAGAAGCTGTTTCTTTTTTTTTTTTTTTTTTTTTCATTTTTATCGTCTGGCCAATTTGTCATCTCTCTTACTTTCCAAGTGTGACCAACTTTCACAGAGAGCAAAAGGAGCTACTGGAGTGCTATACTTTGTTTTGGCTTGCAGAATTGGACTGTGAGCCCCTGGTGTGATCCTAAGTAAGCCAAAAAAATATAAGAGTCTTTCCACTGGCTTCAGGGAGCAGTAGATCAAGCTTTAAATTCTTACAGCCAAGAACGATGATGCTATATTCAGATCTGATGCTTCAGGTTGCAAAAGATCACAACTTTTTTTTTTATATCAATAGAAATTAGGCTTTCTGCATATGTAGAATCCAGTCTTGGTGTGGGCTACATTTTCAGTTGGTCAAGTGGAAACAGATTTTGTGCTTCAGAACCTGAAATAGATGCTAATTTAAGATATTGTCACTGTTTTTTGTGTTCCTGAGAGGGTAAAGGCAACAGGGACATCAATTTGTACCAGTCGTCTCAGAAGTCAGACAAACACAAGACAGGGTCTGAGTTCTTCATGCTGATAGGAAAATTAGATACCATGAACATTCAAATCTCTAATAACATCAAGCGATTTTTCACTATTTATCAAATGAGACCATTTAAAACAAGTGAGCTAGCTAAATGGAAAAGGAGAGAAAAGTGCCTGCAAGATAGTTTTCTTTTACTTTTCAAAGAAAGTTTCCCTGACTTGTTAGCAAAGGGAAAAGGACAGTACACGGACTCATGATTCTGCTGTAGTCAGCAACATCTAAAAGAAGAAAGCAGTTTGGCTAAAAATTTGAGCTTGTTATATTTATACAGCAGCATGTGGGGCAGTGTATTTTATTTGACTTTCCATTGCAGCTGTTGCAATTGGTCTTTGTGAATCCTATAGGCAAGTATAAAAATAATATTTGACTTTAATTTGCAGGTTGCTCATGCACTCAGTAAAATCCAGCATAGCTCCGTTTCTCCTATTTTAAAGTATAATAACTCACCTGCACATTTTGAACAAAGAAAAGCTTTATAAGGCACCTGCCAGTTGTCATGGAATCACACACTATCTTTTTAAATAGCATACTGCTCCTGGGCACAAGTAGCAATGATCATAAATTACATATAGGTTAGAAGAAATGGTACTGTCATTGGTGAGATAAGTATGAGCTGTGTTTTTAGGAGTAATTGCTCTTCCTGCTCAGACTGAAGCATTTGAGTCTTTTCTTTATTTGTTCCCTTATAAAGGAAGGAAAGAGGTACTCTAAGTACAATTTTTTGCTTTTGTTCCTCACAGAAAAAATAAAAGCAGAAGGCATTTTTATGAGTGTTTCGGTGTGTTGACATCATAAACACCTTTCCATATCACATACCCTTATAAATCTTGGTTTCAAGGTTGCACAGAATCCCAGCAAGCATAAAACATCTTTTAAGCTTCCCACATGAAAAATCTTTCAAAATGAGCCTATGGGGAAGTGGTAGCCAAATGTTTACATCCTAAAAATTTGCAACATCATGTAAAAGAACCTGCCTTAGGAGTATTTAAGAATACTCACCTGAGTATGCTGTAGTAGAATTAATGAAATGCTATATATTCATAAGGAAAAACAGGTTATTTAAAAATTTTTAGTGATACTAATAACCTAGCAGTAGATAAGAGTAATGCATATGGATTTAAAGAACACTGTCATCCATACTGTTGTCTCTCCCTTCTCTACCTGAGCAATAAACAGTGTGTGCAAGCAAACTCAGAGGTATATTTTTGGTGTATTTAGCATGAGAAGTGAATGTATCTTGCAAAATTAAAGGTATTTTTTGTTGTATATATATATATATATCATGTATAATAGATATAATGTGTAAATATATATTTTTAATTCTAAAAAATTTAACCATTGCCAAAGAGAAAGTCAGCAGAGGCACCCCTCAAAACTAAAATCCTCTTAACTAATTAGATATTTCGTTTCTCACTTAATACTTCCTCATAGGGGTGGTTAGAAAACTTCCATAGAAATATTTCATAATGCAAGGCAATAATACTTTTTGGTAACATAAGAATTTGTTAGCTACACCCAGAGCCATTCATATTTGGCAAAAACTTTAAAATACACAGTAGAGGAAATCAGGTGTTCCACCTGGAAAACTCAGAAATTCATTATGCAATTTTTTGTAACAACAACCTCTAAAGTCAAGTACTTGTTTCCTTCAGGTCTTGATAGCAAGCAGAAGTAGTATAATGCATTCTTATAGAAGTTGAACAGAATATTATTCAGTTCACTGGACTTATTTGAACTTCAGGGATATTACTGGGAGTGTATTGAAATAACTGAGACCTGATTCTGATGTAAACGATGCCATTTACTCAAGTAGTGTGAATGGTTACTCATCATTCACAACAAAGTAGCTTAGAGCCGAAATACACCTCACTAAGATTCCACAACTTAGTCTCTTTCCTTTGTAAAGTTTATTTTTAAAATGTAGAAGGTAGAAACTAAAAGCTTCTATTGAGTACTTTTATTTGACCAAAGGGCAAACGAGTTGCTTCTTTGTGCTCATTTCTTTTGCAGGTGCAACGGATAGATACCTTTTGTCAGCTAAAGCAGTACTATTTGGCTCACAGCATTGACCCACAGTGTCTCTGTTAGCTGAAAAACAGAGGGAACCTGTGTCATTCAGAAGTCTTAAGAAAATGGTATTATTTAGAACTGGCTTAAGTCTTAATTCCTTACAGGGCTGCTCACTTTTGTTACTGCTTTTCAGATCTTTATGTATTTGCCTAGGCTTAAAGCAAGAGTGAAACATTTCCACTCTGTTCATGGGTAGCTGGGCAGCCCACAAAAAAATTGTAAGAGAATGGGGAACAAATGAAAGGGAATCCTGCTAGACATAAAGCACGTTCAGCTTTGTTACCTGAGAGACATTTCTGTTAAAGGAAGCATAAAAGAAGTGTAGAAAAGTTTCTTATTGCAATAGTACAAGGAAATTCGCATCAGCTACTTTTGCTTAAATGAATCTACCGTAGGTGATGACAACCACTAGCACCTGGGTCCAAAAAATACAGCCTGCAACTAAAACCAAGAGTCATCTGTCATCTTTGAAAAAGGTGAAGCTGTTTCAGAGTCTTCTTTATGCAAGCCCTGAACAAGCCCTCAGTGACATAAGCATGCTTGCCAAGCACTAAACTCACAGGAAGAGTCAGCCCAGCAGCTAGCAGAGCAGGGTGTACCAAGAAAAAGGCTCATAGGACCAAAACAAGGAGAAATGGGCCTTACTATGCTGCAGGTAGTGGCAGTCCCAAACTGGCCTTTGGGATTGCAGGGCCGAGGCATCCAAATTTGTCAGTGAGCACAGGGCATTACCATGCAATTCTTACAGCTCTGCCTTGGGCAATGATTAACGGAATGAACTTTAGCAAGTCCAAGTGCTGGATTCTGCTCCTAGGGCACAAGCATAAACCACGAGAGAAGCGGCTGGAGAGCAGCCCTGCACAGAGAGGTCTGGGGGTGCTGGTGGGCAGCAGCTCAGTGTGAGTCAGAAACAAGCCCTGGCAGCTGAGAGGCCAAACCCTACCCTGGGGTGCATCACCAGTCTGGGAAAAGAGGGGATTGTCCCACTCTATTCAGTGTTGGTGTGGTGTCACCTCAAGTACTGTGTGCAGTTCTGGGCCCTGCAGTTGAAGAAGGCCTTTGAATGCATCCAGATGAGGGCAACAAAGCTGGTGGAATTGGCTGGAAGGAATGTCCTGTGACTTTGAGCTGGTCTAATTTGGAGAAAAGAAGGCTGAGGGGTGACCTCGTTGTTCAGTTTCCTGAGGAGGTGTCTTGGGGTGACTTTATGATGTGTATCCCCTATCGCCGCTCTATGCCCACTACAGGAGGAGAAGTGGAGAGGGAAGTGCTGAGCTCTCCTCCTGGGACTCAGTGGCAGAAGACGTGGGAGTGGTTTAAACTTGCACCAGAGTAGGTACTACATGGACATTAGGAAGTATTTCTTTACTGAGAAGATGGTCAAATGCTGGAAGAATCCTAGAAAGGTGGTGGATGCCCCTAGACTCTCAAGGTCTAAGAGGCATTTGGACAATGCACTTAGCAACATGCTTTAAGTTTTTGTCAGCCTTGAAGTGGCCTAGGAAATCCCTGTAGGTTTCTTCCAAGTGAAATTATTCTATTCTGCCTTTAAGATTAACTATTAAGGTTGCCCTATTTTTCTAGCTTACTTTTCATGACTAAAATACTATTTGTAAATCCAGTTGATTCCTGTTTGAGAAAGGGAAAAGTTATTTTAGTTAGTTTAATTTAAACAACGTTCCGCAGAGAGGCTACACATGGTGTGTCGTTAGCAATCCCCTTCAATCTGACCCTGATTCTGCTGAAGTCAGTCACATCCTGGAAGAAAAGTTGCATGTATATATGTTTTACTTTGCCACTGTTGCTCTTACAAGAATAGACTAATCAAGTGAGTAACTATGCTTAGGAAAAGCAAAATGAGACAAGTGATGTTTCTAAAAGCCCCTCAAAATGGGTTGTGATTTGAGTAGTACGGGTGAGATTTCATGGTCAAAAGCAGTCATCAAAAATAGGAATTCCTGTGCTGAGGAGGAACATAGTCTCTGAGACACATTTCTTTGCCCTTTAGAAGCAGATGTCCCTGGCAGCCCTGTCCTTATGGTCAGCAGCATTCACAATTAGCCTAATCTTGGGCAATGGGTAAAATATCCTCCCTTCCTTGCAAACACTCATTTTCCTTTCTGTTCTCTTAAGAACTGGGGGCATGAAACCAGTCTGCCTCAGGACAGAGCTGAGCTTTCCATCCATGACCACCTTTGGCTTCTCTTGCCTCCTCACAGCCTCCCTCCTGGGAGGTATCACATCATCTTTTCTCAGTACTGCTGCCTCTGTGATTCAGTCTTCTCTTGCTTATGACAGGGTTGTCAGGGTCTTGGTGGGAGACAGTCTTCCCCAAGGTCACACCTAGGACAACTATTCTGTACTTCCACCTTCTTTTAGCAAAGTTTTAGTCACCAAGCCTCTGATAGGCAAGAGTTATTAAAATTGTCTTAATTTTCATGCTATGCATTCCATGAAGTGATTTAGGGATCATTTGTTTCACAGTATCTGACAATTATAATAATGGTTATCAGTTTAATTGTATAATAGTGCAGACAGGGGACAATGAGGGGTGAATTTGTTAGGTGTGCTGAAGCTTGTCAGAAAAAGACTTCCTATATCAGTCTTGTTAGGTCAAATGTTCCAAACCTTGAGAACGTCCTTCTATCACAGCCTAAAGCCATGACATGAAAAAAAATTCAGGCAATTTTTTCATATTTAATGATTCTGAATTTTGATTTTTAGTCTAAGAGATTTTATATTTTTCTTGAGCATGCCTTCTGAGGAGCAAATGCAGTTCTTGACAGACCACACAGTAGGAATGAAGAGTGTCATGGATTTCTACTCACATTAAAGTTCTAAATTGGTAATTTAGTCCCATGTCCTTTAAAGCAGTCCTTTAAATCCCTAAAAGTAGGATTCCCCTTCCTGCTGGATCCTGGGTCCCACTTGGATCCCATGCTGCTCACAGAATGGTTAAAATTGGAAAGGACCTTTGAAGGTCATCTCATCCTGTCATCTTGAAGATGTTAAACAGGACTGGAACCAGTAAGACTAGTGCAGTGCTAGTTACTGACCTCCAACCAGACTTTGTGCCACAGGTCACCAACCTCTTTATCAGCTTCTCTATCAGGATCTTACAGTAGGCAGTGTTCATTATCTGGACTATAGTCTTTACTGGCTTGTTTTCAGTAAAATCTGAAATCCTGATAGACAATGTCTGCTGCTCTCCCCTCATTTACCAAGCCAGCCATTTAATGACAGAAGTTTATCAGGTTGTTTGGGCCCAACTTCCCCACCGTTCATGCCAGTCTGTTGCTGGCTGCAACTGGATAGTCTCAGCTGTGCTGAAGCTGACTGGAGGGAGATACTAGCACACTGCTGCAATCTTTGTACCTGCTCATTCTGGTCAGGGACCAACCTGAAGCTTGCACAGGTCCCTTTGCCCTCTGACAATCCAGTTTAAATCCCTGAGAAGTGACAGAAGGGGTAATGCAGAGAGTGGTATCTTCTGGTGCATCTGAACTTTTACTCAGAGTGGAGTTTGGATATGGACTGGTGAACATAGACCTGGAAAATCAGAAATCTCATTAACATAGCTCCTTTGTTTGCAGTATCAGATGCTAATCCAAAAAGGCCAGAATGTCATGGAAATGAACCTTATTCTACATCCAATAACTGAAGAGGCACAATAGTGAATTAAAATAAAAAATTTTCAGTTGACGCATTTGTGACAATTTCTTTTGTTCACAGAAGATTTTGAGTATCTGTACTGTCTACATGCTTACATTGGAAGATAAAATTCCTCTGAAACAGGTGGAGGGAGAAAGAAATAGGTAATCTTTCCCATGCTGTCATTTGTATTTTGAATATCTCATCTTGTAGCCCTAATGACCAGAGAAAAGGAGAGAGATGAGGTAGTAAGAAAGCTTCTCATTTACACACTTGGTTTTGGGAATCAGGAAAAACACATTTACTATGTTATGAGAGCAAAAGTTGTGCATGTGGTGTGATTAATATATGGCTAACAGTACAAGTAGGACAAGGATTTTTTTGTTCTCTAAAAGAAAACAAAGCCATAAACAAAATTAATTTCAATGAGGAAATAAAATGATGGATGATTTTGTGTATCACAAGGAAATCTTGAGGACCAGCATATTATCAAATGAAAAAACAAATCTCTCTTGGCAAAATCAGAACAGAAAATTGTGTCTCCAGTGCAAAGTCCCACAATCCTCAGGAAGAAAAACTTCTTGTACTCTTACTGATTAAGCAAAACCATGAAAAAGATGCTACAGGATGCAGTGTCAGGCCACCCAGACTAACACTTTGCAGTTTTTGAGACAAGGCTCACAAAAAGGGAAGGAATGAAATAAATTCATCTAAAACAATGCCTCTAATTTTCAATAAATGTCCAAAAGATAGAACATGTGAAGTGTAGCTGTTTGTTGTGAGAAGGACATTTATTCAAGAAAGCATACAAGATGCTGGAGACTGCTGAAACCATCTTTGGGAAAGCCCAGTGGTCTCCTCACTGGTCTGGCTCTGGCTTGATTGAAAGTGAGTAAGTTTTGCTGCACTACCCAGCAACATGCCTTGTGTGGCATCTCCTTGTGTGGAGATGATTTTGTGCAGTCTTCACAAATGAAGAGCATTTGATTGTGGTTTTGCTGTTTTTTCTTCCACAAAATTATAAGGTTCTGGGGAATTTTCCAGGTCAAACTTCCTCAGTTTGAGGAAGCGTTGGCACAATGGTCAGTGTGGCACGATGGCCTGTAAGTGCCTTGCAGAATTGGACCTTCAAAGCACTCATTTTAATGGAGGCTCCACCTATGGTCAAATCTATTGAGAGCCATTTTTATTTACCAAATGTTGAATGATTGGGTCATTGTCCTGAAAAATGATTGCACTTCTGTAATACTTCCATCAAAGAAGGCAAATAAGCTCTTCAGAGTCCTAGCTTTAATGACAGTTGTGCAATTCATACATTTTAAATAAAGTCCCTAATTGGCTGGCTGTGAAGTAGAAAGAGAATTGGTGCAATGAATGGTTTAAATGCAGCAATTACAGTATTTCTTATTCTTTGCCAATCTAAAGTTAATGAAAAACCTTACTTGCTGTGACCTTGACAAATGGTGGTGTAACCTTTTCCAAATCCCAGGGGGTGCTGAGTTCTACCCTGTGAGAAAGTGATGTAAAGGAATTGCAGCTGAACATTTATAATTAGTAAACTGAAACCCTGTGACAGGGAAGAAAGCTAAAAGGCACTGATTGGATTTAACGTATATTAGACACCATCCCCAAGGAATAGAATCGGAAGTTAGCTCTGAGTATTTTAATTTTCTCATACTTGATTATCTTTGGGCATCACTGAATCCTGCATTATTGAATTGTCTGCAAAATTGATGTGAACCTGCTAGAATTCACCCTAAGTAAAGTCTGATCCTGTAAAATATTGGGTATGTTAAATTCCTACTGCTCTGAGGAGGCATTTAACTCCTCAGGGAGTGAGACAGAGGGGGCATCTTCCCAGTGAAAGGTCTGACATTTGCACTGGAGGTATTTCACCTATCACTGGCATTACTTGGGGGTTTTGACAAGGAGGTACAGCACAGTTAAACCAGCCTTAAACCCTTTTACATTGCCAAGGTGCGATGAAGGAATCTGGAATCTTCACATTCAAATCTAATTTATGTAAGTATAATTTCCATGTAGGTGTAAAATAGTGCTGGATTACTAAAAGTGATTTGTTGATATGACACCATGAGTACTCCCAGGAGACTCAAAAACACCTAGAACATTATTTTCTTTTCCTGCTAGGTCACAACTGTGATGCATAATTATTCAAGTTATGTTGTGTTTTATCAGCTCTATTTTTATTCCTTCTAAGAGGTTAAGAATCTTTGGGTGATAGATAAACAAGAGAAACTAGTACAAACATGAACCTTCCCCTATATATTTTTTGTGTTGCTAAATCCTTTTTTTAACCACTGGACGGTCTAAATTCTCTAGGGTGTCTTACAAGTGCTGGTATGATTTCTATTACTATTGCCTAATTTCTTGGATAACTCAGAAAATTCTCAATCCCTTTTGAGAAGTTGAACATCTTATGTTTTATTTAGTAATTCATATCCTGACAATGTTTCCTTATTATGAGTCCCACCTCCTTGACTCCTTTCTGATAAACAAACCAAGTGCAAATGTAGGTCAGGAGAACTTATACCCAAATTCCCTGTCCTGTGAATGGAGCATATGAAAATGTTCAGTGTAATTAAAGACACTCTGCAAGGTTAGTGGAGCAGGTCTTTCTGACATTAATTTTTATTATATATTAACTGTTTTGCAAGTTCCTTTGATTTTAAATTAAAAATGGGCACTTCTTCCTCTCTAACAGCAGCTGGCCACGTTGGTCCTTAGCTCTGTCACTAAAAAATCAGTCCTGTGACAACAAACCATTATGTTTGTGTGAGAAAGAATAAATATTGAAAAGGAATAAGAAAATACAAGTGCTTTTTAGGATGTTACCAGTGAAAAGTCAGATGACTTTTCTTATGTTATTATTTTCCTTAATTTTCAGCTGAAGAATTGATTTTACTTGTGTAATTCAAGATGGAAGTGATTTCAGGCAGGGCTTTTAGTTATCTTAGCAAATCTTCACCGCAAGTTAAAATGGCAGAAATGGCTCGTGCTCCAATTTTATTGCCTTCCATCTTTTTTTACCTTACCCCCATCCATGCTCCATCCAGTTTTCCTTAGCTTTGTTTATGTCTGATTTTTTGATTGATGTAACTGTAACACTGGTTTATGGAATAATTGTAAGTACTTGGTTTTGAAATTAGTTGTACATGGAAAATAATATGAAACATAATTGCACCTTAGAAGTGAGAACATAATAAAAATAATCACTCTGCTGTATGAAATTTTTTTTACCTGTGTGGAATGAATTTTCCTACTGAGTGTCTGAAATACTAATTGAGAAATGTTAAGAAAATATCAGTACAACGAGTAAAATGAGTAGAGACTAAATTATTGAATCATAGTAACTGCAATCCTAGATTATGTTAAAACTGATGGAACTACCTTCTGCATGAAGACATCTTTCAGACTACATTTTTTACATACACGTTTGCCTTCCAGTATTGCATAGAAATCCAACTAAGTGTCAGGGTTACCACAACAAATTTGTATAAAAGGGACAATTTTCCACATATCCACAGAATAGAAAACTCCAGCTGACAGAAACCTCTTTGAACTGAAGTCAGAGGTGGCCATGAGGCAATGATGTTATAACTGGTGCTGGTACCTCTGCCAGCACCTCAAGCCAGCTTTGCATCCTAGCTAAGATTCTTTAACTTTCCTGCAGTTTGATGGAAATAGAAGAGTTCTATCATGTGGTACCAGCTGCTCATTCACACCTGTGTTTTTCAATAATTGTACTGTCAGTAATAAATTCCACCAGTGTTTCCACTCAGACTTAGTCCAAAATCCAATATTGTCAATGAAAATCACCCCAGACTACTTACAAGGGCTCTCCCAGACCTTGAAACAATCTAAATGTTTGTAAATTCTTCATTGTTTATTGATAATTCCTGTGAATGTTGACATTCTGAAGGCAAAAAAGAAAAGAGGCCTTAAATTCCTGAAGAGGTCTTAAATTCCTAAATTGAAACAGAAACCTTATTTCAAATCAGTAAAAATTTGCACAAAAACTTATTTAAAAATTCAGCATTTAGCACACATAAAATAGTGCTGGAATCAGGTCTTTGTTCTCAATTAGAGCTTCCGGAGGAGGGGGTAGGGAGAGAGAAGTTCTGAGCTCTTCTCCCTGGTATCCAGCGACAGGAAGCATGGGAATTGCTCAAAGCTGCACCTGGGTAGGTTCCTATTGAACATTAGGAAGCATTTCTTTACCAAGAGTGGGAGGTCAAACACTGGAGCAGGATTCCTAAAGAGACGGTGGATGCCCCAACCCTGAGAATGTTTAGGAGGCATTTGGACAATGCACTTAACAACATGCTTTAATTTTTTGTCAGCCCTGGAGTGGTCAGACTGTTGAACCGGATGAGCACTGCAGGTCTATTCTATTCTTCAGTTCTATTCTATTCTATTCTATTCTATTCATTTCCATTCCAATTACTCTGGTGAAAACCTAGGGAAGTTCTGCTGAAGTGGACTGTTGTCTTTATCTTCATGAGTATTACAGGTATCAGGTGTTGGAGCCAACATTTCCCATCTGCTTTCTCTTTCTTAGGGGTGGGATGCTGTGTCCAGGAAGGGACTGGCTAAAATTCTTTGCTCCTTATTTTACCTAAAATCCTAGGGAAATTATCAGACATTTCTAAGCCTCAGTAGTTTTAAGCCCCATGGAATGATAAGTAATACCACTTATTCTTTTTATGGAAAAATGAGTTTTTCCACTTCATTTCTCCACTGAAACTATTTACATAATGTCTGTATTCTTTTATGACTTGTACAAAAAAACCAGTGCCATACTAAATTTGCATGGGCTTAGGGAGAAGGCTGAAATAGGAAAAGGTAATAAATGCTTATGCCAATCATTTATCTTATTTTTAACCATCTCATAAAATTTAAACTTCTTAGAAATTTCAAAGTAGTAATTTCTGACAACTGAAGAATGCTTATTTCCTCATGAACTTTCAATATACTTCCATTTAACATTTAGTGGCCCAATTTTCTTTGTATAGGTCAAGAGGATTTTTTCACATCTTGTCACAGGGAAAAGGGTACTTGAGTGGAAAAGATGCACTCTCTATTATCACCACAGAACTTCAAGTACCTGAGCATATTCATTAAAAGCTGGAGGACTTTAGCACAGATACGAGATATTAGAACAAAACCTGCATGTTCTTACTATAATAAGAATTGGTTATAGTTAAACTGATATAAAGGGCAAAACTCACATGCCAAGCATGTTGGAGTTGTAATTCAGGTCTGCACATCCTACTTTATAGTATTTGCTAGTCTTTTAGAGAATTAACTGATTATAAGCAAAACTGTATCACAAGAGTCCCAGTGACACTGATGTATTCCAGCCCCAGGCAGACATTACCATGTGATGTCACAAATTAGCTCATTCATGCTGGCATTGCAAAACCAGGGAGGCCCCTGTTCTTGAGCATTAGCGTGCTGGGGAGGAATCTAGGGATGGGAGGAAGACAGAAAACTGAGTCAAAAGGTAAATGAGCAAGATACCTAAAATTAATATTGTTAAAGGTTAAGTTCCTCTCTTGAATTTTGGATCCTTTAAGTAGTTTCAGAAGCAGGCAAAATAGTCTGTTTCTCTGAGTAAAACTCAGGTGTTTTGCCATCTGCCTAATAATTTTAATGTATTTTAGTATATCAAATAATTGATTTTAATAAAATTCAGATCTTACAGTCCATAGAGGTTTTTTTTCCTCAAGTTTTGTCTAAGTTGGCCTTGAGAAATTAAATTTATCATTAGTTTTAAAAAAGGATAGATGACATTTAGGAATTAGTTAGAAATTACAGTTTTATTGCTCATGTTATGCAATGTAATGTTCATTTGGAGAGAAACACAATGTCCTATTTAAGCAGACTGCATTTAAATTGTCCATTTTGTTTTATTCTGGAAAGTATTTGCATGATGATAAATGGATAAAGAATAACGATTTCCAAGGAGACAATCTCTCTATCCTTGAGTTAGACAAATGAAGGCCGAAGTTGGAACAAATGGTCTGGGAAGATGCCCTTTCTACAGCAAAAGAAAACACGGCTCTCTGAAGGATGTCTCCTTAGGTAACAAATTGCTGTTTGAGAAGGGATGAAGAACAACATGACTAAAAAGACTTGAATCCTAACCCAAATAAGGTTTTTTTTCTGAAGCAAAATTATTATAGATGCCACAACTTTTCAATTTGATTGCTTAAGTCTTCATACATATCACTAACATCTTAATTTTCCATAACTTACCTTGATTTTCTTGTGTCAAGTGAAGTAAGAAAAAAAACACCTTTTAAAATCTTCAGACATGATACTGCTCAAAGGCCAGTGCAGACAAACAGAGCCAACACTGAATGCATTCAGCTGGAATCCAGCCAAAAAAGCACCTACAGAAGTACCTTTCCATTCATCATTATG
>NW_008237404.1:800217-835157 GCF_000691975.1 Corvus brachyrhynchos
CCCCCCCCCCCAAGTTTTTCTGACAACCCTATAAGAGACAGATCTTCCATCATCATCACACCACCTGATTTGAGCTCTCTAGAAGGGAGCACTGCCCACCAAACATAGATGAGACCCAACCAAAAAACTTTCTTTGAAAAGTAAATCACTTTTCTTGAGAAGAAGCACTATGAAATTTCATATTTTTTGTATTTTAATATCTAGATTATAATAAAATATCAGTACACTGTCACCTGGGAAAATATACGTTTGTCACCTGACTAAAGAGAGACAGGAAATGGCAGAGTCAGAAAACTAAATTCCAGATTGAAGGGAAGTTGCTATTGGACTTTCTCAAGGATTAATTTTTGGAGAAACCTTTTAAATACTTTCATTAATGACCTTGACTTAAAACCAAGAAGTGCATGCATAAAATTGGAGTATCATAAACACAGGAGGAAGACTGAGATATCAAATGACTAAAGGTATAGACAACTGCTGTGATTGAAAACAGAAGGGGAGTCCCAAAAAAAAAGAGTTTTAAGGACAGGTATCGGAGGATTAATAACAAGAAAATTAACAATTAGGTCATTATTTGGAAGTGACTGAGGAAGCCAAAGACTAAAAGTTATCCTATTTACAAATCACCATCTCAAGAGTAAAGTCAATCTGTGGAAGACTCAATGCTGTTGGCGAGACTACATCTGGACGCCTAAATAAATTCTTCTCATCTCCTTCCCGAAAGTTGAATTCACATTTGAAGCAGTACAGAAAAGGTATACTGTGACAACGGGTGGAATGGAAAAATTCAGGGTGCAAGGAGAGAGGAAGAGCATGGATTAAGCAGCATGGCAAACTGGAATGTGGTCTTCAAATACATTGGGAAATATATATCGAAAAGAAGTGTCCCCTAAAGTTAAAGAGCAGGACTGGTGTAAAAAGTAACTGGTCATAAATATGCTGTGGGTGGAAATGACAGATCTCTAGTCAGCAGTGGAGTGAAATTCTTGAATTACGTTCAAGCAGGGTGGCAGAAGCACCCATACAGTTGCTTTCAAGCTAGATTTGAGGAGTTGGGAGAGGCTGTTTAGAGAGATGTCTGTGTGCTCTTCTGTTATGGGGCCCCCAGCACAGAAAGGACAGGGACCTGTTGGATTGAGTCCAGAGGATCAGGGGGCTGCAGCAGCTCTCCTATGAAGACAGTCTGAGAGAGCTGGAGCTGTTCAGTCGGAGAGAAGACTTCAAGGTGATCTTAGGGCAGCTTTCCAGTACTTGAAGGGGGCCTACAAAATGGATAAAGAGTTTTGTAAGGGCATAAGGATGTATTGTGATTATGTCAAAATTGATGAAGCAATATATCTGCAATCAAAAGGTGTTAAGTCCACATTATCAAGTATTGCTTTTAGCAATTGTTTAAAATATGGTGACATAAGACAAAGGGGAATGTCTTTAAACTGAAGGAAGGCCGGTTTAGATATTAGGAAGAAATCCTTCGCTCTGAGGGTGGTGAGACACTAGGACAGGTTTCCCAGAGAAGATATGATGCCCCATCCCTGGAAGTGTTCAAGGCCAGGTTGGATGGGACTCTGAGCAACCTGGTCTAGTGGAAGGTGTCCCTGCCCATGGCAAAGAGGTTGGATCTAGATGATCTTAAAGGTCCCTTCCAATTTTAACCTTTCTATAATTCTATGATTTTATAGTAACTGGGATTGTACCACAAAATCCCTTTGGGTCACATCCTCCATATCAATGCATAGTTTTGTTTCTAAAGGGACAGATTTACAAATCATAAATTAAGCCTTCCTCAGTGTTGGGAGAGGGCTTGGTGGATTTATATTTTAAAGAGAAGAAAAAAAATACATAAACCTGTTCCCAAAAGAGGTTCACCTTCTGTTCTTTCAGCTGTTAGCCTTTTTGTGTTATTCATATTCTTTAAGGAAAGATGATAAAAAATAATACAGATGTTGCACATCAGACTACTTCAGAGTTGTCTGGCTAAAAAGAACATAAATATAATAAAAAGAACAGTAGATATTTGTATTTATTATGGCTTTCTAAGTTATTTCCTTTGGTTACATATCTGTCTAATGATAGATAACCCTTCAAAGCAATTGTAGCTTTGTTTTAATTTAGATTTTAGTATGGACACTTATCTGAATTATCCAAGGTACTTGGATATGCATTACTGGACTGGAAAATTCATGTAAACATAATCTAATAAGATTTCATATGCTTTTTGTTTCCAGAAGCAAGATATTCCATGTAGAAAATGTATCTGGTAGCAAGGGTGACCAGAGATAGCCAGAAGAGCAGTGACAAAAATGAACAAGGGACTGCTATTCCTTGTGAGCTTTGTAAAGGTTGAAATTCTCATTGTTTATCTAACACACTTCACTAGTCACAATGTGTTTTAAAATGGAGCTACACCAACTCTTTTAATAGCATTTTTTTAATCCTCATCTCTCATTCCATCAGCTAACAGAATGACTAGGCTGTTTAACATGGATGGTACTTCTCACTTAACATCTTTAATCAGCAGGCAAACCAATTCCTCTTTCCAAAGAGATTCTGCCCAAGGAAGGGAGGTCAGGACAACTGTCATTTCCACTCAGCTGGAAATGAAGCTTCAGACATCTCATGTAGAGATTCCTACACCTCAGTGAGAGACTGTGAGCTCCTTATATATTCAGTGAAGACAAAAGGACACTTTTTCATATACCTACTTCATGAAGAGAGAGGCATTTCTTTAAAAGTGAGGATTACTCTCCACTGTGGACAGATGAATTCCCATGCTGTGGATGACACTTCACCCAAGAGGACAACAGCAGAAGGTTTTCAGCTTTGAACTTTGTTGCCCATCTGAGTGATGAGCTGTTTCATGCACTCAGGCTTGAGATGTACAGCAGGTCACACGTTAGGAATCGAGGAGTGATTGCTTTAAGCTAAGTACAATAAACAGGTTTTATTCTATAACATTAACATTTGCAAAGCACTTGATGCAATGGGAAAAGTCCTTCAGAATTTAAATTAGAATGAATAAATTTAGTGTTCAGACTAATTTTAGCGAATATGAGTCTCCCATTCTGAAATAGAGTCCCCTAATATTGCTGGCATGTAAAGGTAAAGAAATGAAATTCAAGAGAGTTCCAGATTTTCAGAAACTTTTTTTAAGTCTGTGTCTCTAGACTAGTGTCCTGCTAATGTGGTCATGGATTAAAATTACGTTAAGGACTTCACAAAGTATTTGCTTAATCTGTGACTTTAACAGCCCTGGCAAAGTTGTATTCTCAATTAATGCACCCCTTCCAACCTGCTGGCCTTCTCAGTTTACAATAAAAGATTAAATTCACTAAAGATACCAAGGAGTGGGAAATGAATGGAGTTCAGCTCCAAAGTTTACAGGGAAAATAAATAGAAATATCCATTTCTAGGATTAGAAATATATTAGTTGATTAGTAATTAATGAATAAGGGATTTATCCTATAAAGTACAGATTCTCACTAGATAACAGGAAATATGTCAATTTAGGAGAGAACAAAGTAATCTACCTTGGATGGAGGAAGAGTGTTAAAAATTTTTATAAATATCTGTAGGGAGAAGATTGAAGGGAAAAGGGAGCAGTTAAGACTCAGGACTGAATGACTAATGACTGAGAAACTGTAAACCATAAAAGAGCTGGTTCTGTGAAGTGATGCTAAGATGTTGCTTGGACTCTCAGTAGAAGTTGCTGTGACACATGCTGAAACAAAAATTTGGATTGAAGAAGGACTAGGCACTAGCTTTAGAGAGGACCTGATAAAGTGTTTATTATTTTTTCCATTTTGTAACATTGTTTGCAGTTTTGAGATGAAGCAAAAACCCTCAGTTTTTTACAGAAGCCTTCACTTATTGTTTTCTACAACCTCATCCATTTACATATGATTCCAAGGTGAAAGGATGAGCACTGAGTACACCATCCTCAAGGAACCGCAAAATTAAGAGCATTTTTTGGTGCTTTGTTGCTGTGAAAGTTTTCGGGGTTCACCGAGGCTGGGATGAACTGTTTCTCCAAAGGTGAAAGAATCAGTTTAGGAGCTGCTGATTCCAGAGGTTAGGTCAGTGGAATGGACTCCTCCACATCACGATCACATCAATGTCTTATGTTGTAGACAAACAGCTTGTGGCTTCAGGGGCTGTGAACGGGACATCAGCTCTTTCTTACCTTGTCAGCACAGTAAGATGCACTGGCCTGACAGACTCTTCTGAACTTGTGGTTTCGTTTCTGAAGCACTGCAGACCTCTGTGGCTCCTTTGTGGTATCCACTAGGTGAAACTGTACTAGGACTTTTGCTTGGCATCTAAGATGGAAGCTGCTATAAAATTCCTCCTCGGAGCAATATGTAAGTTTGGCAGAACATTATGTTGAGTTGATTTTATCCTGAATCTTCCTGTACTAAGATCTATGTTTCTTTGTGATTAAATATTTGTCATTTTAATGATGGAATATGAACAGATGTGTTTAACTTTCATGGCTAATGATCTCTTTGTTTCTGTTTTTAATCCCTGCCTATTACACTAATGGACTCAAATTAGTACAGTGTTCAAGAGGCCATTAAGCACTTTTATAGGACATCAAATGCTAATGGAAATTTCGTATGAAAATTCAAGCATTTTGCTCTTTTACTAGCATATTTGTAGTTTTTATTTCTGAAAAAATAGTTTTCTGTTTTAGAAGAGTTCATCGACTAAAGGATAACTTAAAAAATGTCTCTCAGCTTATTCTGTCATATATGCAAGTATGGATTTATGAAATGTTCTCCTTTGTATGCTTTCTGGAACGTGATACTAACCTTATGGTGGAAATTTAAAACTCTGGGCCTCTTTTCTGAAGAAGCCAAACAGTTCCCTCAGCCCTGGTCAATAGCATTATTGCTGTCATAAATAATCATTGTAGGCTAAAGCAAACCTAACCAGGAAAAGTAAAGTCTGGCAATAAATATAATAAACTTTACTCTGAGCTTCCACTGGTAATCAAATTGTAAATTATTCTAATGAAACACAAGATGATGAGGAATCACATCTCTTGACTAGTAGCTAAATGTCCACTCCCCACTCTCTTTGGTTATCCATTTGGTGTCAGCCTGTCTAATACTTGGAAAGGTTATCCCTATCTCTTTACTACTCGCCAGTTATCTAGGGTGAATCTATATACATGTTTACCAGCAGATGGTCTCATAATAATTACTAGAGTTGCCAGGCCATTTATTCATAACTCCTTCCCTAAGACACCGACCAGACAAAACACTTTTAAAATTCTTTCTTGCATGTTTTACTCAGAAGACTTAAAAAGGGAATTAGAAAATTAAAGAAAATCTATAACTGGAAAAAACTAGAGCGCAAAATAGAACCCAAATTAATGACAGCAGACAGGCACTCCTGAAATGCAAGAAGGAATGCAGAAGGAGACCCTTTCTGGGCAAATGAAGATTCATGAAAAGTCTGATACCCGTAGGAGATATGTTCTTTCTGGTCCTGCATCATATGTGCTGCATTTACCCAGATCTCATGCATCCTAAGATCCATAAGTGATAAGAGGAAGTGTTGGATTTGGCCCAGTAAAATAAAAACCTATGGAATGGTTTCTATAGGAAAGCAGTGCGTCCAGTGCCGCTTGGAAGTCTATAAAATCTTTTATGTTATGGAAAAGGTGAGTAGGTAATGTTTAGTCATCACAGCAGAGGAACTCAGTGAACAGCAGTGATGTTATGAGGCCAAAACCAGAAGTGTTTTCATAAAACATATTGCTAAATTGCAAAGATTGTTGTCAAAGAAGAGTGGCCAGTCCAAAATTTAAATAGATTCACAAAGAGAGCAGACAAATTTATGGAGAATGTTTTTGTAAGTGGGTGTGAAACACAACCAAGAGGTTGTCTGCAATACTCTCTAGACCTCTGATTGACAAAAGCTACAAAGGTTTCTAATGGCAAGCTTTGTCCTCTACAGACCTGTTAGAGATGTCTTCTCTCTAAGCTAGGCATTGTCATTCCTGATTTCCTCATAGAGATGATAGGTTGAAACAAAAGACTCTCCTCGATTTTGGGAGCTGAGGAGCGGACCTAGTACATAACAGAATGATGAATGAAAACGGTTCTTAAAATGAACCACTAAAAAAAGAAAAAGATTGAAAGAACAGATTAAAAATGAGGAAATTGTGAAAGGATTATTTCACACTGAAGCTACTTACAGACAAAAGACTAGTGGAATGACCTTGAGAAGATCCGAAGAGACATGAATCAGTGTTTCTTAATCCCACAAGGAGAGCAGAGAGAAGCAAGAAAGAAGATGTAGTTAGAAGCTTGTATGAGGCCTGGTCTACCTATCTACCTGAGGTCCTATCTACCTGATAGCAGTAGGAGGACCTAAGAAGATGTCTAATGCCCTACAAAGGCTTAGGCCTGCCTGAGCCCAACTAGGCTTTCTGTGTCAAGGACGAGAGCCTGAAGGAATTTCTTGGAGGACAGAAACATTATACAAGAGTTAGCCATGATTCATCCCATCAAACACCTGCTCCAGGTCCAGGGGCTGGAGGGAGGGCAACAGACACCTCCCTGCCCACAAGGGGAAAAAGTCTTCTTAGTCCAAAGCAAGCAGTGGATGACACTGTGGGCATAGAGGAGAACTCAGCTCACCAAGGCTGAGAACATCCTCCCTGGTGGGATGACTCGTATCATGCACTCACTGTGTGTGCTGAGAAGAGGCACTGAATGCCACTTCCTCAAACTGTGTGTATTTGTCTTGCCAGGCAGCTATGGAAGCAACCCACCCAAAGGGGAACCTGGCCTACATGAAACCATGAGAGGGCAGGAGGCCACCAAGTGTGGTTAAACCCTGCTGTTGGGCTGCCAGGGACAGCAAACAGATTGGAAGGTGCCCCATGGACCCTCTTTGACAATTCACTCAAGTTAGAGGGAAGTCCAGCTGAACATGCTCTCCTGCCTGTCAAAGCCTATCCCGCAGGACCCAACAGAACTGACTGGATTTAGGGGACAGTAGGTACCCAAACACTACGGACCCATAGGAAGGAGCCTGAAGACTCTGTAGAAGGACTAGTGATGTTAGTTTCAGAGACCATTGAAGGTGATAGATATTTGGATACAGGTTTTGCAGGCCCTATGGCCATTCAAGGGACCTATGGCTATTCACCTAAGTATTTGCAGAGAGAGATCACCATCAGAAGTCTCTCTTTGAAACCTTTTGCTGTTAGCATCCTTCCTCACTTTTTGGCACTGGCAGAGACACAATTTTTTGGACTAAGGGCTGGATCTGTGGAGTCCTCCAGGCATGAAGTGAACTGACTCCCTCTTTTGCCTTCAGCAGTGAAATAGTCAGATTGCTTTCTAGTCTAGAGACCCCAGAAAATACAGCCTGCAGCCTGTACTCACTGCTGAGAGGATGAACTCTCTTTCCTCTACTGGCCCTTGTTCTAGCCCACCAGTTTCACTTTTTTCTTACACGGTTTCCAAGACAAAGCAGCAAAATGAGGTACCCTTCATATGATGAAGCTTATTGGGAGCACTAGTCCTTGTCCTGTAAATCAGGTCATATAGCATCAATTCCCTGCAAAGGTACAAGGACTTGGGTGGACAATCGGCACACATCTTCCTGGAATGTATACAGTGGAGGTTTGCCTTCCTGTTCCTGCGGAAACCTAAGGAAGCGGTTCAATAGCAGCGTAATTGAGAAACTATTTCTCCCTAATTTATGTGTCTGCCCAAGCTCTTGCTTTCAGCCAGGATATGAGAATTTTACAATGAAAATGTCTTCTAATGCTTAAAAATACATTTCTCCTAAAAAAAAAAGCATTTCTTTCTGTGGATGCTGCACGATTTATTTTAAGCTTGTAAATATGTGTCATATTCCAGTGAGTTCAATATAGGACAATTTCATATTTGAAGGTGTTCAGACAGTTGTGTATTCAGTTTGTATTACATGGTTTTGGTTGTAGGGGACCAAAGAAGCTGTCAGTAGCTTCCCCTGTGTCAGATAGAGCCAGCGCCAGGTGGCTCCAGGACAGACCAAGCCCCTGGCCAAGGCCAAGTCAATCAGTGATGCTGGTAGCACCACTGGAATAGCAGACTTAAGAATGGGAGTGGGGTGAGGGAGAGGAGAGTGAGAATGTGTGAGAGAAACAGCCCTTCAGATACCAAGGCCAGTGAAGAAGGAGGAGGAGATGCTTCAGGTGCCAGAGCAAAGATTCCTCTGCAGCCCATGGTGTAGACCATGGTGAGGTAGGATGTCCCCTTACAGCCCGTGGAGATCCATGGTGGACCAGATATCCACCGGCAGTCTCTGAAGGACCCCACACCAGCACAGGTGAATGCCTGGAGGAGGCTGTGACTCTGTGGGAAATGCATGTTGCAGCAGGCTCCCTTCCCTCATGTGCATCAACTGCACCAATTTGCTTGATGTCACGGGCAGCCTTGCTGAAGAGGCACTCAACCCCACTATGTCACTGATGAACTTACCTTAAATAATGTTTGTCCCAGTAGGGACTTCTGAAGGGCACCATGGGTTAGTTGTTTCCACTTGGATATTGAACCATTGACTGTAAATCTTTGGATGTGGCCATCCAGACAACTTCTTATCCATCTAACAGTCCATCTATCAAACCCTTTTATCTCCAATTTATTGGCAAGAATGCTGGGACGGACTGTATCAAAGGCCTTACAGAAGTCCAGGTAGATAATTCTTCTCTGTCCACTGATGCAATCACTCCATCATAGGAGGCCATACGTTTGTTTGGCCCTTGCCAAAGCCCTGTTGGCTATCCAATTACCTCCCCGTCTTCAATGTCTTTCCAACTATCTTCCAAGAGGATCTCTTCCATGATCTTACCAGGCACGGCAGTGAGGCTGACTGGTTGCTAATTCCCAGGAGCCTCCTTTTTACTCTTTTTAAAAATTGGTGTGGCACTTTCCATGTTCCAACCACTGGGGACTTCTTTTCTGGGTGCTGGGAGCTATTATGTTTATAAACAGGCAATCTGAGGACACATAATGTAATACCAAAGGACATAATTGCAGTCACTAGCTTAAATGAATGCACTCTAAATCAATCTATAGAATTCTTCAACTATAATCAAAATTCTTTAGATCTGGGCTAAAACTTCTAGATGTTGTAGTACCGTTTGGCATAAAAGATTTAAAATAAAATGAAACGTTATGCATATATATATAAATAGAAATATGCTGATATTTTTTCAACAGACTAAAAACTTAGCTGGTAAGACAACTAAAAAGATGATAAAAACTAATAGTGCACTACTGAGAATGGACAATCTGAGCTATGCCAGGTAAAGGCTCATTTTCCCAGCAGGATTTTGGGGTTATATTTACTGCTCGAGTGCAGTGCCTGCTGTGTTCTGTAACTAGTGCAATAACAGATCCTGCTGGACTCTACTACAAACACTCCCAATCAATCAACACTGGCTTCTTCCTGTAGCTTTGCTATTAAAAAGCGGAGGCAGTTTTTTAAGAAAAGGCCATTCATGTAATTAAAATAATACTAATAATTTGTAATGAGCACAGTTTAAGGCAAGTCACTAAAAAGCCTATTTTCTTTTAAAAGTTTGGGATAATGGGATGCTACTTATTGATACTTTTGGGACTCACAGGTTTGTTTAAAGAAGTGACCCTCTTTAGTGTATTACCAGTGTGTTGGCAATGCATGCAAGGCAGGAAAACACAGGTATTAAGTGGGTTCTTTTTGTATTGCATCAGTGAGTTTATCTGCATGCATGAAAAAATGTCCTAAACATCATGATCATGAGTGGTGCATAGTAAGGACTGGAGACAACTACTGCAAAAAGCAACTTGTTCAAAATGTAACATCCACTTCACTGGAATTCCACACTCTCAAGTTCAGAAACTGTGGTGTGACAGACTATATGTGGCACAAAAAGCTTATAGAAGATTGGGTTTGAAAGACATAAATGAACCTGAGATTACGCATGTGTTTTTAATTTTTTTTTAACTTCAAGAATTTGTGCTGGAATTCCTGTAGCATTCACCCTTTTGTAGAACAAAAGTGCTTTTAAGGGACCAGTCTAATCAAACTTGAAATAAGCAGAGCTGCTGAAATGTATCTCTGTAATTATATGTATTATGTCTGCAAAATGTGAACACCTGAAGGATGTGATGGTCAGCTTGTGCTTTTGAACGTGCTGCAAGAGCTGAATCAATTCAATTAATTACTCTGAATTATCTGCTTGGTCACAAATTCTGCTCTAAATCACATGTTTCTTTTGCTTTACATACTGACATAAGTAAAGATGAGGACACACATACATTTTTCTTTTTCTTCTGGATGCTCTTAAATGCCAGTTCTAGCCATCTTTAAAAAGTGTGGGAAAAGGCAGCAGCAGTAGCTGGGGATGTTTGGGGGTGAATTATCTGAATATCTGAACTGATTGCTAAATGACTCAGTGCTGAAGTTTCTCATGTTGATAGACTTGACATTTTTCTATGTAATTTTCTTTAGGCACAGACTCATAGTAGGAAGGTGATGGCATAATCAGAGAGTGAATTCCAATTAAAGGAGCAAATGCTCCAATTTTTTTTTTCTCATTGAGGAAAAAAAATATTTAAGCAAGGACCAGGAAGTATATGAATGCAATATGGTAATCCCTTGTTACAGAGCAAACAGTAGTATAAGACTTTGGATTACAAGGAAAGCAACTATTAAACAATAGAGTAACAAAGATAAGAAAATAACCCAGCCAGAAGTCAGCTAGGATACATAAAAGTCACTGCCAATTAGCAACAAATAAGAGATTGCACAAAGAGCAGCTGGCCATGGGAACATCCCAAAAGTTGATTAAAAATCCAAGATGTGAAGAGAGTATAGCAAGATAATTAAAAAAAAAAGAAAAAGTTTATTGCTTTAAAGAAATTGAAACTCTGCAGGGTTAGTGTCATCACATTACCCTAGCACTGAACTTGAAACTGCAAGGGTACAGAACTTCTCCCCAGCGTGTCCAGAACAGCTACATTGTGTAACCCTTGTGGTAGCAAAAATTTCTAAATGAGGTTCTAATTTCAAAAAGAACTTTTTCCCCTCTGATTATATTTTAAAACAATCTTACTTTGTATATGCCTGACTTGTATATCCTCCTCTTGCCCTTTTCCTGTGCAAAAATCATGGAGGAATTATCCTGTTTGGTGTAAGTAAAAGTACATTTACATCTTTGAGAGCTGGATGAAAAACTGAGAAAATAAAGCAGAGACAGATGCAAGCTTAGTACTGTAAGAGTGGTAACCCCAGTAACACCTGAGAGTGTCTGTATTAAGCCTTAATTCAGAACCAAACCTGAAGGAAAATTTTATTTTCTATTCTTGAAATTGAAACTAGTGTGCCAATACTATGTACAAACCTGATCTTTTACCAAGCCATAAAACCTAGTTTACTTTAGGTTTTGGGAAGTGCAGGCAGGCTTTCGAGGACTTTGGTCACCAAATCTTTACATGACAGCATCCCAAACCTTGTAGGTGCAAGAGAATAACCATTTACATTTTCCTGAGCATATTAATTTATAAAGTGGAACTGAAAAGGTAGCAAGAAATAGCTATCTAATGAAGAAATGCTGTTTTGTCTGTAAAGACTCTATGCTTGTTTTTCTAGCACTTTTTTGTGACTTCTCCACTGGTCAATGAAATAACTAGGAATGTTTCTGCTAACTTCAGTTAGTGTGGGCCTGTTTTGTGTATATCAATTAGCTGTAGTAGTATATTGTGCAAAACTGCATGACTTCCTTTCAATTTGCCACATCCCACTGGGTCATATAACCAGAGCTTTCCAGCAATTAAATATAATGAATAATAATAATACTCACAGTTTCAAAACTCACACCTAGTGATTTCTGATACTTGAAAGACAAAGCCTAACACAACCATCCCAGACAACAGCACAAGTTAATAGCATAGAGTCTTTACAGACAAAACAGCATTTCTTCATTAGATAGCTATTTCTTGCTACCTTTTCAGTTCCACTTTATAAATTAATATGCTCAGGAAAAAATCTGGAATTTGAAGGTATAATTTACTCAGGAGAAAACCCAGATTTTTCCTTCAAGTTTGCTTACCTTATGCTCTCTTCAGTCTCTCTCAAAAGTAATTAATCTGGCTCATTTTTTAGAGCTGGAAATACAAGACTTCACCCCACTTTAATCTTTTTATCCTCATTTTCACGCAATTCATTTTGTATTTAGCCTAGGTTCCTTAGGTGAAGTGTTTATGCTAATTCAACTGCTAAAGTTGCATCGGTAGCTAATACATGTCAGAAGCTTCTCCTATGCTATATCTATTGTAGAGGCGTTAATAAGATATTGATTGTCCTGACAATTTTCTGCATTTCATCCTTTACAATTTCAGGGTAGTTATTTATTCATTTGTGTAGACATCTACAGCAAGACAAGCAGAGGGATGGAGTCCCTCTCCTACAAAAATAGTCTGAGAGGGCTGGAGTTGTTCAGCTTGGAAAAGAGATGGCTCCTGGGAGACCTTATGTCAGCTTTTCAGTACTTGGGAGAGCAAACTTTTACAGAGGCAGGTAGTGATAGGACAGGGGGGAAAAGACTGGATGATAGGAAGAAATTCTTTACTCAGAGAGTAGTGAAGTATTGGAACAGGTTGCTCAGAAAAGCTGTGGGTGGCCCATCCCTGGAATTGTTCAAGGCCAGGCTGGATGGGGCTCTGAGCAACCTGGTCTAGTGGAAAGTGTCCCTGCCCATGTCAGGGGGTTGGAACTGGATGATCTTTAATGTCCCTTCCAAGCCAAACCATTCTATGATTCTATCATTTTCTTCATCTATTTTCATTTTAAATACTACTGCAAGTGTGACTGTGGTAAAGGAGATGATAAAGGGATCATTTACCATAGTTAGCAACTCATCCAGAGTAGATTTTAAACCATTTGTGTTGTCTTTCCCCAGCTATGCTAGTACCTCCTGGATCTATAAAGCTCTGCATCCATGCATGCAAGTTGGTGAGTATGCTGTTGCTCTTCTTTAAAAATGTATATTACATATGTAGAGGCACTCTTCACTACAGCTCAGCAGACTTGATGGTTGCCTTTGAAATTTTTTCCATGTGTATTTCATTAAGAGGAAAACATGATGATTTGATTGACAGTGATTAGCTAGAACATGTGAATCACCTAGCAAGCATACTCAGCAATTTATTCAAAGCAACAATTTCAGCCATTTTTAATTGGTCAGTCAATATATGCTGCCTGAGAAGATGCACACCCATGCAGTGAAGTTAGTCTTACTGAAAACAGGCTTTCTTTTTTTAGCTGCATTTTGCAGACCTTTCAGAAGTAATCCATGCTTCCAAGACTGGATGGCTTACAGATTGAAAATCCTTCATAAAATCAATTTCTTCAGACTCAGTGGACAAATATAACTTTATTTTCTTTAATAATAGAATGGCAAAGTCATAAAATACTGTAAAATAATTGACTAGCTAATTCTTTTTTTTTTTTTTAGAACAGGCTTTTTCTAGAAGGAGCTGCTCCGGTCTTTTGATTAGGTTGCTTGAAATCACTCTGATTGGAATAGCTGATTGAACATGACTAAATGATGAGTCAGACCCAATAGGAGTCAGTGATACGACACACTTGCCAGAAAAGAAAATCAGATTCTGGGAAGTATTAATAGCAGTGTCATATGCGAGACATTGGAGGTGATTATTCTGCTCTATTTGGTTGTGGTGAGGATGCAGGCGATGGTAGTCTGCTGGTGTGGGCACCTTGCGTAATGGATGATAGCAAACCGAAGAGTCTGGAAGAAACAGACAAGAGCAATAAGAGGTTTAAGAAGTATTATCTGTTAGGAAAAGTGAACGTAAGATTATTTTCTTAGTTATGTAAGGCACTTTTGTTGTCACTTGTTCACTGATGAGAGGAGAAGTAAGTAGCTTATATCACAGCCGTGGCTGTGCTAGCCCTCCTGAAGTGTGTGTATTTGACCCAGGGAAGCATCCCTGGCTTCCAGCTGTGGGCTGCAGGCTCACAGATGCTGCCCAGGGCCCCACTGCAGTGCTCAACCCTTGAAGCAGATTCTGGCTCAACTCCTATCCCACTGCATGTTGCACCTACTCATTGTCACCTCTTTAGCGTGACTTTCAGGTCCCTTTCCACCTCATATGCTTCTGGCCCCTGGTGTGGGTTCCTGCCTTGACATGGCAGCCATGTAGCCTCTTCAGTATCTGTGTGAAAAAAACCCAAACCAACATCCATGTCAGTGCCTAGAATTTCTGGGAGACACACTGCTCTGTTGTTCCTTTCAAGGCCCGCCTGCACTCCTACGCAAAAATGTACAGTTGTGCTTGAAAGAGTCTAGCTCATTCTCAACTGTCCAATGAAACAGCTTCAGACAAAATAACCTTCAGTGCATTTATGAGACTCCTACAGACAGCAGGAGAACAGCCGTGTCCCGAGACTGACCTTGTGCCTCCCTGCACAAGGAAAAGAGCAAAGGGAAGTCATCCAAAGAGCTGGACCAGATGCTGATCTAGTGTGTACATGGCATGTGTACACAACTTCTGTTTCTTTGCTGTGGCCTGCTTGGAATAAATGAACAGAAAAAATGTGGGTACTCTACTGAAAATGGAAAACACCTTTGAGAAGAGACCTGTACCCTCCCTCCACCAGGACCTACCCATTTAGAGGAAGCAGTGGTTAAGCACAACTCATTTGCAATGCATTTCTGCTAATTATAGGCCTCTCCCAAGGCCTCCATCCTCCTTGGGCTGCTTGTTGAGGGTGATGAAAGCCAACCCATGCTGAGTGGGTGTACATCCATGAAATATTGATTCAGTGTGTATTGGGATTGCATGGCAAGGTTTTGGTAGGGGCAGGGAGGAGGTTTTTACAGGGGTGACTTCTGTGGGAACCTGGTAGAAGGTTCCTCCTGTGTCCTTTAGAGCCAATGAGAAGGGGGCTCCAAGATGGACCTGCCACTGGCCAAGGCCAAGCCCATCAGTGGTGGTTGTAGCAACTCTGGAACAACATTTTGGAGAAGGGGGAGAAAAAGCTGCACAACTCCAGCCAGAGAGGGGAGTGAGAATACGTGAGAGGAGCAGCTTTGCAGACACCAAGACCACAGAAGAAGGAGGGGCAGGAGGTGCTCCAGGCGTCAGAGCTGAGATTCACCTGCTACCCATGGTGAGGCAGCTGTACCCCTGCAGCCCACAGAGGTTCATGGGGGGAGTAGGTACCTGCAGCCCCTGGAGGATCCTATGTCAGAGCAGGTGGGTGGTCAAATAAGGTTGTTACTCCATGGCAAGTCCATGCTGGAGCAGGCTTCTGTCAGGACATGCAAACCTGTGGAGAGAGGAGCCTGTGCTAGAGCAGGTTTTCTGTAAGAACTTGTGACCTCATGGGACACCCATGGAGGAAGACACCTGCCACCATAACACTGCCCTGTTCATTTCTGCCTCAGGTGTGGAAGATGGAAACACAAACTGTATTCTTGCTTGGGCCACAAAACACAGTTCATCTGTGCCTCACAGGGAGCAACAGCTGACTCTGCATCAGAAAAGGTCTGTCACTCGCTTTGGATGTCTAAAGCAGCATTGGGTTTGTCCCAATTGTTGCTTCGTGGTAAAAGTCTCCTTTTCACAGTTGTACCTGAAACATAATCTCTATAAATAACTCAGCATTGATTTTAACCTTTTCTAAAGTCTAGTAATGATGGAAGTTTATTCTTTTTTCCATTTTTTAGTCTTTTGAGAAGCTTCTGCATATTTTTCCTAGTAAGTGTCAATATTTGAAACTATTTTTCTTACCTCAAGAATATTACCTTGAAATTCTTCACATATGAATCTGCTCTGTCTTTTTGCATGTTCAAGGAGTTTGACAGCATGGCAATTGTAGCCCCATTCACCCTTTTCTGATACCTTCCCATTTTTCCAAGGTTTCTCAGTTCAGTTTTCAGAGCAGTGTTGGACACGTAATGCACAGACACTCCCTTTCCAGCAGCTCTGAATTACTCTCAGTTTTTTTCACCATACAATCTTATATTGGAAATAAAGTAATCTTCGACACCCAACATTTCTGCTCTGTATGCCAGACACTGAAATTGTTGTTGCTGTGCCTTTGAGGCAGGACAGTGAACTGCCTTGTGGGCTGCAGGCACCTTAGGGTTAGGTCATGCAATAGAGGATACAGGAGGCAGATGCTGTATATACAATTATTCAGCTGATTCATTCCTACATTTTTTGGGAAGATTTAAACAAGATATTGCCTGTATAAGCTACCTGACTGGTGTACACAGCTGTGACACAAACGCAATGAAATGTTTCAGATTTCAATTTTATTCTCACTAAAAAAAAAAGAAAGGCTTGCATTCTGTACTTGAATTGAAAGCTGATTAATAGCAATGGAGTTTCAGTTATGAAGCTAAACTATAGAGGCTAAAATTTCTTTAATAATATGTGCTAAAACTTACACACTGTCCTCTCACCACTAGTCTTTTATCTCAGGTTAGGTGCTTGAAACACGTTTTTTCTTGTAGTTAAAGATGCTGGACTACTGAGACAGGACACAATTCCAGCTTTTACAGCAAGTTGTTTTGGAAAATAATGATGAATATGGAGGCCTTTACAATTCTCCCTGTGAAACAATGATGTAATAAAAGAAAGACACCAAGGAAATAAATACATTTGAACAGAGAAAAGAACGCATTAGTAGTCAGCGAAGGACCAAAACCTTACAGAATACAAAATGGCTTCAGTTGTCTCCCTTTGTTGAGGTAAATAGGATTTATACTTGATGGGGGTCCTAGGCACTGCAAAAATGTGGAAAGAAGGAGATCAGAGACTCTTCAGTCAAAACCTGATGTTGAATGCTCTCTTTTTCTCTTATAGAAAATTTACAGGGAAAAAAACATAGACAATATTTTACATAATGGTAAAGTTAATTGTAGCTAAAATATCTCTTAAAATATTCCAGCCTCCTTTTGAAAGCATAAAAATTGTTTATGAATTTCCTTTTTCTGAATAATTTCTTTGCAATTTTTCACTTTCACTGACATTTTCTCGAATCAGTAAGCTTTAAAGTAATAAAACTGCGTAGGAACAGATTTAATAGAACAGTACAGGTAAAGATGCTTCACTGTTTTGAAATTACAATTCTACTAACCTAGCCATATCTAATAAAAAACTTTTTCCTTGACACACCTAACCATCTTTTCTTAGGCAAATTGACTCCAAAAGAATACACAGCTTAATGAAGTATATGACTGTTTTACTCTTTGTAGAAGTTTTTAAGTCAAGCATTTATTTTTTGTTCTCTTAACCACTTCAGTTTTCCCTTAGTCAATTCTCACAGCCTGAACAAGGGGCTAATTTCTGCTGGAAATAAGAAGAAAGTACAGATATAACTTTCTATAACCAAATACCAGCTATATACATTTTCTTCCAGAGAAAAAAATATTTGCTTTGCTTTTTTTAATCTCTACACTTAAATTTCTCTATCTATGTTTGCCTCTAGGAGAGTGACATTTAATGGTATTTTGATAAAGTTTCAAAGATGAGTTTCAGGAAGCAGGTGTAAAAGAGTAGACACTTTCCAGAACACATCCTGTTTTCCCAGTGCATCTTTCTCAGTAACTGCACTGAGGTCACTCTGCTAATTCACATTATGGTTGGTTTGGGATCTGATTTGTGTTTATGCACAAATACAAACTGAACAGATTTGTTTCCTGAAATCTCTGAGAGCGACAGAAGAAACATAGTTTCATATTTGCTGTCAGGTCTAAAAGCTCTTGAAGCTTGATAAGAAAAGAATGAAGTTTTCCCTGGTATTTCTTGGGCTGTTCTGTTGGTCAGATACTGTAGATTAGTTGTATTCAAAACATTCTATGTGAAATCCATGGAGAGGCAGTACTTTTGCGACCACTTGAATAAAAATTGTCTCTAGGGACATTACATTTTTTAAAATGCTTGCCAATACCAAGGGGATCTTCTGAATTTTAAATGGGAGCTGGAAGAAATTATATGGAATGAAAATGGTTTCAAAGGAAAATAAAAAGCATGCCTGGTCTAGTACCTTCCCAGAGGATATCATAAAACAAAAGACTGAGACAAATCAGTTTAAAAAACCTCAGTTTCACCTTTCAATATGGTGCTAGAACATAGGAATCTGTATCTTAAATAAAGAAGTTTCTTTTTGCCCTATAAATGTTTTCAAAATGTCCTTAACTAATTATCTATTAACTAGAGAATATTTACAGATAAATACTCACTTTCCAGTGATTGACTTAATTTCATTTACTGTTTCCATATTCTTTCTTCCTTGATGTTTAAGCAATTGCTGACTAAGTGAAGCTTGGTGGATAACACGTGGTTTAGGACCTCTCAGAGATATCCCGGCCTCCACAGATCCAGTCTGGTCTGGAATCTCAGATTAGGCATTCCTATTTTTGGCAGAAGAGTCTGGCCTAGAGATAGGAAAGGAGTACTGTCCATGCAAAAGCCTGACCTCAAGGACTATCTATACATCAAGCTTCCAGAAAAGATTTCTAAGTTTAGGGGAATTCTGCTTTAGCTCTGTAGTTTTAAAAAGTATTATTTATGATTTGTATATTTGTTATACCTCTCTATCATTGGTCATATGATTTCCTAAAATTGCTGTGTGTCCTAAGCATAATGTATTTTTGCCTCTCTTTCCTTTATTCTTGAGATTTAGTGCTTATATGTTTTTCTTGCTGTTTGGTTCGGGGTTTTTGGTTATTGGGTGGCATTTTTTGCTTGTTAATTTGAGAGAGCTGAGTTTTGCTCAATGTAGTACACACAAGCTTGATACACTGTGGAATCATTCATATTTGCTATAATTATTTTTACCAGGAGTCTAAGGCATCTAATGAACATTATACATAATATAACCATCATTAGAACCCTTTCATTAACCACTCATCCCCCCACAGACGAAAGAAAAACAGATCTATTTGAGAAAGGTGGGAAACTGAAAATATTATACAGAGGCTCTTTAAATAATGAAAAAGCCTGTTAAAGGGCTTTTGGCAGGTCCAGAATGTCAACATTTTCCTCCCATCCCGATCTTTGTCTCTAGATTTTGACCTTAAATTGGAATTCACTTTTTTCTTTGCTGAAAATCCATCTGCAGTCAAAAACATGTGCTTCCACTTTCAGCTACTAATGATCAATAGTCTGGCTGAGCCAGTGTTACCTTTAATTGTACCATCATGTTTTGCAAGGTTATAATTTCCATTTTTAGGTCACCCACTTTTATTTTGAAGATACTTGCAATGTAATTAGCTATTTCCCTCATATCACTAACAGAATGTGATAATGGAAGTTGTCACTGGTTAATTTTCATCACATCTAAGCTTCCAAGCTTCTGTTTGCACACTTAGCTAATACACTTTGTCAGCAAAATGGGTCCCATAATTTGTGGACAAAGGAATTCAGCAATAGCTGCTACTGAGTTATGGTTCACATCTCACAGCACAGAAAAACCTAATTCATGTTGGCCAGCAAGTCTGATCTTTTTGCTTTAGTTACTCCTCACCTTTCTGACTGTGCCTTGTAGGAGTCCTCACACTGCCAGGTCCCCCTAAGCCCTGCCTGCACCATCAGCTCTTCTAGCAGCTGTTGTCCCTTCAGCTCCAAGTGTGTGCAGCATGGGATACTGATCTGGCCAACAGGAAACTCTTAAGCAGCTTTATTCCTTCCCACACCTTTGCTTGAAACTTGAAATAGATAAAACCTTCTGCTCCTCTTTCTATAGTCTTTGAACTCTGAAGTTACACAAAGATAGTTGACATATATTTCCATACCGGGTTTTCATTACAAACTTTCTCTTTATGATATAGATTCCTTTTGGCAGAGATACCATGAAAATGTGGAAGCATACCACAAGCTAAACAACTGTGTTCAGACATGAAGATAGGCTAAACATCTATGATTCATATGTGTACATCTATTTTCCTTTCTCTCTGCCAGACAGGACCTGGGCATACCCCTGTTACAGCCTCCTCTCTTCTCTGGAGCTCTTGGTGAAGAAAGGACACATAGGCATTTTCCACCTTCCCTGTCAATCTTACATAAAGATGCATGAGATGAAACCCATAAATTAGGATTTGAAAATTGGTTTATAATCAGTGCTTCACTGCAGAGCAAACCCAGCTTGAGCAGGTGAACACAAGATATCACAAACTGCTGTTTGTGGAACTTGCTGTCTGTGAGCCAGGCATTGACTTCTTTCTGCTTTAGAGAGGGCATCAAACTGCAGAGCGCAGCACGTACAGAGCACTTGATGCTACACTTTTCTCTCCTGATGAATCTGACAGACAATTGTTAAAAAAAAACTCCCACTGAAATAAAAAAACTCTGCCACAGCTTGCATACCTTTTGAAAAATTATTCCATTTTTGTTCTTTGGCTAAACAGTTCTGGCTGAGGTAGCAGTGGCTTGTAAGACTTGGAATCAGCCAGAAAATCTAAATGTTAATTGGCTACAGCTGAAATTTGAATTCACAGTGAGACAGAAAGTTGACCTTTAAGTTTCGTTACCCTTGAATAGCTCTCAGCCTTGGGAAAATGTACCACTGTCAAAATGTTACTGTATTCTTAGAAGTTGTGCTAGAATTAGAAAGAAGTTGTTCAAAATGAGGCTAAAAGTATGCCCTAATCATGGAGTAGTCTTATCACAGGCTGAATTAATGCAAGATCAGATACAATCATAGTGTAGTTTTAGGAACGTTAGGTGATAATTGTGGCAAGTCAGATAATTACTTTAAGTGGTCTGATACCCAAATACTGTGCTTGTCTCATTAAAACTTCATCTGGAAGAATCATGATACCCACTTTTTCACGATTAAGGGTGGTACACTTTTGACTTCTTAGTTCATGGTCCATTTATTGAGTGTCTCTGCTATCAGTAGTGCCTCTGCTATATAAAATATGTTATTCTTAAAACCAATTCCCCAAAACTTCTAAGATTATATAGATGTCTCTCACGTTGCTGTAACTGCAAGGCTTTATCTAGTAAATATATACATTTCCACATGATAAAATAAAGATATTGATTTTAGGTTTATTCTAAACTGTCAAGTAAATGGGCTTGATCACAGCAAAGCACAGATCCTATTGACTTTGCTGGGCAGAGACAAATAAAGCTCCTAAACTTTACTTGGCCCAAAATAACCCTTTGTAGTTCTGATCTGTGGTTAGAAGGACAAAACCCACACTGAATCTTGCTTTAAATTTGCGTTGAGATTTTTGGTGTGGTTTTTTGTTTGTTCCAGTTTGTTTCTGTTTTGCTTTTGTTTTTGTTGCTGGGTTGTTGTTTTGGGTTTTGTTTTTTATTTTTGGCTTGGCTTTGTTTTTCTCCTCAGTGATATCAGACAGATATAAAGAGGGAAAGCTAGCTATCTATGAGGACACTTGAAAACAAGGATGCCCCTCTGGTCTATGTTGTCTTGCATCTTGCCTTTCTATGGTAGCACCTCAGTTTCCCTGCAGTCCCATTCAATAATCATGACTGCAGGTGCAGAGACTATTTAAAAGGAGTAAGAGAGGCAGAACCCAGCTAAAGGGCATAAAGGATGTTCCAGGCAGTGTGAGCTGATCTGGTGACAAGACCAAAGAAGTGCTAAGCTGCTGTGGCCCTTCCCCCTGCAGCACCTTCTGATTATTCACACACCTGCTACATATATTTTGTGTTGGGATGATGGTCCCTGTCCTGTGCATCACCCATCACACTGGGTCTAAATCCTGCCTAAGGCTAAAAGCAGAGGAACAGAAGAAAGCTGAAGGAAGAAAGGTGGAGCAAGTTGGACAGAAGTACCCTTATACTAAGTGCTGCACACTGCAAGAGAGGTATTTGAAAGCTTGACAAGTGCAGCCCTGCCTCACCTAAGGGTAAATTTGTCACCTTTAAGCAGGAGTTCACTAACTTTTAGGTGTAGAATCATCAGCCTACAATTTTTTAATGACCACACACTTTCCTTGCCAGATATTAACCCATTGATATAAAAAAAAATAGCAGTGGGAGATGTAATCAATCACAGCTCTTATAACTGGATTTAAAGTAAGTGATTGCTTTATGTAAATCCTCTTCTTCCTTTTTCTATGCCTCCATCCTTTCAGAAAAGGTCACGTGATTTCTGTTTCATCGACTCCATAGAATTGGGACGAGGTTGAAAGACTTAAAAAAGCGGTGTTAGGAGGTCACTGTATGAGAAAATTCAGATGCAGGTGAGGAACTGAAAAGCATTAAAATGAAGGCTTGCTTGAAGAGATGTCTGGGATTACAGATGCAATGGACAAACTCTGCTGACATGACATTTGTGCGTGTATTGGGCAAGGACATGACTTGGAAGGCATTAGTGTGTCAGCATTTAGGAAGGCTGATGCAAGGTGAGTGTCAGGCTGGTGCCAACATTAGTGGTTAAATCGTGTCCTTAATCCCCTGGAACTGAGGACTTACCGCTATCAAGGAGCCTGGACTGTCACTCAGGTGCTTTAGAAGGAAGTTTCTCATTCTACTTCAGTTCTTTGGGAAAAAGTGAAGAATTAAAATACATGTTCATGCCTTACATTGCTTACAGAAAGTTATCATGACTGTTTGGGAAGCACGGCAAGATGCAGCAGTGGCTCTCTGCACAGCAAAGCCTGAGGATTCCCACTTTCAGATGAAGTGGAAGCTGGGAAGAGGGGCAGGCTGCCCTTTCCTGGCCGTGTAACAGCTGCCCTCTGACTCCAGGAGCCTGGGGCTTGTTACTCTGCTCCTTTGCCTTTCACTGAGTGATAGGCACTGTCTCCTGCTGCCATAGTCTGCCCTCTCAAGGGGATGGACGGGATGATTTAACATCTCTTTTTCTTTGACTCCTTATATAAATCTGCACACTGAATACTTCAGAGTAAAAGCCCACCATGAGTAAATAAAGGGTAGAAAAACCCATAATTGCCTAAAACAAGGAAAAAATCCCTTTGAGAGAACAGTACTTCCTTTTTTGTTGCACTGTTTATGCATTTAGTAACATTGTAACAAAAAGTACCCTTTGTTTTAGTAACAAGCTGTAAATAATCAAAATATGGAGAAAGAAATACTGCCAGCTTTAGGTGGCCAACTCTTTACTCCACTTTGGACCATTAGAACTCTGCATCACAAGGCCCTGTACACATTCCTCAACAGAGAGCACCTCCAAAGTACAGCATAGAGAGGATCTCTGGACTACAAAGACCCCTGAATAATAATGAATGTTCCTGTGTCCTTGTGGCTGAAGAACCACCTCCTGGGTCTTGGCTGGTGTCCCGTACATCTTCATATCAGCCTGATATTCCTAAGCTTCATGTATCATGCTGTGTGATTTACTATGAGATTTTTGTCCTCATATTCTAATCCTTCTTCTTAATTTCAGTTCCACTTTTTCACAGATCCCTATGGTTTATGAGCATTCCTGTTTAGTGTTATGGGTGGTTGAGACATAGACTGATAAAAATTTAAATTTGTTCATGAGTGCATCTTTAATGTCCTTTTTGTCAAAAAACAACAATCTATATTTTTATTTAAGATTTCATTTATACTTTATGCTTCTAGAAGAGTGGAGTTAGTGGAGAAAATGAGGAAGCAACTTGGGCTTTTTTTCTGAGATGTTCACTATAACTCCCGAGATTATGTGGATTTTGTAGAGATGATCAGCATCTGTTTGAGAGGATGTTGTGTTGCTAGGAGACACTAATAAGGATGTACTATGAAAAATATATACTCTTCTAAAATTGCACTTGGGCCAGGAAATGCATGAATAAAAAGTAGATTAATGAACCAGGGTATCAAAAATATCAAAGACTGCAAGAATATTTAACTTTTGTGGTGGAAAGCCAGTGTTAAGTGTAAAAATTAATGCAGTTCCAACAAAAATGCATCAAAATGAGAAGAACAGACATTGTGGATCGTTAACAGCTTAATTAGAGGTACACAGGTAGCCTGAATCAAGAACATAAAGGAAACAAGAACAGAAAAAATTTTGTGTGACTGCATGGCTGATTCAACTTGCTGGTGCTAAACCAAGGTCAATGCTACACAGCTCAGGTATCTTTATCCAGTTAATTGATTAAGCTTACTAAAAAAACCTTACTCTCCTTCTCTTTACAATCACAGAAAGTTCAGCCAGGAAGGACATGAAAAGACATCTCATCCAAGGAGGACAGTTAAACATCAACCAGCCCTGGTAGATACTTGATCAGGCCATTCAAAACACATCTACTTACACAGGCTCCTCCTCAGGTAGACTCATCTGTTGCTTCCCTTTCCCTGTTATTAGGAAGCATTTCCTAATGTTTAACCTAAATCCCTCTTATAGTATTGTTTACAAGGGAAAAGAATTTTAAGATAATTGAGTCCAACTGTTAACCCAGCACTGCTAAGTCTACCACTAAACCATGTCCACAAGCGCCACATCTACAAGACTTTTAGATACCTCCAGGGATGGTTACCTCCATCACTTTCTCTGGCAGCCTCTTCCAGTGCTTGGGAACCATTTCGGTGAAGAAAACTTTTCCTAATATCCAATCTAAACCTCCCTGGTGACAACTTGAGGCCTCTTCCTCTTTTTTTCCTCTAATTGCTTTTGACCTGAGAGAAGAGGCCAAACCCCACCTCTCTACAATCTCCTTTCAGGTAGATGTAAAGAATGATAAGGTGTTCCCTGAGCCTCCTTTTCTCTCGGCCAAACAACCCCAGCTCCCTCAGCTTCTGTTCATAATGCTTGCTCTCCAGAAACTTCACCAGCTTTGTTGCCCAAAATACTCTTATCAAAGTTCAAACCCATTGGTCCTTGTTGTATCCTCAGCTGACATAAATGATAGTTTATTACATTCTCTTTCTAACAGGTGTTTGCATGTTAAACAACTGTTATTGTGTCTCCTCTCAGTCTTTTTTTCTCTAGACTAAAAAATCCTAATTTTTGCGAAGTGCCTGCAATCCATCATGTTCTCAAAGCTCTGAACCCTTTTGGTATTTGCACTGGAAACTATTAAATGCAAAGGTATTTTGTGTAAAGATCTGATAACTTCTCCCGGACTTTGGAAATAAGTGAATGAGAAAGAACACAGCTTAATTCACAGCCAAGAAGACTTACTCAAGAAAACAGTGCATATTTTGTCAACACAACCTTACCTTTTCAGGTCAGCAGTAAGTATTCAGTCTCATCTGTTGTTGCCCATCACAAAAAAAATAAGAGATGCCTCAAAATGTCAAACAGAAAATAAGAGATACCTGAAAATGTCAAATGGCTTCTCACGAGCCAAAAAGTCCAGATAAAGCCAGTCCTTTTTCTAGAAATAACTAGGCTGTAAATGGAGGTAAACACCCTTCTGTTTTTCTGTTTTCTCAGTTTTGCTGAGGATCTATACCTGGAAAAGTTTTGTAAATTAATTTCTATTGTGGTTGTGTTGTCATGTCTGGAAAATGGTGATGCTACAGTTTTAGAAGTTTAATTAAATAAAATGCAGATTCATAATATCACAGTAGAGCTTCATACTTTTTGTGCTTAATGATACCACCAGATCTCAGCACCTCTACTGATGTGATAATGTGCCTGAAAGGGCTTCTGAGAGAGTGGTGTGATAATAGTACAGACCCATCTTCCTCATTTTCTTTTAAATTTTTTCATTAAAGGTGAACTCAATTAAGAAACAGAAAAATGATGGTCAAATAACATCAAAAGACTGAGAAAGCCATGAAATTAAATTCAGAGTTCAAGCTGAAGCACAACAGGAACCAACCAGTTATGGCTGTCTAATGGCAGGGTGTCTGTCCAGAGGGAAGGCTGAATTGTGTGCATGGACGGATGCGCGTGATGGCCCTGCAAATCCACAGGTGTCCAACAATTCACAGCACAGAGCTGGAACTTCTTTCTATCTGCTGCCCAATTCCATGCATAGTTCAAGTAGCAGCTTTGCCTCAGAAGTTATTTTCCTATTTGTGTTAGAAAAGAAAGTCAGGCTCTACACTAACAAAACATATCCCACCCTCCAATATTTTACCTTCTTTTTTATTTCCACATTGATGAACCCTTGAGTATCCAGACTGGCCAGAGCATTAGCAAGTAACCCAGGCTTTAAATGGCTTCACTTTTATAATGCAAGATGTGGTTGAAAAAGTTTAAAAATCATTCAAGACATGCAGATTCCTACCAGAAGCCAGAAGCTTCTCCTATGTCTGTCAGAGCCACTGCCAGCCAGTTCCAAGACAGACCCACCACTGGCCAGGGCCCAGCCCATCAGCCATGGTGGCAGCACCTCTGGGATAACAAAGTTAAGGAGGTCTGTTGTGAATCTTGATTTAGGCTGACTATGCCAATTTGTCATGAATGACTGGTTTAGGTCACTTAAAGAAATCTCCAGCAAATGTATCAGTAAAAGCAGTTTTAATACAAATCTGTAAAAGCATGACCGTGTTCAATGTCAAGGTTCAATCTACTATTACTACTTTTGTATGGATGAAACATACAAAATATTCAGATTAGAATCAATTAAGAATTATTTTCAGAGGTAAGGGCGCAAGAGTGTTTAGCAGCACTTAATCATTGACTAATGTACAAAGTGGTTCAATAGGATTTACTACAATTATAACAGGACTTAATTATAGATTTGAGGTAGTAACACTCATACTACACTTGCTAGAGGGCATTTGAATCCATTCACTTGCACACACAAACACACAGGGACACAAAGCGTTTACCAGGGTACTGTTAAAAATTCCCCTTGAGTGTCAGTGAAATACTGAAGCCGAATGCCTTGGCACTTCTTAGTGGGTGAGAGATGGGCCTCATGAGTTGGGGGCATCAGCCCAGGTCCCGTTGCCTCAGTGAGGGTCCTCTGAATTTTGCAAACCTATCTCTCAGAGGGAGATGTTGCTGCAATCCACTGCAATCCTGGAGCGCTCAAAGGGCCTCACTTAGGACCACTCTTTACAGGACTGCAAGGTGATTAGCATTCATCATCTGCAAAATTTCCCTCAGGTCAGTAATTACTGGAGTTTCCAAAATAATTGGAGATAGTTTCTAATACAACTGGATATTTGGTATTTTCAGAACTCCAGCCACAATGAATGGTACCATTGCCCTCTGGCTGTGGCTCAGGTAGGGAAGTTTCCAAGGCTGTATCAGGCTATAATGGCTCTCTTTACTAGGCAATCTGTAGCTTTAATGCTGTGCTGCTAATAAACCACAAAATATGACACAACAACACTGATAGCTTTCTACATAAAGTTAGATCCTTTAAAAAAGAAAAAAGTTGGATTTTCTTGGCATTTTTTTGCTGGGGAGGTAGTCTATTCCTTTTAATTTTGGAATTGCACTCCTGAACCTGGAGATGAATGGCAATTTTCTCACAAATTTTTATGGCAGAAGGAACCCTTGATGTTTCACCAGAGTACAGAGGAATTAAAACCCCCAAGTATAACGAATTAAACTCCAAGTATACTAATTATTCCTGTGAACAATTTACTCCATACTTTCTTTTAGCTATGGTTCTCAATGTGGACATATCAAAACATATGTTGAACAAGATTTTAACTTGGCTGCTTTATGCTTTCTTTTCTCCGTAATGTAGTTCCAAGTACAGTATGGGGTTACAAGTGTTGGAACCCTGTAATGTATATTTGCCATCTGCTCTCACTTCATCACAACACTGTGTTCCTATAAATTGCTTTTTTCTGCCTCACTCTCACATCATGTAATGTTTCAAATAGTTGCATGATAGTATGAAAAACTGATTAAGGGTGTAGCTTGGCTTTGTGACTTGATTCACCATTATAACAATGCCAAAAGTGACAGCTTCATTTTATCAGTTTGTTAAAGTGATTTGCCTAGTAATAAACAAAACCATCTCAACATATTTCTTTGTTGAGCTTTGGCTTTGAAAATTAAATTTAAAATACATTTGCAACAATTATTTTCTGCAGTAATTACCTCACAGTGAGGAGCAAGGAGGGTGGGACACAACATTCTTGAGATTTTTCTCCTGCCCAAATTTTGATACCAATTAAATAGAGAGTGTTTCTTGTCTGGGTTGTCTCACCTGCAGTTTCACTGATTCTTGGCTGGCTGGAGGCAGTGTATGTGTCCTCCAGCACCATCTGCAGTTAAAACACAGGTATTATTATTTATGAACATCAGAAATAAGCACCAGAGGCCAAAGGTCCTGTCAGGGATATGATATAATCTGTAAAGTCAGTATTAAAACTCTAGTCACTCTTCAAAGCAATGAAGGTGTAATTACTCTTATTCACTTTCCTTCTTTTATGAAAGTAAAAGAACAGTGTGACATATAAAACAGCTTTCTCCGAGCTGTTTTTGTAGAGTTTTGAAGCATTTAATTATTAAAATTCCAAGAGTGATCCTTCTAGATTAATCTTTAAACATAAAGGCTGACTCTCCACTGGAGTACTGAGGTAAAATGAAGAGGGAAGTGCAGCCAGCAGGGAGCTGATTGCAGTCCTTGATCCCCAACAGGTAGCCCCCACGGTAAGTTAAAAAGTCACAAGGGTTACCTTTAAATGTTAGACTACAGATGTAAGCCCAGCATGATGCCACAGCCCAACCCTTGTACCAGCTACCAGCATTGCAGCTGAAGAGCCAGCAAAGCCATGAATGACAGTCTATTCTTTCCATGCCTAATTTTACCTTAGCAGACATACCTCTAGGCTGAGGAAAGTCTTCAGGCAGAGTCCCCTGCTGCCTCAGAAAACGGGAACCTATCAGTTTTGTGAGATTAACTGAGTCTGCAAGAACAGCACCTACCCATATCCTCAAAAGGAGAGGAAAGGAAAAAAAATATTACAAGTGTGGTGCACATTTATAAGGCAAAGCCCACAATAGGAAATATTTTCAGCTTGCTACATTTATTCTTACATTTTGTCTTTGATTTCCTCCTGACTCTGCACTGAGGAGCTGTTTGGGCAAGATGTTGCCTTGCACTGGGGTGTTATAGGTGCTAAGGGCTCCTAGCAAGGTTCCTGACAGATGAAGGTACAAAAACCCTTCATAAAATTGTAATATGGGAGCTTTGACATTTTCACCTGGCTACATGCCAGCTAGAACACTTTCTGCTTACACATCCACCTCCTCCACTTCTGATTTTTAAGAAAACAGGCTTTGTTTTACCTTCCTCAGAAAAGCCGAATGTTATAAGCAGAAAAATCTTTCAGAATGAGCTTTCCAGTTTAAGTCAGCGTAAAACAAAAATGAGTGAGAGTCAAAGTAAGAAAAAGGCATACCTACTTACACATATATATTGATATGTTTCTAGGAAAGTGAGGAGCTGTGCCACAAGCGGATGGGCTGTGCTGTCTGCCTCTCTCCTCTAATTAATTGCCTTGGTGTCAGGGAACTGTCCCATCCATATGTATTTGCCAGTTCAATTCTTTTAAGTTTTCTGTCACCACTTAACCGCTGTTCACCAGTGTCAGAAGCTGTTTAGCATTCACATATGCTTGCAAAAGCATAGCTGTGAGGGTACGAATAAATCAGTCTGATCTTATCAGTGATGTTAGTGACAGGCTCTAGTCAGGGCAGGGAAGAAGAAAGACTTACTTCAAGTGCTTGTAACCACCAGTTTATAAGTACAAGGTATATAGATATTCCTGCTTCAGAGCACAAAGAAAAATGTGACTAATGAAGCTTTGGAAGAATCTGTTCTACTGGCACTTTATTTCATAATTGTTCAGTATAAAATTTCTTGCCTTCACCTCTGAATCATCCTATTTGTGGACTCCAACGGTGTGTGGTACTCTGTGCAGCTCTGATCTGAACTGGTTAGAGGTACACTGTGTACCTGGCTTCTGCCACCTTCCAGATCTTGCAAAATGTTTTACTGATGTACAAAAAAGGGGAAAAATATGGGTCAAGAATGGGAATGTAGTTTCTTCAACACTTTATTTCAGATATTAAAATTTAAGCAAGTGGCAATTATCAAATTTCCAAATGGGAGGAGATGAGCACTGCAAGGACTATTTAAGAAGCTGATGCATCTCAGACATAAGCAGTGGCACTGGGATGTCTCAGCTTTTCTCTCCAGGTTTTTCAAGCAGTTTTTAATGTCCAGTTTAGCTTTTGGCCACTGCTGTGGTCTGAATTGGCATTTTCATACACCTGTTTTGCTTCTCAGATCCCTTTTTCTCAGATGTCTTTCCCCTAATTAAAGGGGAAATTCCAACAGCAATGGTAATTTGTGACCAAGGCATGATCTGGCACAGAGGACAAGAAGGCCCATCTGCAGAAGCAGTTAAACTAGCTGGAAGCAAGGATGCCAGGGAGTGAAATTTCCATAGGAGATAAGAAATGCTGTAGTATTGTCTTGTAACAGTTGTGGAATATGAGTGCTCAGGGGACAGTTTTGGTAAACAGACCTGGCACTGGGGCAAGGATCCAAGGCTGGAGTGATCCACCTCATGCCAACACCCACAGGACTGGTGCTGGGATAAGTGTATGTAAGGAATCAGTTCTTGCTGCATTTTGCAGCCTGCTTGCAGAACCACTTATGGTAGTAGGGCTCTGCCCAATCCATTGCTTATCAAATCTCTTTATATTTAATCACAAATGTGTCCTTAATTTTCCTCAAGGGATGCAACGAAATTTTTACAATGTAATTTGTGTTTCCTAGTCCACCACTCTATGTGGAATGATTGTTTTTCCCATCTGCATGTGTCACTTTGTCTGCATGAAAAGCTGGTGCAGTGTTTCCAGGCTATTTAGTGGCCTACAAGACTCCTTCCCTGTCTCTCTTGCTTACAGCAGACCATGGCTTTCTCCTTGATTACAGCAGCTCTGAACTGGGCACAAAAATTCCTGGGTTAGGGACTAGATGTGAAGTTTTGAAATAACTCTGTCACTGCTATTCCTAACATAAACTTCATTGTATTTTTTACTATCTTCTACCCTCCTTAACATAAAAACCAAACCAAACAAACTATCACATAGGTCTTCACTGTATTTTCCAGAGTAAAGTTATCCTACATGGGAAAGACTGATACCCTGACCTAACAAAAACCTGGTTTAAGCACATTTACTAAAAATAGACATCAACATAGCTAATGTAGATTGACACAAGTTACCAGCAGGGGTCACCCAGACTTGAAATTATAACTCAGATCATAAAGGTTACCATTCCTTCTCCAAAAATTATTAATTCCATCAGCATGTTGCTAGTATGACTCAATGACATACAGATCAAGTCAAACACGTTAGATAGGCATGGGCAAAACAGGGGTCACTTTGGTACTGAAAAACTGTGTCCTGGCTTAGCAGGTTGGTTTTTATACTGCTGGAAGGATACAGGGGATTGATCAATCTGATTGCATTATTCAAAGTACTGTAAGTGGATGAAACAGCCTGCATCTGTCTCTGGTCTGAGCCTTTCAAGTTCATTTAAAGCTGAAATGCTTCATCACTTGCAGAGAAGAAGGAAAAGCCTGGTGTAGAAATACCATCTGAATTAATTTGAATGCTCAGCTTCAGCATAACTGGGAGTATCACATTTATTAATTTATTAACCCTTAAATCTTGCGGAAATGTGGGCAGAAGAAGGAAACATAGCCTTCAGATTAACCTACTTGTTAAAATGGAAATTAATTTACTTTCCACCCCATCCCTGTATTTGACAATGGACCGAGCTCTATGTTTAACCTACTAAGTGTGGGTTACATGAAATTTTTTCTCCAAGAACCAGATTTATTCCCCCATTTCTTCGTTTTTCCAAGGGAAAAACAAGACACAAATTAGTAGTGTCTGAAACAAGTTATAAGTGATATGGCTAGTGTTGGGTGCTCAGTTATTAAGGAAGCCTGCTTGTTTTTATCTCTCTCCACACCGTTAGTAGGACACATGAATGAAAAAATGAAAGACAAAAAAAAAACCAAGAAGCAGACACATTTTTTTTAAGATCATCTTCATTCCCAGGTCTGAGTTAAGATGGTTTCTAGTACTGTGTTATTAGAATAAGTTCTATTAGGTTCTTCCTTTTTTCCCCCCATTCTCTCTTAATAAAAGAGATTAGATGGAGTCCCGGGGACAGTAAGAACCTTGAAGTTCAGTGCTGTGCTCAACACTGTCTGACATCTTCATTCATCACTTGGCTGATGGGGCAGAATGCACCCTGAGCAGGTTTGCAGAAGATGCACAGTTGGGTATCACCCAGCTGGTGTACCAGACTGCTGTACTGACACTCAGAGGGGCCTCACTAGGCTGGATAAATCAGCCAACATAAACCTCCTCTTGCTAAACAAAGAGAAATGCCAAGTTCTGCATGTGGAGAAGAATTGTGCCATACACCAGCATTGGCTGGGTCTGACTGGCTGGAAAGGAGCTTTGCAGAAGGCCCTGGGGACCTAGGGAAGAATCAGCTGAACAAGACCTGTCAATACATCCTTTAGCAAAGAAGGCAAACAGCCTCCTTGACTGCATTAGGAAGACGTTTGTCACTGCCCAGCACTGGTGAAACACATCTAGAATGATGGGCCCAAATCTGGGCTCCTGGGTGCAAGACAGATATGGACTTCTTGCAGAAAATCCAGCAGAGGGCTGTGGGGATGATTAAAGGATTGGAGCATTTGACATATGAAGAGTGAGAAAACAGACCATTCAGCCCAGAGAAGACAAGGCTCAGGGGCATCTCATCAAGATACATAAATATCTGATCAGGGAGGATAGTTAAAGAAGAGAGAGACAGACTCTTCTCAGTAAGTGCCTGCTGACAGGATGAGAGGCAATGGACACAAAATAAAACACACGAAATTTTACCTAAATGTAAAAAAACTTTCTAGTGTGAGAAGGGTCAAACACTGGTACAATATGTCTAGAGAGGATGTGGAATTTTCATTCTAAAACCTGTTCAAAATCTCACTTGACATGACCCTGAGCAACCTCCTCCAGATGACCCTTTTTTGAGCAGGGGATTGGACTCGATGATTTTCAGACCTGTCTCCTATCACCAGCTACTTTATGAGCCTCTGAATCCTGCATTGCTTCTTACAAAATAGTTTTTTCTTGTGCCTTATTAACACCCAAATTGCAAGGAGAGTCAAAAGGTATTTATTCAGCACAGCTGCTGGCTTCCAAGAATTCTTCCTTAGCAACTACTCCATCTGAAAATTCTCATACATTTTTTGAGTCCTGGGATGCTTTTAGTGTCATTGTCACACATAGGAGCACAGGCTCAGTGGACATCAAGGGGACAAATCAGAGATTATGTCAGTTTAAAGGTTGGAATACATGGATTTCTTTTCTATGACATTTGGTACATCTGTCACAAAACAGGACTCGAAAGAACAAAATAATATGTTCCAAAAAATGTATGTTGGTAGCCTGAGTTAAAATACTGGCACAGTTTAAACATTTTAAACGGAAAAAAGACAATGAAAGAAGTGTTGTTCAGCTATAACACTTGTGTTTCTTCCTCCTGCCTACTTCCCACAAAAAGCCCCACCCAATGTTTTCTAGGCTAGAAATATCTGAGAAAGGAATTAGAGACAAAAATCCCTAAATATATTTTAGAAGACCATATATTTTTCTTTCCTCCTTCACTGATATGTATGTTTTTCCACAGTCAATTTTTTAACTCTGGTTTCAAGAACAGATGACAGCATGTTCGGTCTGATTTGTCCTTCTGAACTGAGAAGAATTCATTGGATTTTTTTTCACTTTCTATTTTTCAATTTGTTTTTCAATTCTTTTGTACCACCTGTTTTCAGAATCTTTAGTTAGATCCCCCTCAAATCACTTTTCCCTACTTTAAAGAAAAAAATCACTGATTTTTACATGCTTGCTAAAAATCCATGGTCCCAGGTAGTCTCACCTCTTAGTAAGCCACTCATGAATTTTGAAAGAAATATAAAAATGGACAAAAGTATGGGGATCCTGATCTAGTGCTGCAGATTAATTAGCTTTGTGAATTTCACCAAGTTATTTCTGTTGTCAGTAAAGCTTCACTGCTTTGCTAGTTGTGCTGATCTGAGCAGGTGTTGTCAACACCTTTTGTTACGTAAAGCTAAGACACTGAATAACTGAAAAAAATACATGTTTACTTCACATCTTCAGAACTGCTAGACGAAGTTCATGTTCCTATAACACTGTGAAATCCTCAATTTCTCACATTTAAAAGTGAAGTCATAAGAGAGCAAGCTGTTCTGGGTAGAGAACGTCTGGGAGGCAGAAAGCATTTCTCACATAGTGGAGGAGGAGTCATGAACTGTACAGTGGATTTCAGCCTTCAGGTTGTGGTGTTGAGGAGCTGGACAGGAGGAGAGAGCTGGGGAGAGTGATAAATCTGAACCTGAGGACCCAAGCTGCTTTTGCAGACTGTCAAGTCTCCTGCACTGAAGAAGATACATGAGAAACCTTCCAAACCCTGTCATGGCATTTTCTTCCAGGCTTCTGGCTGCAGAATAAGCTCATGTGTCCCTGTCGTTTCTGAGGGGACTGTGGGCACAGCAGCACCTTTTGGTGGAATGTTACTGCAGAGTGACCTTTGCTCTCTTGGGGGGTTCTTCTGCCTATGGGAATGCTGTCTGCCTGCAGACCTTTCCCTCCAAGGGCAAGCTGCATTTCACTATGGTCTGCTGTCTGTCTGAGCTGATGTGTCAGAGTATGTAGATTGTGAAGAAAATATAAAAAGGTGCTGTGCTTCTTCCCTGGCCTGAGGATATGATGCAGATACGTTACTGGTCAGGCCACCCGTGGTGAAAGCAGTGTAGGAAGCAGTGAGGAACATGATCTCTTTTATAAAAATGCAGAGATCTGTGCTCAGGACTGGTAGGCAAAAACAAAGGTCATTTGGGGGGCTTATGAAAAGGTTGAAAAGATCTTCAAACTTATTCAGCAACTGAGGTCTCAGAAGAGAGTTGTATTAGTATAAAAACAGCAGACTGAAGAATACCACTTCCCATTTGCTGTTGCCA
>NW_008237404.1:835197-925379 GCF_000691975.1 Corvus brachyrhynchos
CGTGGTTCTACCGTACAATAGAGCAGCGGCAAGTTAGCAATTAGACAAAAGGGTAATTGCTTTGTCTGTCTGGCTCTGCCCCACATAACTAAAGCATCCTGTTAAATATCTGTCCGCAAAGAACTGTACCCGTGCGCATAAAACCGCACGTTTTGCAAGTGAATGGTTAAGGTCGCGTGGGAGAGAAGAGGGGGATGGCGAGCGGTGGAATAGTGCTCCCTGGTGGAAGCAGAGCACCAGCTGGTGTACCCGGCAAAACGCATCCTGGGGTTACGTGTTTACAGTGCATGGATGTAAAAAGCAGGAGTTTAAGCTGCCGGGAATGGGATACTCTGCAGAACTATTTAATCTGCTGGACTGCAGGTGGCAATGGGAGTTGAGAGGAGAGGAGAGAAGAGGAGAGGAGAGGAGAGGAGAGGAGAGGAGAGAAGAGTTGAAGTTTTGGCCTATATCTGGCAGGAATTTCAAAGGACATTCTTTCTGTAGTAAGACATCAAAGACTTGATCACTGTGTTTGGAAGCTGCTTGCTACAAAACCAGACACTAAGACATAAATATTCCTTTGATTGTAATTTCTATTTTCTGTTCTACTATTAGATAAATAACTACAAAAATAGTCATCACTCTGACCCTATGAGAAAATTTATCAGACAACATATCACCTAATCATAAGAAGTTTAAAAAGTATTCATAAGTTTTCAATAAACAGAAGAAAGGTGTTAGTCTGTTAGTCAAAGATGATGTAAACTCTCTTTGCTTCATTTATTGGCAAACTTATCAATCAAGATTTGACTAAAAGGCACAAAGGCACAACCTTTCCTTTATCAATAGGAAACATTACACATAACTAAATGGATGGGATAAACATACAAATAAACAAATGTTAAACCAGATATATGTGTATATATATATAAGTTCTTGGATTTTAGAGTGCTTTATAGCATTAGTGCCTACAGGTAGTGAATAGCTAAATGCATCATTATCCTTCAACTTCAAGTAAAAAGAAAGATCTTTCCTTTGAATACTAAGTAGAGAAAAGAGGAATAAGCATTAAGTACTATTACACCCTTTGTCAGAGCTGATATTTATGTATAAAGAGCCTGAGTCAGCAAAACACATAAGCATATGCTTAATTCTGTTCAGTTCTTCAAGTATTTTTATGTATTTTGCTGAATGTAAACAGTATTAATTATATGCCTATCATCTTCACTGGATGAAGGTTTTTTGACTTGTTTACACTCAGAAAGGATGTGAACAAAAACAAGAATTTGCCTGGGAGCAGCTCTTTCTAGCCCTACTATCCTAAACCCCTTAATTTGGAAGTTTCAGTCACCCAAGGCAACCTATGTAGTCTGTGCAAGGCAACTGATTTAGTAAGGAATCACAGGAAAGAGAAAAATCATACATTATCCTATCCCAAAATATATGCTGGCAGAAAACTAAATGGGAGGTGTTTGGGAGTGGAACATATCACAAAACTGCAACTCATGATTCCTTTGCCAGAGTGCCATTGTTTGGGTCAATATTTGCTGTACAAGTTAATGTTGGCTGAGCATTAACATGAAATAAATGTGTCTCGTAGTGATATCTGCCAATATTTAACAGGGAGCTCATACAAACCTTTCTCCCTTGGTCTTTCATTAACTGTTTCAAGGACTTGTGTCCCTGAACACAGAAGACTCAGGGAAATGGAAATTCGGGCATGCCTTCTTCACTTTCTTGTAATCAAAGATGAAAACAACAAGCCAACACAAAACAGATATATTATCCTCTTGTTCCAGAGTACATTGAAGGCCTGGAGGAAATTTGCTGGTGCAACAAAGCCCATCTGTACCTAGAGGACAAAGACAGACTTAGTATTTATAGATATAGCCGGAATAATTCAGCTCTTTTTATATGATTTTTTAAATGTTCTCTAAACCTAAAGCATCTTCATGGAGGCAATGCAATATCATTGGAGCAGTGTGAACTTTGGATAGCAAGAAAATCACTCCAAAATTCCATCTGTCTTTGTGGTGTTATTTCCAGCTGGACATTCAGAGAAATTCCATCCTGCTGTGAACAGATGCATTTTATTTTATGTGTTTGGTGGTACCAGTGGCTCAGAGAACCAGGTCATGCACAGTCACTGCAAGGCCAATGTGCCTGCCTTCACCTTTCAATTCCTAGATCCTTGCAGGACCCTCATCTACTTTCCTTTCAGATTTCCAGTTGTTGAACAGTAAAGGTAACCACGTCACCAGAAATTAATAATGGTTACTATTGGTACAAAAAAGAAAAATTGCCATTTATATCCTTAAAATTATTACTTGTGTTCATCCAAAGGAATTTAGAAACTGGATTTTCAATTTATGCAAACAAGATGAATGAAGAAGTCGTTTTCTGGAGCTGAAGGAGCTGAAGGTTTTCTGAGCTGTTTTCTGCTGCTTCTGGGCCCACCTGTTACTCTTGAGAGATGTCTAACAGCTCTCTATTAAACTATATTTTCTTTCAAATTCAAATGCATGTTTTCTACATCTTTTCAATGTCATGATTTTCTGTCTATCAACTGATGTACAGGTACTGGGTTTTTCTATTTAATCATCAGTGTTTTTGGAAGTTACACAGGAATTATTTTCTTCCCTAATAGACTTGCCATTCATGCAGACAGATGAAATTCCATTGCAAGGATAATTCATACTGTGACTCAGGTAGTGCAATGTAGATTGCCTATTTTTTCAGTGATTTAATAGTGTAAATGAGGAGGAAATTACTCAAGAAATGTCCTTGAGAAAATGAATGTATGCACTTCTGCAAGTCATTTACAGAAAAATTACATGCAAAGTAAAAGTAAAAATTCAGTTTTTCCCTGTGTTACCACATGGTGGCCACATAACCCCAACGATGTGGGCTGCTGCTTCAGGAACACAGAGAAACCCTTGATAACACCTGTTTTCCATGCACCCCACATGAAAAGATTTGATCTACACTAATGACTTCTGTGCAAGTTCTACAAACTTACTAGCACTTCCTAAAAACTCAAGTGATATAATTCCACATCCTATGTAGTCTGATTATTGGACTGGTAATTTAGACAGAAAGTACATGTAATCAAAATACCAGAAGTACAATCATAAGTGAATGAAAATTGAACAAAATCTTGTAGAAATACCCAAATTCCATTTTTCAAGTTCTTCAGAAAATGAGTGAATTTACTACAATAAAGTATGATCTTTTATTATTACTTATATTTTACTTTTAACAATGACAGGTAACTTAAAGATCATAAATGTATTAACAATGCATTCATTACATATAATTACATGCAATCAGTTTCTGTATTAAAATTGGTTTAATTTAAAACAAATGTCATATTTGATCTGTGAAAATATTTCTGCAGAAAACTAAACTCGACTCTGATGAAGAGTTTAGAGTGGGCAAACTTTTCCATTTACCACAGTGTTCTCCTGGTTCAGTCTTCAGGATAACCCCCAATGCCCCCACTGGCAGCTGGGGATTTGGGTTCTTTGTTCTCTAAACACCTCCCACAAGAATGGGACCAAAAGGGTTTGATACACATCACCTGCTCCCCTGGGATGCCTGGGAAAAGCTCAAGAGCCTGACTTCAATCAGTTGTCAAAACACATGTCAAAATTCATGAAGGGCTACATATGAAGGTCAAATACATAGAAAAAAGGGAGAAGTCCACCTGTCAGACTTTTTACTAGGACAAATTTGAGATTATTTTTATTTTCCCCAGGAGTGTTTTGACACACCAAATAGTGAATTAAAAATGCTGTCATGGAACCTTGTAAGAACTGTGACTGTAATGCCACATACATCCACTATCTGCTGCAAGCAGGGTATGCTGCAAAGCAGGCCTCTAGCTGAGGGACAAGAACTTACTAGGAGGCATCCTTGCTGCATTGTGAAAGAGGTCCTTCGGTCTGGAATCTGTCCCCTTAAAATGCGTGGAGACTTGAAGCAACTGAACAGCATCTCTCATGAGGCACTGTGGCATCATCTCAAAAGAACATTCTACATTTTTTGCACGAACTCCAGAATCTTTTCAGGTTTAGGCCTTTTCCTTTTTGGGTCTAATTAAGTATTGAAATTTTCAATGGAAAGCAAATACTTCTCTCAAAGTACCTTTTATTCACTGGAAATAAATTACAAATGGTGGGGCTTGATCTACTGGCAAAGTCTGAGGAGCCATCTGATATAAAATTGGAAAATTTGCTGCCTTAAAGCAACCTTATTTAAACTTATTAAAACCCTTTAGGCTTCAATACTGTATCATAACAAACATCAGTAGGAAGAGATTTCAGAGGGGCTGTCCAGGTTTGTCTTCACTTGGCAACCTGTTGGAGATGATCCTGCTTTTACAGATGACTCTTCCAGATTCCCAAAGCAAGCCATAGCCAAAACAATGCCTACCCTGAACTCCATAGTTCATAGAGTCATAGCATAATTAAGATTGGAAAAGCCCTCCGAGATCATCAAGTCCAACCTTTGACCGCCCACCACCTCAACAACAAGACCATGGCACTGAGAGCCATGTCCAGTCACTTCTTTAACACTTCCAAGGATGGTGGTTCTACCACATCCCTGGGTAGTTTGTTCTAATGCTTAACCACCTTTCCAGTGAAAAAATTCTTCCTGATGTCCAGCCTGAACCTCCACTGGCACAACTTGAACCCTGTTTCTTGTTGCCTGGCAGAAGAGGCTGACCACCACCTGGCTACAGCCTCCTTTCAGGCAGCTGTAGAGAGGCATAAGGTCCCCCCTGAGCCTCCTTTTCTCCAGGCTAAACACCCCCAGCTCCCTCAGCTGCTCCTCACAGGACTTGTGCTCCAGACCCTTCCCCAGCTCCGGTGCCCTTCTCTGGACACGCTCCAGCCCCTCAATGTCTTTCTGGCAGTGAGGGGCCCAGAACTGAACACAGGATTGGAGGTGTGGCCTCAGCAGTGCCGAGTACGGGGGGACGGTCACTGCCCTGGTCCTGCTGGCCACACCACTGCTGATCCAGGCCAGGATGCCATTGGCCTTCTTGCCCACCTGGGCACAGCTGGATCATGTTCAGCTGCTGTTGACCAGCACCCCCAGATCCTTTTCTGCTGGGCAGCTTTCCAACCACTGCCCTCAGCCTGTAGCGCTGCCTGGGGTTGTGTGACCCCAGTGCAGGACCTGGCACTTGGCCTTGTTGAACCTCACACAATTGGGCTTGACCCATCGATCCAGCCTATCCAGACCCTCTGCAGAGCCTTCCTGCCCTCCAGCAGATCAACACTCCCACCCAACCTGGTGTTGTCCGCACACTGCCTGAGAGTGCACTTGATGCCTTGGTCCAGATCATCAATAAAGATATTAATAGAGGGCTGGCCCAAATATTGAGCCTTGGGAAACATCACTTGTGACCAGCCCTCAGGTGGATGTAACTCCATTCCCCACCACTCTCTGGGCCCAGCCATCCAGATGGTGTATAAACCAGAGAAGAGCTGTAAGCTACCAGCTTCTCTAGGAACATGCTGTGGGAGACCGTACTGAAGACTTTACAGAAATCCAGAGAGACTACATCCACAGCCTTTCCCTCACCCACTAGTCAGGTTACCTGGTCAAAAAAGGAGACCAGGTGGGCCGAGCAGGCCTGCCTTTCACAAACCCATGCTGGCTGGGCCTGATGTCCTGGTGGTCCTCTATGTGCTGCATGGTGGCACTCAAGATGATCTGCTCCATAGTCTTCCCTGTCACTGAAGAAGCGGGGGGAGCGGGATGCAGATTTGACAAACTGAGTCTTCTTGGAAGAAATTTTATTTCATGGCGACATCTCATCCCCATGACTCACTGCATGGTACATATGCCCAGGTCTGCTGACACTGCCATTTTGTGCTACAGTCCTTCCCAGGAGATTGCAGCTTTTGCAGATAAATACAGACTGTCAGCACTGACACAGTAAAGTCTCCTTCCTCACTGAAAAGAGGGCAAATTCCCATCTAGGTTAAAGTGGAATGCAGGATCAGCCCAGGTCCCAAGGCGGGTGAGCTAGCCCAAAATTCAAGTACCTAGAGAACCAGCTCGTAGGGACACACTAAATTCTCTGAATATATTTTTCTGTGTAGAACTCCAGACCTAAAGCACCATCTTTAAAAACATGTTGGTAACTCCCCAGGGAAAAGAGATCATGCACAGGACAAATTCCCTGATAGATGTAGTTATTCAGCCATGGGAGTGAGGACAGGGAGCTTTCAGCCAGAATGGGGACACTGGATGATTTTTGCCATGTCACAGAGCCAGAATACATCACTGAGGATCTATCATCCCACAGCTTCCCACACCTTTTCCCCAGGATTTTTGCACCAGGTTATAAAGTCATGGGATTTAGAGTAATGAGAAATTCAAGTTCTTTCTGAAATGCCTTCATAATAATGAGCATTGTCTCAGTAAACTGCAATCACATCTTGCATATTCCCAAGAAAATGCCTTCATTGAGAAGAGATGCATTTCGGGGAAATACCATTATTGTTTCAGGTTGCCCCTTTGTGTGTTCTGTAAATCTTCAAAGTGGTTGTGACTATAATTCATCTGGGCCGTGGGCAGAAGGAGACATTTCTCCCAAGAGGGGCACAGACTACATGTGTGTGTGGTCCAAGGGAAAGCAGCTTTAATCACGCGCTGAGAGTAATAGGCATTGTACTGTGACTAAATTTACTGTGCTTTCTGGCAGACTCTTTCTGAAGGGAGAAGTGGTGCATTTCAAGCTCTAATCTTTGTTTTGTCTGTAGATTTTCACTCTTTCTATACTAACTTGATACTAAGGGCTTGATCTTCACAAAATGGGGCCCAAAGTCAGCATCTACTTTTGCAAACTCAAGTACCTAGCACATGTGTGTCTCAGTGCAAAGCAGAATTGACTCACAAAGGGCTCTGGACACGTGGCTCTGCAAAGTCCCTTTCTGCTTTGGTGTATGCTAAAGATTTTACACAACTGTAGTTACATTTCTGAGAATAAGATGCTGGCTGTTAGTTCAGAGATACATTTTATTCTCATCTCATTGCCAAAGGCAACTGAAATATTGAAATACAAGCACAGTGTCAACTGTGCGGTTAAATTGAAGTCACCAGCTCAGCTTTTCTGCATATTTAATTGGCAAGACTGCAGTCTTTTCAGATCTTTTCAGATTTGGTCATCCTCTTTGTACAAAATTAAGAGAATTAAGGCCAAATCCAAGCAAAAAATAACACCACAAGACCCTAATTGTCCTCATGAAATGGACAAACATGACATGTTTTCCTTCAGTTTGATTTACACCATCAGCATTTGGAAGCACAGTCATTGTTTAGTCAAACCTGCCAAATGTTTTCTATTTAATTACACAATGCAACCACAGAGTCTCCTAGGAAAAGATCTCTTGTTTATTTATTTACTTAAGTTGATGAGATACTACCAAATGACTAGACATAATCCTCAGGAAAAAAAATACTGGGGAAGTAGCATTTATAAACAAGTAAGAATAAAACAGTTATATGGTTTGTGGGGTTTTTTTTTTAAATTTATCTGAGAACAAGAAAGAAGGAAGCGCATAAAACAGGACTGCCACTTTTTAATTTTATTCACCATAAGTACAAAAATCTATGGAAGAATAGGGATATATCACTGTAGTGGAGTTGTGTGTCATTTAATGTTGCAGACAGCAAGCAAGGGGTGTGTAACATGCTTCCTTAGTCTTTCTTCTCTCCATCTGTCCTGCCCTGCTCACTGTCACAGTCCATCCTGTCAGTCTGGAGTTTGGCTTTATTTAGTTCTGAAGAGAAGGTGTCTCACTGTCACAAGATGTAACTAGAGTGATTTGTTCAGATTCTTTCAAAGGGAGATTGTACTTTTATGAATAAAAATATCATCTGAAATTGCATTACCTTGAGTCATAAGTAAATCCTTTAGGGCATAAACTGATCACCAACAGGCTTGACAAAGGAATGTCTTCAGGCAGTGTATTATTGCTAGTGATGAGTGATAAGTTATGTTATTTCTATACAGAAGTACTGACTTGCAGTCAAAATGGCCTTTTAATTTATTAGAACACGACAAGGAAGAAAAACTATAATGTCTTTCCAAGAAAGACAGGCTCTTGTACACAACCACTCAGTGTGAACAAGGGCACAGTGCTGGAATCACTTTTCAGACAGCAGACAGTTTTCAGATTTAAAGGAACATTATAAAGTTACCTTAAATTTATCACTAGAGAAAGAAAACCTGCTGATCAGAAAAATTAACTCTTTTCTCCTTCAAAAATATTCCCTTCTAGCTCATACCCTCTGGAGGTTTGGGATGTATCTCCTTTTGCTTTCCATTGCTCTTCTGGCGAGAAAGGCAGCTTGACGCTATTAATCCCTTCTCTCATGCTTTGTTTTTAACAGGTCTTGAGAACTTTGGGATGAGCAGTTCCACTCCTCACCATCACATTGCCTCTTGTCAAACAAAATGTCTTCTCAAGGGACTGCAAGTGCTTGTCTACACTTAAAGCTCCCAGCAAGAGAAAAATAGACTCACCCACTAGCAACCAGAGGCTTCTGAGTGCTCACAACCACTCTGTGACAGCTGGGTACCAAAAGAAAACTGGTATTACCAAAGCAAAAATGGTGGGCTGCCCATACACTGTAGCATGGCTACTATCCCAGAGGATGGGCTGCTGGACATCTCCAGGGAAAGGGCAGCCAGGCTTCAGTGGCTGAAGTGATGCATTAGTGGAGCTGGTGGTGGTGTGAGGGACCTTGTGCCCTCCACCCAGGAGCTCCCCCCACTTGTAATGGTGACAATACACATAGGTGTGTCCTCCAGCAGCAAAAAGGGGTAAAGAATTGGGGGGTGGCTGAGCAGTTTTTGAGGGCATCCCAAGACAGCACCGTGTGTGGGGTAAGCTTAAAGCCTGGAGGGAGAACTCACCAGGCCCCCTAAACACAGACTCACGTGTTCAAACTTCCCCAGTTCTACTCCTTCATGTGCAATTTCCTGAAAAAGGGTGTATCATCCAAAGTGTTTTTAAATAGCTTATACATCCCTCATCGTTATTTTAATTTTAAAATGTTCTGCAGAACTAATTATTTTTAATGTGGTTTAAAAAAAAAAAAAAGGTGTGGTAGAATAATATTTTTAACTCTAGCAATTGAAATTCAGAACTCTTATAAAATTACCAACAGTCTTTCGAATTGCAGCTCAGAAAGAGTTATTTCTTTTTATGACACTCACTCCCTTCTTTATATAATATTTAACCCATGGTGCTGTAAAGGTTATAGGAGCTGCATACTTTGGAAGGTTTATTCCTCATTCTGCTGTTATGATACACAAATAAGTGACCAAGTAAGTAAGTAAAGCTAAATAAATGAGGCCAGCGAAACACAAGCCAAAGTGAAGGATTGCTTATTCTTAATCCTGAGTCTTTCGGGGCACTTCTTTGTGAGAATCCTGAAGTAGCTGAAGATCCCTTCAAAGAAAAGCTAGTTATAGAAAACTTATCCCCAGCGCTCATGTGATCAGGTAATGTACTCCATTCACACAAACAGGTAATCCACAGGGCCGCACTCTAGAGAGTTAAGTGGCTTTAACATAAACTCCTATTGCAGAGGGCTGGAAAGCAGATAAAAGCTTCATTTGTCTTCCGAACCCTTGAAGAAAATCTTCCCATTACAGAGTGCAGACCTGTGTGAAGGCTCCTGGTGCCTTTTTGATGCGGGAGACGGTGTGCTTTCGGCAGGGAGTCAATGACTGGCACGCTGCTGACTCCACTCGCCCGCTCCCCGTGGCAGATCAGACCCTGGGCAGGGGCTTTGCTCCGTCGCCTGGCGTCAGCCGGCCCAAAGGCATCGCTATGGGAGGACACGTCCCTTGCTTCACAGATAGGGAGGGCAACAAAGGTTTGCTTATGGCTCCTGTGAAAAATAGGTTTTTTGTGTAAGGATATTTATCATCCGCTCATGTCATCATTCCTGGGTTTCTGGTGACAGTTGTGGCATGGACAGAGTACAGAGTCTTTTATCTGTGAATGTTAACATTTCTTTGAAGAGTAAGCATGAAATATATTACAACAAGTTTACTGATAGAAGAGCTGGAATGACTTCATAAGAGTAGAGGATCACAGAAACAGACACATAACTGTTTGTGACCTCTGTTTAGAAAATAAAGCAATGTTCAAAAGCACAAAACTAAACAAATTTTGCATTTTTTTCAGAGGCCTGAAGCTGGGACCCAATCCACCCCTCAGAGAAACCAGCAGGAGCCTTCCCATTGACTTCAATAAGCTTTTCATCCAGCCTCCACTTGGTCTTGAGTTATCTGTGATTAAACTTCTTTCCTTCTTTAGTGATAAAGGTCTTTAGGTTTTGATGAAGCTGGCATGCATTACATGTCCATTAAAAACCAAGACAAGAGCTTCTAAAAGGGATGCAGGTACCCAGAGCCACTTCCCTGGGAGCAGTGACAGCTGTCTTTTTTCCCAGGTGGTTGTGTGGTAAAGCAGTGAGATACTGTCAGCCTCTGCATCTACCCTGCCTTCCTGGAGCTTTGCATGCTCTCATGGTTCCAGAGAAATTTTGTTTCAAAGCTTTAATTTTTTCAAGTCTTGTTGATACTTTATGTTTTCTCTGAATGCCAGTTGTTCTAGGAACAAGCCAGTAAACCATCAGGTTGGAACCCCCTCAACACCAGTCTTGAACCGAGCATTTTTGGTGTACTTTTTAAATGCTGGGCCATAAACCAATTTATGAGTAACTAATGCCCATGTCATCTAACCAACCCAAATATGGCAGTGTGATTTTAATCTCTAAATATTAATGTTTAAAAAAAAAGTTTCCTTTCTACTAGGGGTACTTGTTAATGTTTGGGGTAATTTGTGCTGTTGCTGGTACCATTAAAATATTGAAAATATGTTTCTAAATGAAATTAAATCATTACTTTGCAATTCTGAGCTGCTGGAAGCAAAAATCCACACAGGCCGCATGCCACTGAGATATGCTACATCAGTTCTGCAGTCTTCAAACCCCCCATAGTTTTTTGTATTTGCTGGTAGGGGCAGCCCACCCACCATAAAAAGGCATGCAAATGATTTTAACAGACAAGTATTGTATTGACCAAGGTTTCCAGTGCTAAACTATCCAGAAAGATTTAGACAAATTTTTTCCCTATGGTAAAACGCATATGTGAGTTTAAAGATGAAGAGAAATGAAATGTGTTATTTATAGCCTGAAATATCCTTAATATCACACACATGTGTATTTCACTTAATCCTTGTTTTGATAAATGCCCACACTGCTAAACACGTAATGTACAACAGGATGTGGTTCCCACTTAAATTAGCAGATGCTATAGTTTCTGATTGTTAATGATGGACCTGTTTGCCAATAAAAACAATCCATGGATCAGCATGTGTGAGCTACTGAACCTCAGCAAAAGCCCAAACTAATAAGACAGGGACAGAAAAATGCTCCAGGTCACAGTCAGCAGATGGGAAATGGCCAGATATCTGTCTGGGGCAGGGAAAGTGCAGCATGTATTTAAATATATATCTATGTTTTCATATGGCAGCAACCACTGGGAAGTTCAAATACTTGGACTAACCAAAGCAATGGTTTTGAAGTTTACTTTTGCAGTTGGGGGACAAAAATAAACTAAAAGTACAGATACATCTCTAAATCTGAAAATTCAGCTATCAGATACAGCTGATACAGACACAAAAATGCTTATTACATGCAATTTGGAACTCAAGAAATAAATTCCGGATTTTGCAAGCAGACAAAAGCTGCATTAGGTGATTTTGGCAACATAAGATGCCATCTGTGAGCAGCTGAAAATAAAATTGCGTTTTAACTTTCTCTTATAATTCCATTAAACAAGAGATGCTATAAAATGTAACATATCTAAACAACATTTTTTGCAAAACTGTGTGACACACAAACTAAGGGAGAATATTAGCTAAAAAAGGATTGAATGGTGTAGTTTCTAGAAAAGAACCAAGTTATATGTTTGCATATTAAAAGCTAAGCTAGCTAATTTCCCAAGCACACAGGCAGTAAAAGTATGATTGGAAATGTCACTTTTTTTTAATCACGTGCTACTGCAAGATTGTACAGATCATACGTCTCTGAGTAAAATAAATAAACACTGCTTATTTTTCACTGAAAAGTCTTTCATTTCTGCCCAGATTAAGCAACCTGGTAACACTGTCTCTGAGAGAATTATTCATCAGCTAAAAGATATGCAGGTGCTTAAGTGTCTGACTGGACTGGGGCCTATAAGGCAAAATTAATTATAAGTAGAAATGCAATTTACTTGTGGATTGAAGCAATTTGAACATTTCATTTAACTCCTCTATAAATGGAATTTCCCTGTGTATAGTTCACAGTGAGAATATTTTTCCACAGGGATCTGGTCCAGACCTCACCAGAGTCAATGACCATCTTTACACTCACTTTGGTGGGTTCTGGATCAGTCCCCAGCTGCGAGCTGGGTACGCCTGTCTGCCTGCCAGCACCAGCCCCGTGCTCGTCCCTAGAGCAGGACATTCCTAGCTGAAGGGTTATGTTGAAGGCCCTACAGTTCTCAAAAAGGAAGTTGCCATGAAGAAAATAGCTGTGTTTTTTGACGTCAACATCAAGCAGGAAATACAGGAATCTTCCTTTGGAGGAGCTCCCCTAACACCTTAGGACATTTGGGTGCATAAAAGCCCTAGCAAGGGCAAGATGAAGCATTTTTACCAAAACCTTGATTTCTGTGTTGTACCTGGAAAATGGGCTCTAATATATCACAGTGGCAAGAAACTGCCAATAAGAAGTAGTGACAGTGCTGGAAGGCAAGGAGAAGGAGGAAAATGGGAGATACCTGGCTGTAAATGTCTTCCTTGGCTGGTACAAACAAGACCAGATATATGACATGGATGCACCCTCAGTGTGGGAAGAATGTTGTCAGAAAAACACCCTTTTCTGTGTGTTTTCTCCTGCCTACACACCTTCTTTACCCGGGTAATATCCTTCGTATTCAGAATCTACAGCTAAGACAGTTGTAGGACAGGAGGCTGTATATTGACTTTCAAAACATTTCCAAAAAACCCACCCCATGAATCCTATGGTGTCTGTCATGGTGTGTGTGCTTTGTGTCATGCATGATATTCCATCTATAACATACGCCGCTCACTCATTAAAACCTCGGAAAGAAAGGTAGAGGTTATTCAAGCACAAGAGAGCTCCTGTTCAATGGTTTGACTGAACAACAATAGAAATCTGCACCTGCACAAGTTTCTGCCAAAACTGATCTCACACAACTGTTGATCTTGATTAAATTCATTAGGCTGGGAGAGATGGATTTCTATACGTCTTATTGTGCGTGTTTTATGGGTTATGCTCCTGGGTGGAATATAAGGTGGTTTTTGTTCAGGAGACAGTAGGAAAATCATGCTGAGACCCAGGCCTGCTTTAGAATTCAACATATTCAGCAAAAACTTTGGCCAGGACTTATTTTGGACTTCAGTAAAACTCTATTATAGGAGTTTCCGTAAGTTTAAAGGAACTGTCTGAGAGTTTGTATATATTACAAATCCTATTCTGTACAGATTTTGCCTGCAGTAGCAAAGCAGCAACATTTTTCAACGATTCTGGCTTAAGTTATAAAGCTCTGTCCTGGAGCGATGAAATTAGAAAAATATTTTACAAAACCAGAGCACAGGTCACATATTTGCCATATCTTTCTTTAGCGTTAGCCGTCTTTGAAAGAAGTTTTATGTCACAGCTGCACAGCATACATTGAGTAGTTGCATCTAAAATATGGAAAATAAATCACAGGTTTTTCTACACATTTGATAACATAAGGAAAAACACCAGGCTTTCCTTGCTGATACTTATTCCTCCCTTCTACCAATGTTGTGGAGATCTATCTTTGTATATGTATATACAGACATACAGAAACATACAACTTTCATTTCTGCATTTTCACTTTCCTTTGATTTACTGTTGTGCCAACAAAAGGTTTGAGAACTGATTACTATCTTACTATGTTAATCAGGCTGTTTATGTCAGTAATTAATCAATGTTGCCTGTAAAGGCTCACAAAATGCCCCAAGGTACATAATTTGCCCTTGTCTTTCACTTTGCACCATCATTTGCATCATTACAAAGGGAGTGCAGACACATGTGCTGCTGTATTGTCTGTGCACCCTTCACTCACTTTGAGCAGGGGTGTATGACAAGTGAAATCTATGGTCAGTAGAAACATGAAACTGAAAAAATACAGCAAGATTAAGGAACTTGGCATTGTCTGATGTGAAATGGGAGAGTGGCTTTGCCCATCTCCTGGTGAGCAGAGTCCCCATCCCAAGTGGCCCTGGGAATTCCTGTCAGCAGGAGCTCCCCTCTTACCCGCATGGCTCACACAGCTGTACTCTTCCAGAGGTAAGAGTCTGCTGCAGCACAGCTTGTGGGCGACTCTGACTTGTTGCAACTATGTTGAAGTGCATCTATGGAAAAACAAAACAGCTCTCCCGGGCTGATGTTCTGGCACTGAGATCCACGGACATATTTAGCAAATGTGTGTGCCTAAGTGTGCATGTGTTTGTGTACACATGGGTGTAGGCTTACGGAGCTAGAAACAAGATGTCACAACAGCAGATTAACAGAGTGCATTGCTGAATGTATAATTTAGAGCTGCTGAGCTCAGAGCAAACTGTTTATAAAGGAATTATTTTAATGTGAGGCAACCCTCTCTGAGATGGGGTATGGTTTGAGAATAAGCAATGATATTATTCAACACTCCATACCAAGAGAGTACCCTCCCTGCTATAACAATGTCTTTTAAAGCTGGATTTATATGCCTATTCAAACTGAAATTTGTGCAGAGTAGGTCAAGTGGAAAGGGCTAAGATCTAGTAGTGAACCTATGGCCTTTTCTAAAGCAGGCTCTGAAGTAATTTTTGAATTGAATAATTGTACATACAGATGAAATTTTCTTTGCTACATTCTGCAAGGCTTAGCTAAACGTGGGATGAGTAACCCTGAGATGGGGCTTGTATCTCCTCGCTTAATACAGAGGATTACACAACTGATATATATATTGTTATACAATGAATTATGTTGCCTGGTCTGTATCTGATCAGGCATTCAAGAAAGGCTTCACCCAAAACCTTAATGTACTCAGTGTGAAATGTGAAGAGACTGTGGAGAAGCAAAGTCAACTAGCTTTATTTTGGGATCCTTCCAGCTAGATGATGAGGACCCCCTCCCTGGAGACATCCGACCTGAGAAGAGACCACAAGACTGCACACAACACTGTTGGTCAGAGGAATCAGAGGCAGCTCGGAGCTTCCCAAGGGGCAATAGCCGTGAAAGCACCCTCTCGTTTTACTCAGACAAAACTTCCACTGACTCCAGTGGTGCAGTTTGATCCATGTGCAAAAGACAATCCAGCAGTGACACTCACACTGCAGTTATAATGTGGGTATGGAAGATGAACGTATTTATCAAAGCAATTTCCACAGTCGTAGCATACAGCCCATGCACTGAACCCTTATTTGGGTCAGTGAGAGCTTCTCATGCAGAACAAGCACAAAAAACATTCACAGTCTGTGCCTGAGAGGGGGCATATGCCTGCAACAGCTAAATATTTTAACGGGAGAAACACACTTGAACAAAGGAGCTAAGTGCACAAGACTAGGCAAGTTTTATTGAGGGCATTAATTTACACAAGCTGTATGATTGTGTTCTCATGAAATCTGCCACGCATAATTACTAAAGATGTTAATAAATAGTCAGCAAATCAGAACAGCTGGTTATGATGATACCCAGGTTTTCTAAGAAAAGACAGGCTTTAACCTCATCACCATTAATACTGTGAAACGTACTCTGGCCAGTGCATGTGATGGGATATCCTAAATAGATGAATATCCATTGCACTCCCTGTCCTGGATAGTGCAAAAAGGCCTAAGGTTGGCATTTTCTTTGATGTGGACCTTCCAACATAATTGCCTTTAGTTGAAAAAATAAAACCCAAAGTAAATCCCTATAAATGATGCAAAGGGAGGAAGGGCTTATGCTTTCCTTTGAAGTCATGTGAGATGTTCAGATACAGAGATTGATGCTGCTTGAGAATGTGGCCAGTATGTAGCTGCAGTCAGTTTTCACCACTTCTTTGATAAAAGTGATCTGCTAAGCCTATGTTAAAAACCACAACTGGGTACAAAGAAATTATTTTTTTTTCTGCATATGATATCAAAATGTTTTCATACCTTATTTACCTCAAAGCCACCTCTCTTCACCTTTCGCCAGTTTCAACTAACAATTTGGAAGTCAGTCCAGCAAACTGTGTGCATTGCAAAGACCAGCACACCCACTCTCTGCATTTCTTGTTTTATCAATTACTGATGTATTTGTTCTGAATTTCCTCCCATCCAATAATATTTCTGCAGGGCTCTCTGCGTCCATGCTTGGCATGATAATGAAGTGTGGCTACTCACGTGCTGCTCAGGAAGTTGTGCTTGTCAGTATATGTTATGCGTCAGAAACCTGCAGTTTGGAGCAGAACCCAAACTGGGGATAACGTATTGTTATGACTGGCTGGCAGGTTGGCACCTGGCAAGGACTTAAATTTCCTGAGCAAGTAAGGACTGACTTTAAATTCAGGGACTAACATTCACATAGGCTTCATACAGAGCTCTCCCTCTGACAGACTGTCTTTCCCAACACCTGCATTCCATGCTCAGCCCATGCTGCCCTACACTTCCAGTAATGCTACTGCTGCTATGCTGTTCATTTCCTCTACACATAAAAATAGCTCTGATGAATTGTCTGTTAAGGGTTTATTCCTCTCTATTAGCCAAATCAGGATCATGAGCTCTGATATTAGCTCCATATCGTATATGAGACAAACCCCATCTCCTTAGACCAACAAATAATTACATTGACAAGGCAGAACACACCCAACAGGATCATTTATTGTGACCATGGCAGATCTGGGTGAGAGACTGAGCTGGTTCAGCCAGTTGGGGGTGCCGTGCTGGGAGTCCTAAAAGCAGGAGAAAGCCCTACTCATGGCACACTGCCCACCCTGACAAGCTCTCCCTGCTGTCCTCTATAACAATTCAGTCCTGGGGCCACTAAGGACACCACCAGGAAGCCCACAACTTCTGATCTCCCCAGTGTAACCCATACTGAAACCTTTCTTACCTCCCATGCTGTAGTCTTTCTGTAAGGTTCCCTCCAATCTGTGAGATATGTGACAGCCCAGCCTGCCTCTCCTCTTGGGATAGTGCCCTTGCTCCAGACCCCTTGCAGATGCTTCCCTCACCTCCTTCCTCTCACTGACATTACCTTCAGCAGAGGCTTTGTCATGGTCAGAATTGAGCTGATGATTTTGGTGGCAGCTCCCTCTCCAAGACATGGAAAGCCTCAGCCCTGCGAGGCATGCCATCCACTGTCCCATCCCGCCACTGGTAGTCCTGGCCTCTGGACCAGGCCCATGGCAGCAGTTGCCAGCCCCATAGCTGGGCTTTGTGGGGAGCACCAAAATCCTCTGGAATAAAACCCAGTCTGCAAATCTCAGACATGACAGATTGCAGCAATTGACTGTGAGAGTATCCAGCCTCCTTTGTCACCGACAGCAGCGGCAGCAGCAGGCTGGGAGGTAACAGCAGGCTCCCATGATAAAAGTTCCTTCCAAATGTCAGCCTGTCACATCCTGGTGGGAGAAGGACTAAAAGCATTTCAAGAGAAGGAAAGTGTCTGTCGGCACCTTGCATACCTTAGAAGGCTTATAATAAGGTGCTTCTTTTAGAGTGTAGCATTTTATTATTTGTGTTTATATATAAATCCTGAAAGGTAAACTCCTGCATTGTAGTGGTTGACCTTAAAAGTACAATTTTCTCTTTTCCTGTAGCAGCTCAGCTTGTACCCAATGACCCACTGAAAAAGCCACAGGAACAGTTCTTATTTGAAATAGAATTTCACAATTTTCTCTGGATGGTAATCAGAATTATGAGTCTCTTCAACTTAGAATTAGATATGCTAAGTGACAGATAAAAACATGACCCACCTTTTCCCCTGATTGGTGTTTTCTCTTTTTTGTCTCAGTTCCCTAATTTTTTCAATACTCAGACTATGAATATTCTAAATCGGCTCTGCAATATATTGCAGCATATCATGGCATTCCAGCACTGCAGATGCAGTCACCTGTAAACAGTTAATCAAAAGTAAAATCCTGATTTCACATAAATATTTTCTGCAAAAATAAAACATATTTTGCATGTTCTGTTTTGTCTCATTTTTTCAGTTTTTAAGGGCTCCAAAATATTTTCTGATGTCAGAGTCTGCATTACATTTTTCATTTTAAAATCAGGAGAGAAATTATGACAAATAAAATACGTTTGTGACCATCTTCCCACCTGCAATATTGCTTAAAACTTTCCAAATGTCGACAAGTAAGACAGGTGGTGTCTTTTTTTCTTCTTAAATCTGTGCTGACTGCTGAGAATTTTATCAAGGATGGATGTGAAGAATGATTAGACTGAAAAGCTTCATGGTTTCCACCCATGAACTGCAAAGAAATAAAGTAAAGGGGCTCATTATTTCTCTTCCCACATCCATCATAGTGATTACTGCACTCTGAAAATTGGACAGCCAGGCCAAAGTACAAAGTTTCTTTTTTTTAACCAATCTCCACATGACATGTGATTTTATACCATCCCAGAACTGGATTAAACAGAACCAACATAAATAAATTGTTCATTAAAAAGACTATGAGATCAAATTTACTGTGAAATCAGTAATGTTTTCTTTTATTTTACAAAGCAGCGAGAATACAGAATGTCAAATGACATAGAAAGCAATGTGGAACCTCATGTAGAAGCTCAGAATAAACTACCAGGAAGCTCAGAATAAACCACTGTGGAAGCTCAGAGTAAAAAAAAGGGAGCAATTTGGTTTGAAAGCAAAAAAAACATGAAGTGAAGCACAGAACTTGGATGAAAAGATGCTTTGGAAAAAAATAAACCCCAGGATTTGATCTGGATCCAGTAGCGACAGTTTTTAGTGAAACTAGAATAATTTTACACTTTTCTTTTTGACAAGTTCAAATTAGTAATTTTAAGAATGTCAGTGTTTTGTGGCCACTTCTATCACCATGTCCTTATCTCCAGATGTGGAAACACACCCAGCTACTATGTGTGTGCTTTCCTACTTCATTCCCCATGGGGCAGGTTCTCCTGCACTATCTTAAAGCAAATATTAGTTAAGTTTATGAGGCTGCTTATTTCATGGTAACTTGTGAATGATTAGTCAATGAAAAATCACTGCCTAGAGAAAGCAGATGACTGTTGAATGAGTTGAAAAACTGTGGCTAGGAAAGTCTAATATGCACTGAAGCCAGGAGAGTAATGATCAAAACCCAGCATTCTGCATAGTCTTGTAACTTTCCCCATGTCCTGCCTGTCAGACACCCTGCCATGCTTTCATGGAGGCATACAGACTTTTCTCACTGAGATGTGAATTCTAGTATTGTCTGCCTTGCGTTAGATAGATCTAGGAATCCTAGTCTTCCCTGTCTTCTCTGGTGAGCCCATGCTACTTAAAACATCAGCTCCATATGCTGAGTTCTCTCATAAATCTTCTAGTGCCAGAAATAGCTGGAGAAACATCTTGTAACACAATCTGAACAAATAAAGTTTGTTCTAAAGTTGAAAAATTACTTAGAATGCACTTAGTGAGATTATATTAAAAGTGCAGAGCTATTTGTAAAAAAATATGAAGCCACAAAAGACCAGCATGTAACTCTGCTTCAGTTTTAAAACACTTTTTTAAAGAATGTCATGCTTCTTGAGCTAGGGTAGTGCCAGGTGAATGCAGACCAGAAGCAGCCCTGCAGAAACTTCTCTACTTACCAAGTCAGAGGTCTGCAGTTACTGACCAATAATCTGACGGCTACTGCCATGAGATATATGAAAAGCAAAACTTTGAAAAAGCTGGTGAGTCAGCTCCAGTTTCTGCTTATGATGATCATACCACTCCTCATTTTGAGTCTGTTTCATGACATGCTTTCATACTAATTAGAGCCTTGTCACAAAGTGGTGTTTCCAAATGAATCAAATATAACTGTTCCCCAGATATAGACACCAAGGAACACAGCAGCTTAGACTAACTTTTACAAACACAGGTACAGTAGCAGTGCCATTGTAGAAACACTGTTTTTCTTTCATTTTTTGTACAGAAAGGAAAAGGAAAATTATAGTTCACTCATCTGTCTGGTGGTTTGTCTTGGACCAATCAAGACTATTGTATTCTGAGTAAGGGGTTTAATGCTTTAAATATTTTTCACAAGATAGCTTAATCTGTCTTCTGCACTAAGAACCTCTTTTCTCATGGAGGCAATGGCTATGGGCTCAGAGTGCAGAGGAAAGTTTCCTCCATGGAGGGAAGTTTATCTTCAGGGAGAGTGACACAAGCGAGGCCATGGCTGGAGTCTCTGTCTACTGTCTTGTACTCTTCTTCTCATTCCGAAGTACAACAGGACACGAAAAGTCCAAGGACTGGTGAGCTCATGGATAGCAGCATGGTAACCTTGTAACACCACAGTTTCTGTGTGGTCTTGTCTGTCTGCCCTGGAGTCAGGGATTTTCTGGTTTAGCTATGTATGCTATAGTCATGTACAGGAGCTCCAAGAAGAAATAAATCTCTACTGTCCCACACACAAGAAAGAAAATGTGGTTTCCAACCCTGCAGCTTTTCATCTAAATATGACTGTCTGCTCCTGCAGGCCATGAGTTATTGTTTTAAATTCACTTGCACCTTTGGTACAGTTTTGCTCTCTGGGACCCCTCTACTGAAGAAGTGTCTGTTGAAGACATTGAGGCAGACTAAGATTTTAGATTGAAATTATCTTCCTTCTAGAAACAAAACTGTAAATTACTCCTTTGCCATGTGGTGGAGCTGGTAGACAGCAGTTCCTAAATTTCATTTTTTTCACTGTGGCTATTGTTGCTATGTTTGGAATCTTTCTTTTTTAACAGTTTTCACAACTATGTTTAGTCTGGTAAACTACCCATAAAACTTAATCTTTGCTTTTGTATTTATATCATAAGCCTCAACGTTAAGGAAAACCTCAAAGCTTGATTTTTGAAGTCACAACTGCCAAGTCTGACGGCAACTTTCCACACCAAAGCATTATGACAACTCATCTATTATTCCATGTAGGGCAGTGTTTCTGAAGGGATCTGTAGATCTCATTTTTCAACTTCTAGGCAGCACAGGAACTTCTAGACCACTGCTGAAGGTGATCATCTAGAGTATGTGCACAACATTGATAGAGCTGAAAACACATTCCAGAAATAAAATAAAATACAGTGTTTCGTGTCTCGGCAAAATTTGTCATTTTCAGCACAAGAATATTTCATGGATATTGAGTGGACCTAGAGTGGATCAACTGAATGTTGTGTTCTTAAACTAGACAGTACCTCAGTGATATGCTGGTGTGGAAACAAGTTCTGAGTTTCTTCATTTAAGTTTGACTTTGCAAGGCTCAGACCCAGGTGCTCATAGCAGTTTAGGACGCAGCTTCCTCCTGAACCTGCACAGGGCTTTGGAAAGTCCTTATAAGTTTGTGCCTGCAACTTCTCATGTAAATCTTTCCAAATGCATAAGAAGTACACAGGGAAAAAGGTTTTGTGATTAAAATAGCACACTGTAATACAGAATCACTAATTATATTCCCTGCATTCCTATTAACCATCTGTGTTGCCTAAAGCAAGTGGTGCAAATTTGCTATGCCTCAGTTTACTCCCCTGTAACACTGGCATAATATTTGTCTCTATTTTAGCACTACATGTGTAAAAATTCGTCTGAAATTCCCAGATAAAAAGGACTTTGAAAGTATAGGGTAGTATGATCGTTACCACTCCCAGTCTTCACCTCATGCTATTTTCTAGACTATTTATTATTTTACACTTCTCTCACCTCTCAATACAGTAGTCAACTGTTTCATTCCTGAGAAACTGCATTTTAGGGCATTTCATAGAGGTGTTGGTAGTGTATGGTCAAATTCCAGTATAACCACTTTGCCAACTGAAATTCTCCCCATAGTTTTAAGAGGATTAAATATTTCTGTCTTCTAATGTGTTCAGCAAGGCTATCCACCATGAAATACCCTCTGCATTTCATTCCCATGTAGCCGTGCAGTAATGAACCAAGTTTATGTTTCTGACTGTTTTGACTACAAAGTAGTTTGAATTATTTGGGGAAATGCAAGACAAAATTAATAACACTGACACCGTGTATAAAATACCAGTGTTTGAAACCACATTTGTGAATAACTGTTTAATTTCAAATTTCTTATGGGCTGGTCTTTGAACATTAAAAGAAGACTTATATCCTGTCCAACCACATGTGTGCATTTTAAATTATGGAATAAAACAGAAAATCACCTATTTCTTTTCCTTTCCTGCATTCCCATAGCTTGAAAGTAGTCTTATTTGTTAAAAAGACATTATGCACAGTTTATAATGTGGATTGACTCAAACAATGAGAATCTGTTGGATGCTAAGTTTGTTTGGGCTATTACTGAATGCTCTTTCAAAGCTTATTAAGAAAAGTACACTCAGCTATGTTCACTTTTAATGGGTCACTTAAATTTTTGTGTCTGGAGAAAAACAGGGTGCTTACTTACATTTAAAAATCCCCAGACAAAACCATACCACAAAACCCAGCAATGCTCTATGTCTACTTGTGGTCAGTTGTAAGATAAATGATGACAGCAAAATTCAGATTTAAAACTGAAGTTTGAGTTTGAACTATCAAGGAGTTCATTTGGGTCTGGAAGTACTAGCTGACCTCATGTTTATATAAACTGCAATGACAAACTATATCTGTGGATTAAAGAATCAGGGCCAGATTTTCAGCTAGTGCAAATTGCGGTAGGTCCAGTGAAACCAACAGAAATAAACTGATTTATGCCTTTTATAACAAAGAAATTATTTGCATTATTTGTTAAGAGAAAAAAAAATTAAACTCTTCACACATACATTTGCATGGATTCAATTGCAAGACAAATATTTAAGAAATGTGGATGGTAGCTTCAAGGTCACCTGTGAAAATGTGTTTATTGTATATGATTCAATCATGTGTAAAATGAGGACATATTCTTACTGTACAAGAACACATTTCAGTAAGCTGCACATTTCTATACCCCTTTGATATATATTGAAATGGCTTCATCCCAACATGACCTTGAAAGGTTAATTTAAAACAAGACTTGATTTTTTTTTCCCCCTATTTGCTTTAAAAAAAGGGTTTATGTAGGACATGTTGTTCACTTGATGTTAAATTTCATCTTACAAGGGTGTTCTGGAATGTGTTGGAATAAATCTCAACAGTCATATTCCCTGAATAATGGCTAAATGTTTGTAAGTGCAATAGGAGGTATAGCTCAAAATACTACATGACTAGAAAAAGTAGTGTTATTTTAAGACTCAAATACTTAGCGCTTTCCTGTTTTCTCTCAGCATTGTATCAGTAGGTACATTCTTTAAAAGCAATCACATCTTGGTTTCTTTAATCTGCAGAAACCCCATCAGTGTATGCTTCTGATAGAAACCAGAAGCTGCATGGTGGAATCCACTGGAGCAATGTATGTGCAGCTCGTTTGTGCATATTCTCCAGCTCATTTACATATAAATTACATAACGTATGGTGTCGGGACCACTCTGGCCCCTCGGCAGGGAGGTCATTCTAGGAAAAAGGGGCTCAGTGCTGAAAGCTGCCTCTGGCCTGTGCTTTTCCTGTGCTGGGGAGGCAGGGGGTGCCAATCAGCCCCCTGAAGTGGGCAAGGTCTGGAGAGATAGGCTTGGCACCAGCTCGGTGGGCAGCACTTTTCCCTCAGATGTGTGTGCTGGCAGCTGGTGCAGGACACGGACAGAGGTGCAGCCTGGTTGGGAAGGCAGCAGCCACCGCCCGCTGTTGTTCAGGCATGAATTCCTCAGCTGGCACAGTTACCCTTAAGCCCTTTATATCTGTTTGATCCCCATCTCTCTTCTTAGCTTTAAAAGCACTTCCTTGAGTGGTGTAATCATGGGGCAATTTTCCCCTCATGCCAAGTTTAGATATTGTATATACTACTTATATGTTGACTTGGGTGACATTGTTTCCCAGTTCCCAGTGAGATAGGGATCAGACCACCTCTGTGCAGCTCAAACACCAAAGCATTGCACCAGACAGCATGGGATTTCTTCAGAACATTTTGGAAGTGGAAATTGAAGTCATTTGAGGATTAGCATTTTGTTAGATGGGGAGATGAACCCCAAAACACAACATCCTGAAATTGCTCAGCTGCTGTTCATCGCTGAAGGTTTGAAGGCAGAGATTGCAATCTGTTCCTGCTCTATCTGCTGCAGTTCAGTTACGAGAACAACAAGGAAGACAGGTCAGCACTGGCCCCCCTTTTCTCTTTCTGTGTAACCTGGTATTAACGAAAGAAAGCAAAAAGGTTTGAAATCCTACTTGAAGTGGATACTGGTTACTTAAGTCAGCATTATGTTCAGCAACAACAGACACAGCTGTCTTGACCACACACAGACCATTTCAGCAATTGCCAAAGTGCAACACTCGTTATGCAGCCAAGTCTTAAATTATGGTAAGCAATGAAATAACCAAAGATGTTTTAAAAGAAAGCACATTAGTTCCACTAATATGAAATTTACCTCTCAGATGATTCTTGACTTGTATCAAATGTACATTTGCCAGTTTTGTGAGCAACAGGACTGAGGAAAGTAAAAATTACTTCATAAAAATAAGCTAGCCAAGATTTTATGTGAACAAGAATTGATGATTCTGTAATTAAAATTTCTAAGCACATGTAATTATTAAAATAGAAACAGACACAGTCTTCTGCTCTCTGTCACTTTTCACAGGTTTCTTTTTTCTAATCAGATTGACAATGAATTTGTGTAACAATCACAAAGCTGGGAGGGATGACAAATTTAGGCTTCAGTTCAGCAGAGAACTCGAACATGTGCATATAATCGAGCATGAACTTAAGTTCTTTGCTGAATTTGAATCCTAGGAAAGGTGTACAGACCTTTACAGGAAATTTTGGTGTTTTCAAATATTTTGAGCTGGGCAAGGAAAGGATGAATTTGGATTTACCCAAATTGCTTTAGTTGCATGGAGTTTTTCCATGCAGGCTTTGGGGGTAGGCACAAGTTATTTTCTAGATTCCTTCTACACAAACTGCTCTTAAAACTGTAATAACAATTTCTTGTTTGTCTTTAAAATTCAATCATTCCTGGGGATAAAATTGAGAGTAAAATGTTGCACAATGCCACATCACTACCAAAGAAATGAATGAAAGAGAGAATTACAACTCAGTGATTTCACAGATGCATATGAAAATGTGGGCTGTTGAATTTTGTCCGAGCTCCTGGAAGCACACACGAGCTCAACTGTTTCTCTAATTCTGACTTTCTTTCTCCTGCGGCCTTTACAATTCTCTCCTTCAAGGTAGATCCAGAAGCTACAAAGCATCAAAGGATATCACCATATCTCTGTCTGCATATGAAGGATATTGTAGCTTTTGCTTCACTTCTGCACTGTCAATAGAAAGTCCATCCCATGTTTCTACCTGCATGCTGGCACTAGTCTTATCTGCCAGTGTTAAGCACAAAGCCCAGTCTAACACCCACAGGGAAAGGCACACTTCACCAAGGCGGGCCAAGTTTGCCTTCTGCTTGTGTCCACTGGATGGAATGAAAATGCAGCAAAATAGTATTTTGTGGCCAGTAATTTTCTTCCTGTCATTCTGGACTTCCCACAGGTACTAGCACAGTGCTAGGAATGAAGTAGATGGCAGCTGTAGACAAACTTCACCTGCATCTCAACTGGTGCCTCGACTTGGAACTATCTATGAAAAAAAGAGATGCTTTTGCAGTGGCATGAGCTGGATGATGGATGAACCTCTTCTTTTTGCCCACAGAGATGAGCTGTAGTTATGAGCTGCATGTGAACAGCACTCAACAGCATTGCTGAGGACTGAAAAAATCATGGTTTGAGTTGAAAGAGACCACAAAGATCACTGAGTTTCAATCCCCCTGCCGTGGGCAGGGACACCTTCCACCAGGTTGCTCAAAGCCCCATCGAGCCTGGCCTTAAACACTTCCAGGGATGGGAAATCCACAGCTTCTCTGGACAACCTGTTCCTGTGACTCACCTCTCTCACAGTAAAGTATTTCTTCCCTTTATCTAATCTTAATATGCCTTCTCTCAGTTTAAAGCCATTCCCCCCATCCTATCACTACATGCCCTTGTCCAAAGTCCTTCTCCAGCTCTTTTGTAGCCCCCTTTAGGTAGTAGAAAGCTTCTTTAAGTTCTGCTCCCCAGAGCCTTTTCTTCTCCAGCCTTAACAACCCCAAATCTCTCAGTCTGTCTTCATGGGACAGGTTTATTAAGCTACTCTGTAGACCTGCTCACTCCTGAAAAGGGCCACTCCTCACTGCCATCTCCCTCTTTCATTACCTTAAAAAGTCTGTATAATTAATTTACATTATGATTTTCCCTGCCAGTGAATTCTGTTCTAAATAAAATTTTCATTAATAACAGAGAGTACCACAAAATGCAGCATCCCATCAATATTGAAAGGGAAATATTGGATCCTCTATATGTTGCTTACAACTATTGCAAAACCACAAAAGAAAAAGATATGTGTCATCATGATGTGTCTGTACCTGCAAAAAGTACAGCTTGTTTAAAAAAAATGGTATTACGTATTGTGATAGTTGCTACAGTAATAACTATCTTTCCCCTTGTATAGAAAAGCAATTAGTTATGAAAACCTATGGAAATTGTTAGTGGATGGGGTCTTGCTGACACTTTTTGTTCCAGGTTTAGTTTTTTTTCCCCTAGGACATCCATTTTTGCTGCACCAGGTATGATCAGTCCTGATCAATCTGAGAGGTGATCAGCTCTGCTGAGAGAGACAGAGGAGATGTGGTGAGGTCCAGGAAACAGCACATTCAAAAGACAAACGGGGCCTTTTATTTTCCCATACTTTCCACGGAGCAATGGATCATGGAGCAGATCCTGCCTAATGCAGGGCAATAAATCTCAGCAACAAGTTTCCAACTTGGAGATGTCTGGGGAAGGGTGTCCATAGTTCAGTGCACATGGCCTTCTGGTAGAGTTGTCTCAAGTGCCTTCCTACCCTTTGCACTGTGGTCTGTAAAAGAGCAAAACTGACACAGAAGCAAATTATTTCAGAAATTTCTTCTTATCAGTGCAGTGGGAACTTACGCTGTGGCTTTTCTGTGGTAACTGGACCTGAATGCATAATCAGGCTTAGGAGGAAACTTCTGAAGGCCCATGGTCTGTACAGTTCCACCATCCAAGGAGATGCATTTAAGTCCCCACATGCTGGACATCGTGCTTGAAACTTTCATCTGTCCCTGAAGGCTCCAGCAGCATCTCTGCTGAGAGGTTGTCTGGAATGCCTCCTGGGCACAGGCTGTTTGCTCTCCACTGGTGGCACTGAGGCCCCGTGGTTTGGCAGCCCCAGGTCTCTGCACTGGCATTAAACCCAAGAACTGCTCAGTACTTTCATTACACTCTCTTCCTAGCTCCAGCTATGTGGTATTTTAGTTTTGCAGCTTGGCTTTTCAAGGGTGTTTGTCAGTGGAAGTACACCAAGAGTAAGATTACAATTTTTTGTAAGCAGTAACTTGTGGTTTTATTTACTATAGGAAATTTTCAAGTGTAGACAGAATTGTATGTTTAGGTACATTTCATTGCCTCATGTCTGGCAGTATTACAGGCCCCTGCACTGCCCAAGATCCTTCATCTCTCCCCACCTTTTGCATCTACCTCCTTCTTCAGAACATGGGAGCCTGTTTCTCTGTCTCTTTTCTTAAGTTCACTCCCTAAAGGAGCCAATTAAGGACCTTGTCAAAAATAAACAAATATGTTCTACTCTCATTAGTCAGGCAGCCTTCTGTTTCACCTCAACGTGCAACGAAATCCAGATGATCTGTCGCATACTACCTTTACTGGTTTGGTTCAGACTTGAAAAGTAAGTTTGCCCTGAACTCCAGCCAACTGTGAGTCCTTTAACGGCTTTCATGTGAAGTGCCTAGAATCAAAGAGAACTCACAAATTTCATGTAGTTTTCCCAATAATTAAAGTTCTTCACTTTTCCTCTTAGATTTCTGGAGAAATGTGAGGAAATTTTCTTAATTTTTTGCTGACTTAGGAAAGCTGATAAAATAGGAACAGTCACACTTAAAAACATGGAGAATCCTTAGCTTTTTTTGGATTGAAAGATACAGTGGACCTCATGGTAGAGCCAAAAAGGGAGAGAATAGTGGAGACACTAACACAGAGCAGGAGAGCCACTGGTGTTGGCAGGAGGAAGTGGAAGAAAACTGCTCAGGTTGCTGGAAGGAACAGTTGAGGTAAAAGCACTGGGGCTTGAGAAAGAAAAGAGCCTTCATCATGGAGGAGGATGGTGGCATACCCATGGGAATGTATTGCAGGGACTGAGGGGAGGTGTTGGCAGGAGTGGGAGAAGATTGGGAGCAGCCCACAGGCAACAGAGCAGCAGGTCGGGATGATATGGCTGTGTCTCACCTTCCAGTCTCTGAAAGTCAAATTGTTGCTTACTCATCCTCAAATTATCCCTTACTCCATGTTTTTCAGCCTGCATGTGGGAATCGAGCCCTGCCACTTTAAATTAGTCAGTTATTTGAGCATTGCAGGCATAGTGTAAGGTTTTCAGTGGCAATACCCTGGCAGACCAAGGTGATTCTTTGACATGTACATGTGTAAAATCATTCCAAGTGATTGTTAATATGGAAGGGTTTAATTTCAAAATGAGTCAAATGCCCTACTGCTGTAAATAGACACAGTCACACCCACTGCAGTAGGATTCGATGTATTTATGTGAGTGGGGAATTTCCTTCCATGTAGGGAACCTTTAAATAAAAGAATAGACAAGAAAAAAATCACAATTTTTTCTCTTCTTATCCATCTGTTTCTAAATATAAACTAATTTCCTCCTGTGCTGTAGTATTTTAAAACCAAGAACAAAGAGCCAGTGAGAGTAAGCACAGCTATGTGCTAATTTATAACTGCTCAGAGTAAAAGGCAGCTCCAGCTGACAGTAGCTTCAAAAAAATTGTGCCTCCTGTAAATTAGGGTAAGGGAACTGATCACTGAAGGTAAACAGGTGATGAAATACTTCATTAGTACCTCATTTGTAATTTATGTCTGCTGAAGTAGTTGACAAAGAATCAAAATGTAAGTGGTAGATTTCTCAGAAGTGCAGCCTTTGAGGTCACTGAAGTGGATTAATTATAACCCAGTGTAAAGCACAGCCTGTCTCTGTGTCAATTACCAGTATTTGATAACTGAAATTATGTCAAGCTCTGTTCTTCTTCAAGATGCAGCCACACATTTTAAAATCATTATGACTGTAAGCATGAGCTTCACATAGCTAATGAGTTCAGCTCATTTATTAAAGTTCATTTTGGCTTAGCAGATAGTAGTTGAGATTCAGAGGGGAGTGGGTGACAAAAGATCCAGTTCTGCAAAAATAAATGCCTTTCCTTATCCTCTCTCCCAAACCTGTGCAGGAGAAACAAAGCTGATTCTCTTGCCAAAGAATCATTTAAATGTACTGTAGGAGAAAGAGTTGAGGGAGTCAACTGCTATTAAATATGACCTGCTTCTAACAGCTATCAGACCTCCAGTTGTTCAGTGAAAAGGCTGGGCTTAATGGACTACCTGCTGTTCATATTCATCATAGCAGAATGACCGATAATGTACCTCTATTACATCTTGGGATTTTCTTTCCCTCTTCCTCCCCTTTTCACACTCTTCCCTGGAGCTGCACAAGTTGAGTAGGGTTTGATAGCATCTGTTCATATGTTATCAAAACCTACCATAGGCTCTTTGGTGGGTAACTCTATCTCACCATGGCTGTGCAATCTGCTGCCAGTGCAGCAGGCGGGCAGCACTCACTCCCTGCATCCTGACCCACGGCAGCACTGCCTGCACATAGCCAGGAAATTCTGAAGGCAATGGCTTTGGCTTTGGGTTGGTTTTCTGTTACAAAAGCAGCTAAAGCACTGGGTTGGTGTCACTAAGCTCATCACCGGGACACCGGCTTTGCCACATGGTCTATGCATGCTTTATGCTCAGTGTAGCTGCCATGCCAGGGAACGAACAGTCATAGCTGGTACTGTGGATTCCCACTGCTGGGGGAAATGATGCCAGATCTCAGCTGCAGTGTCAAGCAGAATGCCTCCAACTTCAGCTGAGTTCAGACTTTAACCTCAGCCTTACAAACAGCATTTGGTCTAGTGAGTTATTCTTTCACTATTCCCTGCTTTCACCTGAAGTAGCTCAGTTGTAATTGTCTCTTACTGAAATAAGTAGCAACATATGATCCTGCTGAAAAAAAGTAATTCCTTATTCTTTTTGCTCTTTTTGACAGTCTGAGTTCAGACTGTGTTTTCAGTGGAATCTTGCATTTATCATGGCTGTAACTTTACACAGAGCCATATTCCAACATTCACCAGCAATCTTTTAAAAAAACAAGTTAGTACTTTGAGGTGGATGTAGTAGTCAGAAGATTTTCTGCTAAAGAATAAATTTCTTTTTAACATTAACAACATGTGGTACTAGTGTTTAAAATACAAATTTTAGTTTGTCAGTGCAACTCATCATTCCTTATTACATACTGTGAAATCATTTTAATATTCTTTGCCCTTTTTGAAGCCAAAAGAGTATCTGACAACTACCCAAGACCTTTACTACGGAGCCCAGAGTAAGTATACAGCTGTGAGCTAAACCATTGATGTCTAACCTGAACCTCATGAAAATAATTGAAAAAAAGATTTGTGTCTTTGATTTACTAACACTCTATTTCCAGTGAAATAAAACATTCAAACTTGCATCAGATTGCTGTTCGTATCTTTAGTACGAGGATATTATTGTTGATAATTTTAGAAGCACCTAAGTATATTAGATATATAAAGAGATAGATTGAACAGAATATTCACCACAGGGTGGCTTTGTGGCCCTACTCAAATCAGCAGAAGTTATAGCACCTACGTCAATGCATATGGGATTTCAAATCCCATATTTAACCTCCACTGTTTCATGGAAAGTATTTTATTGGATAAACAGCCAGAATGTTGGAACAATCCCTCCCTAAATATTTTGCAGCAATAATGACACTGATTTCTCCATGGCATCAATCAAACTGAAACACTTAAAAATACTCATTTCAATATAAGTAAAAATGTGCTACAGATTGGAAATGAGGGAAGAGAACTGATATGAAGGGTATTATAAGCTATGTCTAGACTTACCTGCTAGGAAAAATGATGGCTCATGTCCAGTCCACACCTCCACTTTTCTTAACTGTGAAAACCAGATTGTGGGAAGGTAGGAGGGAAGACAAATGAACAGCTGGTGCATGCCTGAGTTTTGTCCCAGTAGGGAGCAGGGATGTGAGAATATGCAACTGGAAAGTGGAAAATTCTCCCTTCAACCCTCATCTAGACACAATTAAGTGCCCACGGTGACCAAGGAAATGTTTTTTTTGGTAGGAATTCAAAAGTGTTTCCAATTTTTTCCACTCATTTGGCTAAATATATCTTTGCAGACTGAGATTTTCCAAAAAGATGGTCAGTAGATGGGTTTACATCCTTGTGTGCCATCACCTTAACGGTACTTCACGGCAGATGAGCTTAAAAACTCTGGAGACTCAATATCAGGCTTTTATGAAGGTTCAGGAACAGATTTGCAAATTTCTTATGTTCCCAGATGGGTTCCTACATAGCACCAAAGTAACAGGTATGTTGCAAAAACAATTCCCACCATCTCCCAGTACCAATTCCGCCACCTGAGTTTTAACAAAAGGTCAGCACTGGAACTTTTGAGGACTTGCAAAAAAGATTTCATGGTGAAACCTCAACTAGACACTGATTAAGAACTGCAGACAGCACAAATTGATTTTTTTAGGCTGCTGCTCATGCTTTCTTCTCTTTTAGCAGATATTTATCCATGACTGATAAAAATTTGTACCTCCAGACAAGGTGTGTGGCTGTACCAGCCTGGAAAGGGGCGAGACAGCTGGCCCCATGGGATGGGTCAGGCAGAAACAGATGGCCCTGACCGGCCGGGCTGGCGTGGGGACAGATGGCAACACGGGACAGCTCGGAAAGGGGGACATATGGCAACATGGGATTGGCAGGAGCGCAGGTCCTTACTCTGGGCCCAATTACAGGCCTGGTGAGTCTGAATTTGCTTGGGAGAAAGTAAAAGGGCTTTTACATCTTTCAATTCCTCCTCAGACATGGGCTGGGATCCAACGGACTGCAGGATGCGGCCATGGCTGTGTGCTGTATGGTCTGGACAGGGATGTCAGCCACTGCATGTTGCTGAATCTTTCTTTCTGAATGTTTTTTCTTCTGCAATTTCAGCATCTAACAAGTTTTCACCATTCTTGCACACACTAACATGTTTCGATTTCCATTGGCACATGGCTCATCAGGGGTAGAAAAGAATGAAAGGCAACATGTGCACCACTGAGACTTAATGGGCTTATTCAGCATGCTGTTATCTCCTTTGAGACACAGAAGACAAATGATTTTGTCTGCTCATCATCTTAGAAAGCTGATACGTAAGTATCAAAAATACTTAAATGACAGAAAAGCATAACACTGTAATATATGCACTGTATATTCTCCCTCCCAATTTCCTTGTTTCGTGGATGATAAATACACTAACCAAGAAATTTGTTTCAGTTCCAAAGGAGCTTTTTAGAAATAAATACTTTTTCACCACTAACCACTAACTACCACATTGCACATGTAGAGCATAATTAAGAAGAAGAATAAATTAGGATCTGGATCTCTTCCCATGTCAGTTTGAATATGAGAGGCAAAATGAAAAATCTTTACATGTTGAACGTTATGGAATGTGCTTATATACATGAGCCTAAGATTTTTCAGCATTCCTCCTGTATTTCTTTGTCTTCGTACAAGCTGTCCACCCACAAATGAGATTGTTTGGGCACATTGTAAATAGATGCAGGGGAAATCATTCGGTTTGGTCACATTAAAGTGCAGAAGGACTCCATAGATCAAGCATACAGCACAGCCTGCTTCCCTGGTGAGAGCAGGATGAGGTTTTTTATAGATAACATTAAGTGCATTAATTGCATCCACCATATTACAGTGTACCTTTTATAACTATTGCCGTTGCATTTTTTTCACTTTTCCAGCATATTTCATGGTCTTTCATCACCTTTTTTGTTGAATACACAGAATTAACGGAACAACAGCTATTACAGAGATATAGAAATTAATTAACCTGCACCAGTTGTGATCTCTAGAATCTGAATATAACAGATTATATGGTGGTCATATAGCTCGTGGACATGAGTATGCAATCACATATTACTATAGATGGGAGCACTTGTTAACAGAATTAATTTCCTCTCTTGGGAGGAAAGGAAAAAGTGGTGATAAAGTAAAAAATGATATTTCAGGTTTGGAAGAGTTTTAGTTTATTCTAAAAGAGACTGCCCTAATCTGTGATATCTATATACAGATATACAATCGGACTGCTCAAAAAATGTGGTATTGTTCAGAAGTCATCCTACCTTGACTAGATAAAAACATTGATGATAAGGTGGAGATTGGCACTCCAAAATCCCCCTGAGCCAAGTTTGCTGATGCCCACTACTTACTTCTACTTTTTGTGAAAGAGGGTTTCCACAGTTACAAAAAGGGAATTAATTTAAGCCATTCAAGAAAGAAAACGGCTTTTATTATGTAGTTTTTTTAAGGTGGTTTTTACATGGTGGCATCCTTAAAAGACTAGAAGTCAGTCTTGCTGCCACGTTTATTGCTGGTTTCCTGGGAATCAAAATATATGCAGAGCCTCCTATATCTATCCATCAATAGTATGATTTGATCTGAAATTGTATATTATCTTTGAGATGATGCATATCTGTTTGAGTACTTCATTATCTTTATCATGCTGGTATCCAGCCACTGAAAGGTCAGAGTCACAACTGACGTCTACTGGGATAATGGCACTCAAGCAGATGGAGCTATGATGACTGATAGCCACTGAAGATTTAAGCCTGACAATTATTTTGTCTAATAAAATTTCTTTAGAAGGTAGATTTCTCTAAAACAATCCATTCTTATTGCCTATATTTACCATAGTTTTTGATCAGCTCTCATCAAACTCAAAGTATGATTTTTTTTTTCGCCTTTGTACACATGAATGTTTTCCAACATTTTGGGAAGATTATCCTTGTATTAGATGGCTGTGAAATGTCTCTTAGTCTTACTGTCCCACTTGTTACAAATGTATGTATTCTGTTCCATTTGAGTGACCTTTGGATGATACCATGATGTTATAGACTTTATAAGGTAGAAATCCCTCAGTAGAAACATCCTGAATTGTTTTCCTATGGGAAGATAGCTTCCCCACCTGCAATTTTGATAGGATGTTTGTTGCCTCAGGAGAATGGCAGAGAAGATCCACAATTTATTTTGGTAGTTTGAGGCAACATTCTGTCCACTGTATTCAAAAGGTTCAAAATCCACAAAATATAAGAATGAAAATAAATGTTTTCATAAGCAAAGTCCCATGGTTAGTCATGATGCTTCCAATTTGGGACATCCCAGAAAGATGAATGATCTTGCTTATGTTTGTTTAGTTTTTTTATGGGATGTATGATGAATGAGATTTTCCAAGTGTATTCATGAATAATAATGTCATTTTAATGATATTGCATATTTGCATAGAGCAGATTATTATAAAGAATGCCAATAGGGACTGATAACTAGGTCCTCTAATTGAAATCAGGTCTAGAAGAAATACTACAGCATGGCTTTGCACATTTCAGGACTACCAAGAAAACAATATCTCTCCTGAAAATGATAGACTGCCTACAGCTATCATTCCAGCTATTTCTGAGTAATGGTAATAGCTCTGGAATGACATCTGACCTGAAGCAGTCAGGTATTAAAATACCAGACAAGCACAGCTGCCCATACCTGACTGCACTACAGGAGCAGTGATCTGTGGCAAACTGCCACAATATTATGTCCCTTTAAGATGCAACCTCTCCAAAAGGCAAAAGTTCAAGTAGGCTTGGTATCCAGCTATAGTGGGAAGTTCTATGTTTCACAAGCAATTGTAGATACTGGAAACTGGAAGGTAAGAAAGAGATACCCAAATTCTATTTCGAGCATTTGTTAAGTATGAACACCCCCAAAAGCTAATGTCATGTGTTTCTTACATTAGAAGTAGATTACATTGAAAACCTGACTTTTTGGAAAGTAACAGTAAAAATCCCACTAATGTTTTATTCAGTCAGTTCTGTCTTCTTAGTCCTGTGTAGCTACCAAGCCTTTTTTCTGGTCTTTTTTTTTTTTTTTATGAAATAATGGAAATAACTTAGATGAAATTAAATCTTCATTTTCTTGGGCATAATCCACGAGCCTCAGGAATAGCTGATGAAATATCCTTGCATTTTTAACCAATTGAACTAATCCAGTCAACACCATAATTGCACTCAGAATCCCTTAGGCCTAATTTGAGCATAAGGAAAAGCTACTGTGCTATTGTTAAACTACTTGGGTTTAATTTTTTTACCAGCCAATAATTAAAAAACACAGGAAATGACATGGTGAATGATGGAACTATTTTGAAGTGCAAATTTATGAAGCAGCTGCATCAAATAAAGTGGTAATTTAATTATGCTCATGTCCTAAAGCTGAGGTGTAGTGTAGAACATTTCTGAGATACAAGCTAATTCAAATCTGGAATAGTAATCCCACATTTAGTAATTTCAGTGCTATAGCTCACTTAATTACAGCATATTAGCAAAATAATGAGATAATTAATCTTCAAATGCAGTTCTTGTCTACATGCATATTACAGAAGAATTTGACTTATCCTTCTTTGTATGTTTTTCCAAGAACGAGTTATGACTAATTTAACCTAGAGAAACCCTACCCCACCGAAATACCGAGATTCTTTTCTTTTCCAAACCTTTCGTGTTTTGGACAACTTGTTCTTTGTTTAAACAAGAAAATACTTTCATAATAAAATCTGTGAGAAGAATCTCAAAAGGCATTATATTATTTTTATTTTTCAATTAAATATTATTGCATCTATTGCTTTTGCTTTTATAAGTAGAGTATATGGACTATTTTCGAGCCATTTAATCTGTCCTACTCCCGTTTTGTTTGAAGTACAGGGGTTTTTCTCTGCATTTTGAAAACATATGATTTTACAAGAAGATAGCTGTTGGTACATTGCATACTACGTATTTTATACATTAATCACAGTACCAGAAAGCAATACCTTTTCAGAAATATTGTAATGACTTTAGTAGATTTCTCAGCAAAGTATTAATTTTATATTTTATAAATATAGATATAAATACTTATTTTATGTTTTGAGCCTTCTGTTTTGCCCACAGAGCGCTCACCATCACCTGAAATACATGCTTTTAGTTCCTACTTGTGTGTATACTCAGCTACCAAAGGTAACTTGTATGACAGGTGTGCTTCAATCTTTTCACACCACATCCAAAATGAATTTTTATACATCTTATCTAATGTGTATCTCCCATTTGCTACACCACTTCAAGTCTGTATTGGTTTCCTGCAGCTGATTTTATGACTGCCACAGACTATTTTGAGCCTTCAATATCTAATACTTTTGCTTACTTTTATGATGGAATATAACTGAACCAGCTTTTCACATCCTGCCCTTACTTCCACAGGCTGTTTCACTAGGTCTATAACCTAGAAGCCTCTGGAATAGCTGATGAAATATCACTGCATATTTAAGCAATTTTACTACTCCAGTCAACACCGTAATTGCACTCGGAATCCCTTAGGCCTAAATTGAATCTAAGGAAATGATGTTTTTTTCATGCTGGGCACATAGTCACAAATATCTCATTTAAATGCATTATTTTTAGTGTCACTGAGTCTAATGTGTTAAGTAGCTGCAGATTTTATCCTCCATGGTAGGTGAGAAAATGTAATGCTGGCAAAACAAAAGAAGAGGGAAAACACCTTCTGGGAAAGAGTAAGACTTTGTATCTTTTGTTCCATCTTCTGTATTTGGTTGATTCCTCTTTGAGGAACTGATGACATTTACTGGTGCTAAAAAATGGTTGCCCAAATTCAAAAGACTTGAAACTATGCACTTCCTTTCTAGTAATAGGCAATGGCATGGGACCATGTAGCTTTAAATCATTTTTACCTAAATGAGAGCTGCATAGTGTTTGTCTCATGTAATTGTTGGCTTTGTAAAGTCAACTGGAGAACTGCTATCTGTAGGAAAAGACTAGTCCAAACAACACAGATGTTTATATTCAAATTATACTTCACTGGGAATCTTGGAGGATGATAAAATCCTCTGTATCCCACTTCAATATTTCTGTCCAACACCACAGAAAGACATGAATGAATATATACATGCATTTTATGATTAGGGAGGAAATGGTAAAATAAGAATGCTCTGTTGTTTTTTCACTGTGGACTATGTCAAAGCGGGCCTGAGTGAATCGAAGATTCTGTAGCTGCCACCCTGTCTGTAGCTCCCGCTTTGCTGAGCAAGCTACACAGGTTTAGGCTCAGGGCATGACTTGACATACAGAAGCTGTAGCTTTCTGGAGCAATGAAGAGATTAGGAGACTTCATTCCACAGCACCCCACACTGTGTTCTCCTCCAATGCAGGAAAAAAGACCAAAACAACAAAAAAAGCCAAGTTCAGCTAAACTTCCAAAATATTTGCAATGGAGTTTTTTTGTTTGAGTGTTCTGTTTGGCTCTTTTCTTTTTTTCTTTTTTTTTTTTTTTGATATCCAATATAAATATTTTCCTAAGCTTCTTCTCTGAACTGGAGGGAATCATACTCCTAATTTTGGTTTTGACTGTGACCATGTTTCATGATGGACAGAAGAATGTCTTCTATCTTTTTTCTTACTGTTGATGGCAGTTTTTGCTCTGAAGCACTAACCTCAGTAGTGAGAAACTTGAACCCAAGTAACAGCCAGAGGTCCAGAGTGATGGAAATAGCCATTACCCTCTTTAGACAGAGAAAGTATGCATAAACCATCATATCTTGGGAATAACACAAAAAAAATGGCTCCCTCCAGTTTGTTCACCCAAGTGTGTAGTGACGGCTCAAGTGCAAAGAATCAGAGCCCTCCACAATCCCCCTTTTCTTCTCTGTGCCAGCTGCTGGGGATGAGCAGGACTGCCTCAGCAAGCCTGCTAGCCTTGCAGGAGCCTGAATTAGGGACAGCTATTAAGACCTGTTGCCTTGACATGGTAAGAAGCTTTCTCCATGAAGCCTTTTCATGGAAGGTAAAAATGGGAAACAGAAGCAGGAATTTCAGCTTACTGTCATCTTAAAATCTTATCTCTTTGCCCTTGCCTTGCCCACTCAGAGCTATACATTTGATGGGGAAAGGCAGCCTTTTGAGGACTCCTTCCCTTAAGTATAGTTTAGAAGCAGCAGTGTGGGTTGAGGGAAGAGCCGTCCAAGGTCTTGTGTCACTGTGGTGGGCTGAGGCAGGGTATGAACAGATCTAATTTATCACTTGTCTAAAGCTTAGTGGTTGATCTTGGTAAAATGAAAGCAATTAAGTCCAGTAGTGGAGTATTTTAGTCCAAAACCTAAAACTAGTTCTCAGGAAAAAGCACTCGTTTGTTTTTCTCTTATTTAAATGCCGTGGGGTTTTACATCCTTTTTTTTTCCTCAAAATTTTGTTTCACACAGAGATTGTCAGCAGATGCCACCAAGGAGGTTTGTCCATGGCATGGCACTGATACAGGGCATTGGCTGAGTGATTTGTACCAACCCTCCCTCTTGGCAGCAACTTTCCCCACAGTTTCCCCTGAATCTCCTTTGCCCTCCTACTGGAAGGGTCACCGTGTAGTAGAAACATCTAATGTTGTGTTTAATCCCCAGAGGTGTGCTGCTTAGATGGGTACGGTTTGGTGACTAACCCCACAATGCTCAGGCAGGTGTCAAACTGTTGTAACTGAATCCCAGCTTGCAGTCACGTGCTGTTTCAGTGCAAAAATTACCAGATTTGATAACACCACATGTCCTGCTAATACTGGAACCGTGTTTTCGTTATAATCCCACTATTATGCAAAGTGATTTTAGTAACAGGAAACACTTAATGTCATTTTTCTTCAGTGCAGAGTATCATCTTCATTATTAACTTTCCCTTAGAGATATTTAGTGTAATATTTCAAATATTTGTGGGGAGAGCCAGTCCATGACTGCAATGTTCAAACTTTTCATCTGGTTTCCATTTCAAAAAAGAGGAGGGTCTCTAATCTGGTTTACACCAACTGTCCAGGACTCTCACTCTTGGTCACTGAGGCAGCCAACTAGCAACATTAACAGAGAAAAATGTCTTTTTGGAAAAGTGTTTACACGAACTGTAACGTTGTGTCCCTTAAATACATCTGTCCTCTCCAGAAGGTACTTCTCAAAATGCCATAATCCTTTTTTGTTTTGCAAGTCTTTATACTCTGGGATCATTTTCAATTCTTCCTTCTCATTGCAGCACACATCCAGCCTTTTGTCCATTTCTCATTTTTTTCTTACTTCTTTCTACCTGAATTTAGACTCTGTCTTCAAGCTGTCAGCCCATAGGCAAAAGCCATGACTTTAAAAAAGAGAAACAAGCTTCAATTCCGCTACTAAAAACACTTTCAGTTTATGCCACACACTTGCTTTTACGGTCACAGTTGGGATTTATTTTGGAAGGACACTTGGAACAGCTTTGCAATTGTTACCATAAAGTGGAAGAGTACCCTTCATGGCTTTCTGTTTTCCCACAGCTACATGAGCAGAGCACAGCTGCTGAAATGATTCAGTCCCTCATGGCATTCCCAGACACTGTGTGCTCTACAGAATGACTGACCTTCGTTGGAAGAAAGAAAAGATTTTGCACAGAAAATCAAGATGCTGGTGTGATGGCAAAGATGTAGAATGCTTGTATTGAAGTTCTGCATTTCCTTGGTAAAATGTATAACCAGATGAAGTTATGACTTCTCATAGTGATATCCAGGATTTCTGATGAAAGACATGATTCAAACACTAGACCTGGTCTCAGGACAGCTAATTCTGTCTCCTGCCATCATCTACCAGCCAGGGCTCTTAGACATACTACTTTCAGCTCTCTTAAGCTCCATTTCCCCACCTGCAAACATTAGGCAATGTTTGGTTTCCCCTTTAAAAACCACCTAAGAACTGCTATTGCTGTTGTTAGTAATTGTAGTAAATGCACACTATAGCACATATTAGGAGATAAAAGGTACAGAACCCCTCCAGAAACCCTTTCCAAAACATGCAGGAGCACAAGGAGAAGCACACAACACAAACCAAGGCAAGAAATCAGACAGAGAGATATACTGTAAGATACTTTGGCTACCTGATTGTGTAATTGGATTTTATCTTCTTTGAAGCAACCTTTATTCAGAAATTAAAATATTTTTGGTCACATTTTGAGTAGGGATTGATTTTTCATTCTATCCGTTGATTTTTCAGGGAAGCTGGGAATGGAAATCTGATAACCAATGAGATTACAGTGAGCTGTTTTTTCTCTGGGGTGAGGTAGCAATTCAGCACAATATTTAAGCGTGTAGCTGATTTTAAGGATTTAAAATGTCCCAAATCAATTTCCTGCAGAACTTTTCCTGAACACAAAGCTGTGGAGGCCAAACGTTATCAAACTGTGCCATCCAACTCTGTTTTCCTTTTATGTTTATATGTTGTTGGTTTTTTGTCTGTTTGTTTTTGTCATTGTTTTTTGGGGTTTGTTTGTTTTTTCCTTTCCCCCCCCTCCCCATTTTTTTCCTTAACATACAGCAACAGCTTCTTACTTCTATCTGTGGAAAGTTAATTTTAAGCTGTCACACTAGCAGACAGGTTCAGGAGGAGACCATGATCAGTCCTAAAGGTATTATATTTCATGTGGAACTGGGCATTGTTTAACAAAGATAAAAACATTCCTGAAAACTTCCCTCAAGTAGGCCAGCACAAAGGATGCTAAATTTCATATTAATAAATAAACAAGCTGCATTATGTAGCAGCACTCTGTCACTTGCAGCATATGACTTCCTGTGAGGTGTGATCAGGAAAAATCCTGTGCCTATTTTCTCCCAGAATGTTCTTTGGCAAGACTTGTGTGATCATGAAAAAAAGGCCACTGCATATTTTTTCATCTTTGAGCTTTTCCCAAAGGATTCAAGCCCCCAATATGTTCCTCAAGTCTCTCTCTTTTTTGCCTCATGCTGCATTGGCTGTTCTTCCCTCCCTCCCCTGTAATGTAAATATGTGACACTTGTTGGAATTGAGCAAGGGTATGTCATGATACATCTTACATTTAGTCCCCATGGGTCTGTGTGCCTCAGGGTAGGTTTTCCAGCACAGCCATTTCTCTGCTAGTACAAGAGTCTGTATACCAAACTCTATTGCATGATTTAGAGATGGCTTAAGAGAGTTTACACATGAAATAACAAGTACTAGAAGCACCAAATATGCCTGGACAGCAGCTGCCTAATGGGCCTGAAATCCTGATCCAGTCAATAACCACAGTGTTCTCATTAAAGTTTTGTTTACACTGCTCATGTAGAAGTTTACTCACTTAAACAGAGGAGAAGATGCCCTTTTAAAAGGGAATTCGAGTCTAAAAAGCTATTATGCATGAGATTGGAGAATGTGGTCTCTATGGCCTTGCCCTTAAATGGTCAAAGATGTTCAAAATATGGACTGTTTCTAACCATATTTCTGCATGCACTCGCTATTGAGTGATGCTGGTACCTGGAGCTGCTTCACTAAGACACATTACAACCTGAGAGTGTCCCACAGAGGACAAAACATCCCACAAGGGAAAAACAACTGAAACGCATCTCTTAAAATGAGGGTCCAGCCCTGGGACAGGTTTTGGAGTGGAGCTTGGAGCTCCGCTCCTCAGCAATGCAGCACAAAGCTGCAGTGCCTCAGCCAAAGACAGATCTCATTACATGGCAAGTGCAGAAGGCTGCTCTCCTCTGTCTGGACCAAACCACAGAGAAGATCTGACACATGCTAAGGCCATGGCAAGAACACATACTGAAACAGAACATTCTGAAGGGCTTAGTTTATTAATATTTAAATGGGATTCTTCACTATACAAAGATTTTCTTTGTTTTGATATTCAAAGTCTCCAAACATGTGGAATACTGCAGTCTGGGAGTCAACAGAAAGGTGAACAATAATTTGTCAGGTAAATGAGCACGTCGGTGTATAAAGAAAGCTGATTGGATTTGGAAAGGTGCCTTTGGATTTGGTTTTGCTTTCAGTGATACAATAAGGTTTGGGCTTGTGCTGAAGTTGGCTGCCTTGCCAAAGGCTATTTTTACAGGGATTTGCTATGGAAAGAAGCCAACTAGACATAAAAGAATATTTAAAAGTGAAAAAAAGTCCTTTCAATGGATATGTGGAAAGGGTTCTCTTGAGAAAACAAAGCACATGCCTAATCATTTGAGCTATATTCTTCCCTCAGGTACCCAAGTGTAAAAACAGATTATTTCCAGTGACTTTGAAGGAATTGCTCTGCTTTTAATGGGGGCAGAATCAGGCCTATTTTGTTCATTGGATCTATTTAAAAATATTAAGAGTGTGAGCTTTATTGTCAAACATGAGTCTGTGCTGGAACACCTTCTATGTTGGCTTCATTTCTGTATGCAGCAAAAACTATAATCCCTTTTTCTCTGTCCTGGTTTGTTTCTTTTTCATTAAAACATGAAAACCATAGGTATACAAAATCTGGTTATGAATATGTCATGGCCAATTTCTGTACATGGATGTAATTGTATTTTCTTCTATCTTTACATGCAGCATGACTGCTGATGTCTTCACTGTTAGTCTTGTTCATTTTTGCTTTATTTGGAGCTACATTTACTTAAGCAAAAGTTTAGAGCTGGAAAAGATTTGTATTTTCAGTGCATGGAGGGGCACATTTGATGTGGATTTCTTGCATGTTTGTGTGAGTGTGAATATGTGCACACACACACAACACACATTAACAAGTAATAAAAGATATCTCTCTGGTTAATTTCGCAGTTGAGATCAGATTATGAAAGGTTAAACCATTAAACAAATGCTAATGCACTCTGATGCCTGGACCTTGTCCAATAGTACCTGCAGCAGCTGTCAACCTAATTAAGCCAGATGTGTGTTAAGTGTAAACGGACCTCCCAGGAGGAACAATAACAGATTTTAGGTCCTTAGGGGGCTCAGGGCACCAATGCATATAGTGTTTCTGAAGGAAACATCACCCCTACCTTGTGAGTTTTCTGCTCATTAGTACCATCCTGATTGTACTCCTCCAGGACTGGGCTTGGGGGAGGAGAAGTCTCTTTTCATTCCAGCTAAAGCCAGCAAGAATGCTCATTTTCAATTGATTCTGGCAGTCATGACATTTACTCAACACTCTAATCTCTATTTTTTTAACCTCTACTTTACTCTGTCTGTAACGTATTTTAAAAGTGACATTTATCCTATGCCAAGTTTGCCAACCCTCTAAGTATGTTGGAGACCATAAGCTGATAGAGAGGATCTAAATAAGCCATTTAATATTAACAATCAAGAGAAATCTATAGAGCATGGAAATATTAGGTAATTATGAGCATGCCGTGTGCAGTAACGTGTTAAAATAAAAAAGGAAAATCCTTTTACAGTGTGAAAATATTATGGGAAATTAAAAAAACCCCTCACTTAGCAATATTTAAAACCTGCTGAAACTTGCAGCTGAATTGTTTCTTGTGTGCTGTGAACTGCAATATGTCCAGGAAAAAGAGACTGGAGTAGACCTGCAGACCTTCACACCTGGTCAAGGAAAGAAAAGTCTCCAAGAGTTCCCATACATACTGAACTTAACACCTACTTTCTCACTCACTTCACAGCCAAGTTATGGCACTTCTTTCCAAAGGAGCAGAACAAACTGATAACGCAGCTGCACAGAATAAAATTGAGTGAGGTTTCACTGGGATAGATCATCTGTGATGAACAAGAAGTCCTCCACTGATTTTCTGGGAGGTCTGTCCACCTACACTGTCTTTGGATCTAGCTCTAAATTCTCCTCAAGTCACCAGTGATGATCTGATAAAGATGTATGATGCTATGTCCCCTTAAAAAAACCTTCACCTGAAAATGTGTAATCATGCAATAGCTTTGTTTTTCCAGGCATTCAGCACTCATTATTTATTAGGGCATTAAGCACAATTAACAACTGTACTAAAATAAATCATCCTGTACTGGCTAGGACCGTAAGATTATATTTTAATATCTTATCCATAACAGATTACTTTTCTAATGAGCTTTCCTGTAAGATCTCCTTCTGTGAGACCAAAACGTGTTATAACTCAGCACGCTGGTGTGCTGCTGGGGTATGAGTTGTTGGGACAGTCTTCCTATTCAGCGCTGCTGCAAAAGACAAAAGGACACAGCAAATCTTTGAAGAGAGCAGGTTTCTCCTGTTCCATCATTGCTGAATGGTGTTAAATTCACTGTATATTTGTGTCCTTAATACCACATTTCCTTGGCTTACTGATAATAGGGTGGTTAAATGAGTATTCTATCTTTCCTAATGCTGGAGGGTAATTTTTTATGGTCCATTGAATCTCCATGTTATCCATGTTGTTCTCAATATCCCCAGCTCCAGTACAAGGACACAGGATTTAGGAACCAAGCTTATTCCATATGCTGCAGCTGTTGTTGGCCAGGGCCCAGGACTCATGCTCCAGCAAGTGCCAAGTTGCAGAATCAGGATCTCACTTACACCTTTTCTGGATCAGGGCTCTTGCTGTCTTTGCAGCACAGGAAGGTCAAGAGGCTCCTGCCAGCAGCTTCCCCTATGGATCACTTCTGGGAAAGGGAAAAGTGGCCCAGCCTCTCATGCTCTCCCGTCCCTCTCAGACATGAGCTGTGACAATAGAAAAGAAGGTGAGAACACACTTTTGTCAAAAGCACTTTATAAAGTGATTCATCCTTTCTGTGTGCTGGATACATTCTCAGCTTTTCTGCTGTGCCAGACCTAGTAGAGGACTTACACAGTGCATAATACACTATATTAATATGCTGTGTATATATCAGAGCACATCAATCTCTGAGGTACTACCAGGACAGGCATTAGTATGATTGGATCTGTGTGGCCAATGATGCCAGGTAATTCTGATGAAGTGATGTGTCTGTGCTGCACAGCTCCACACCACTTCAGTGTGCCAGCTTCTGCTCAGCATCCGTGGGGGTATCTATTACAGTATCCCACTAGGCCACGTAAAATCGGGGTAACACCTATTTGGGGATTCATCTGAATGTTACTGTGCAAATACCTAAATTGGAAACAGTCTTCCTAGACACCCTGTACCATAACTGACATAACTGCAACACCTCATATCCTAATGCAGACAGCTAAAATAGATGAGAGAGGCATCCCTCTGAAAGTGCCTGCTTCTCCCCATCAGCTGCAGAGGTAGCCTGGTTTAACTGCTCAGCCCTTCTTCTGCATGGCAGAGTCAGTGTAAGAATACAGGAGAGCAGTGTCACTTGCATCTGCTGGAAAGAAATCATTCTGTGGCTGTGAGCTGGAAGGCAAAGTCACACCTGTCAGAAATAGGTCAGTTCCTGTAGTGCCCAGAACAACAGCTCTAAGCAATTAAAGAGCTGCGAGGGAAAATCCTTTGGTGCCTTCAGAGTCTAGTGAATATCAGGATGGGTAATAGCAGAGCACAACAGGTTGGATTGCAGATTTGAATCTAGTTTGTCAAATCTCTTTAGGCACTTAAATCCTTTATTTAATGAGGATCACAGTCTTTTAGAAACTGGTGGTGAAATGCCTAATGAAGTTACACATAATTGCAGTGTGCTTGCAACAGAGTTAGGTTTCTGTGCAGTATATTTCAAGTTTTAATATGTCGAATAATTTTTTTTGCACAGTGACATGGGAAAATGTTACACAACACAGTGATAAAATGAAGATACATTCTCTCACTCTAAAATGATAAATTGTAGACCGGGAAAAGGAATGACATTTATTTCAAGCACGTTTAATCCAGAAGAAATGGGTTGGTGTAATATGCTTTCCAGTAACCTCATTTCTCTCCTGTGAAAAGGAGACTAATATCAGTGGATATGCTGAGTGTATTTGGAAGGCTTTGAAACCAATTAATCACCTTCAGAATTTTTCATAAAACCTGATTTCATTTGGGACAAAGTAGGAGCTGAAGTAATTTAGGGTTGTCAGATTAAAAAAGTTTTCACAGGTAAACATGCAATTCCATGAGCATCAGAATTAATGACTCCTGCTTTCCAATGGATTTATTTCTTGTGCCTCAAGAAATCAGTGAAGGGGCACACTGATTTAAGCTTTCCCTGCTTTTGAGGCTAGGGCTCCTCACCATAGAGATTTAGGAAGGAATCTGGGCTGGCAGGCTGCGTGAGAGATACAGTACACTGCAATATTTTAACTGCTCTGGACAACTGAAGCTGGGGGGTGAACAATGGAAGTGGTATCTGCCTTGCAGCTTAAAAGTGCAAGGGAACTCTGCAAGATTATGGCCATTTTTAATTCTTCACAAATGTGTGGTATCTTTTAACTGAAATATTTTAATTCACACTGATATAAATCTTCCTTAGTTACTACTTCAAAGGGGAAAAAAATGGAGAGGGTAGGAAAACAAACAAAGGACCTTCTGCAATCTTCTCTCTTAAGTGGCCTTAGTATTAGGTAAGAAAAAAGTTAGTATCCTTGAAGTTGCAGCTTCAGAGATGGTTTAATCTTTCAACGAGAAGAAAGATAAACATATCTGTTCAATTTATTGTCTGGATTTTTTCAGATAAGACCACAATAACTTAAATTCTTTCCATTTTGTAGGGATTTAATTTAGCACATGATGTGTTTTCAAAGGCTAAACTCCAGAGATATACAGGGAACAAGGTAGATGTGTTGTCACTGGACATATTTTCTCCTTCCACTTCTGTCCTGCACCCTGTGAAAGAGTTGTGGGCAGCAGCTCACTGCTCCAAAACCCACTGCAGTTCTCTGTGCTCCTTCACACAGGGTTTGCTAAATGAACAGAGATGAAAAGCACCACCATGAAGGCAGAAAATATCATTGAATGTCTTGCATTAGCTGTTCTGGAAAAATAGAACAGCTCATTTATTTACGTCTTCCTCAGTGAGGACTTTAGGATTACAGACAAGAAATACTGCAATTTTAGTGTGATAATGCTTTAGTATCCTGGGCAAGTGACAGAAGGAATGAATGAGCATCTCGAAAAAATTTCTCTAGCTGCTTTGCTAAAATATTTTCAGGTTTTATTTTCCTATATACAAGTTCATATATTTTAAACCCTTAAAAAACATAGTTTAACTTTGAACATTTGATTAATATTTATCTTCACCTACTGCTTCTTTTCATTTCCCAGCTGATCTTTTTTGTAAGGGTTTTATTTTTCAATAATGTACAAACTTGGGGGAGAGGAAAATGGACATACTAGGTTAAATTGACTCAGAAAGACAATGCCCAGCCTCTTAAAACCTGTCACTTCCCTCTTCGATTAAAATATGCAAGGGAAAATAGGAAGACAAAAGAAGCAATTAAAAACTTAGTTTGCAACTTCACTGATTTCTTCGATGTGGTACCAGTCATGTAAGTGGCTCACAAGTGCAGGGAAAATATTTTTTTTCTAAGTGTCAGATGCAAGGATTGGATTACAACTGCAGACCAGTTGTTGCTTTATGAAATGCAGCTGTTTTCTGTTATTTGATAGCTAAAGCCAATCACGGAATTAAATACTGAAGAATATTTTTTGTTACTTTTTGCTTTTAATCTTACACTGGCATTGCTGCTGCACTTATCTGAGACCCTTCCGCACATACATTTTTTCTGTTGGTCATTTGATTCTGTCCTTCTATCACCATCTTCTTCCTAGCTCCCTTTTCTCAGGCTTTCTCTTCCCTCTACCTTCCCTTTCTGTTCCCACAGTCTCTTTGATCACCTGTGTTTCCTGCCTAACATCTCTTCTATCTCCTTTTCCCTGGGTCATATTTTCTTCTTACCCCATTTCTGCCTTTCCCTTAGTTTTGTTCCAGTAATCAATCACCCACTCCACACCAAGTTTGCAAACTCATCTTACCTCTCCTTCTCTCTCCTGCCCCAGCTTTCCTTTTGGTCACCATGCCAAGTTCATGCTGACCCCAGCATTTCTCTTTGTTCCCCACATTCACTTTCTCTCTCCTGCTTTCCTCACAACCAGTTTGACAATTTTGGTGCAGGATCTCTGAGCACGACACATGTGAGAGCATCAATTCCAGCATCATAAGGGCAGCAGGCAGATGAGGATGCTGGGTATATGCTGCAGTCTCTTGTGGGGATTTCTAGTGCTCCCAAGCTCACAGAGCCATTTATGGGGCAGCCTGGGCTGACCTACAGGAAATGGCACATGGGAGAAAATGATGAGGCTCTTTACAATGTAATGGCAATATTTTTCTATTTTCCAACATAAATATATCTAACATTCCTGTTAGTACTATCTTGATAATGAATAACTGATACTATTCCTGTTTTCATGACACCGTGTTGTTAAACCTCCACAATTTTATATGCATATGCACACATAGATCTAGTACAAAATCTTCTGTTAAGATCCTCACCAGCTAAAAATCGTTAGAGCTGCCCCTGCTCATGTGAAAGCTTATTACAGTTTCAATCACCTGTGTTCTAACTGGCATTCCCATTACAAAACCTGCTGATCCTATTTGAAAGGACTTTTAAAGATCTGAACACAAAAATAAACACATGGATACCTCAGAAAATGGTAATGGATTCACTTCTGTCCTTGATCGCTTGAGTCACATTTCCCACTGAGCTGCCTTTGTGGGACCAAGGGCAGAACTAATCTCAGTGAGTTTATATTAGAATAGCACTTAGATAAATAAACCAAGCTTGGGAGCTGTAGGTAATCAAAACTGAACACAGCACTACAGGAAAATGGAGACTCAGATGTAGTTTAATGCTGAAGACAGGCATGGCCTGCTCTCCTGGTATGTAATGTAATATCCTCTTCTAAAGCTGGACAATAACGATATGTTTATTTAACCGTTTCACCAAGGCCTCTGCTTCCACATCAGGAGCGATGTCCTGACACTGGCATACTGAAAGAATTTCGAGGAAACAGAGTGATCACCCCTAAAGTCACCATAAAAATGGTATGCAATTTCATCGTTGTTCACATAAGGCACTGAACTTGCATTTGGTCACATACCTCTCAAATTTGCCTTTATTTGAAGGCTATCGGTGACTTTTATACAACGCTTTATCAGCATTTGAGACATGTTCCGTGTCTCAGCCCCTTCACTTCCACAGAAGCAAATGCATTGGTCCAAAGGAAAGAATTAAAAATAATGTATTTCATTTTATTGAGAAACAGGTAATTTGTGGGGACCATCACACCTGTGAAACTTCCCACTGTCTCAGGCACTCTGTAATTGATGTACTCTGAACAGGCACAATTTTCTCTCTGTTTAACTGGCTTAAACCTGAAATGTCTGCATCTGAAAGGAAAATGCAGATGGGACATTTGCTCAAGTTGTGCAGTGGACAAATCCCTTTGTAATTAAGGGGCACACTTGTATTTCCCGCTATGAACAAGGGAATGAAAAATAATTACAGTAATTTACCAAATAGGTTTACTAGGCTTTTGAAAATAGGTTCTAAGAAAAAAAGGCTTGTGTTTGAAGATAAATTCTTCAGCTTTCACTCTGTCAACATATAATAGCAGGCTAATATCTTATGAAAGAACAAAGAAGGTAAGCAAATCACATCCCACTCCAGAAATTTTTCCTTACAAAATAACATATTGTTCCTTTATATTGTAAGTCAGAATGCTGATTTCAAACAGTACTTCTAATAGGCTAGGCTGTACTGTAATCACGTAGGACTTCTGAGACGCTTTCAGTAAAAACAAAATATATTTGAGGGCAAGCTCAGAAAGCAAAATGCTTGCTTGCAATATATAAGAAAACTGTTGGTCTGGTTTTTTCCAGAATATAGTGTCCTAACTCAAAAACCTCGTGGCTGTGCACTAAGGCAGGGCAATCACGGCCTAGCCTGCTCTTTGATGTCTGTACTGGTGCTGTGCAGGGATTGTCACTGGGAATTTCAGTCCAGCACTTTGCTCGAAGATGGGCACTGCAGACACCACCCAGAAAACAATCTGAAACAGGAGTCCATTTTGGATCTTTCCTTCCTTTTGACTTTTCAATGCCTAAAAAACTTGGAAGTATTGTACTGGAAAATATTTATTATAAATTTGTCCTTGACATGGTATGGCTCATAGACAGATTACTCACCCTTTAGCCAAGTAAATCTACCAAGCTTGAAAGTAATCCACAAACTTATACTTTGAAAGGATACACAAACTCATCATGGTATAATGTTGCCCCTGGACATTATTCTCTCAGCATGAGATGAGGAACCAATCCCCCCAAATGGTGCTAGACTAAGGGACACACATAGAGACCAAGGTGGTGGAAATGTCAGACCTGATGCACAGGTTGAGGGGAGGGAGTGAGACAAGTCTCCCAGGTTTCACTTCACAGGCATCAGGGATGAAGCCTGGACCTAATCCATCCAACAGCCACCAGTGGTTCACCAGCACTGCACAGAAAGCCCACTTGAGCACGCTCTGACAGGCCACGAGTCTGAAGCCTCTGCACTTTTCTATTTCATAGTGTCATGTTGGCAAGTCTGTATATCTCCTCAGTCGACCTAATCAGCAGTACAGGGTTTGTAGTGTACACCAAGGAGTATCTTGTTCTTCTGTCTCATATCGTCTAAGGAGCTCTAATTGGGATATGCACATAATTTTATGAATAAGACATTTCTGAAGAGGACAACTGCTGTTTTAAACACCAGTGGTGGGAAAACTGCACATCCAAACACAAAGAACTAGCACCTCTGTTGCACCCATGCAGAGCTGATGGTGGCGGCTTAATTAGGGAAATGTCATCACTAGTGTCAGCTATGACTGGTAATGTTATTTCTTTTGATCCACCTCTCTGGTTGATCTGTCCTGCCTGGCTTTGGTCTCACTTAGCTTTGGTCTCACTTATCTAAGCAGTAAGGTGTTGGTGGGTATCCATGTACCTCATACTGCTTAAGTATAATTTTTCATTTGAGGGATTCCAGAGCATGTGCCAGATACGCGACCAAACCTGCAACTCCCCTTTGTATGATAAAGCATTTCTTTGCCTCAGTGTGGTCTTGATCCTGGCAGTTATTTTACATTGAATGTAAAAAGTGTCCAGTGACATCAGTAAGACCCATATTATTCATATCTCCTACCATGTTAAAAGAAAGTGAAGCATCAAAAGCAAACCTTTCAAGAGCATTGATAATTGCTACCAGAATTTTACACAAGGACAAAAGAATGCATTTAGGTTACTTCTGCATCAGCAGCTGAGTATTCAGTGAGCTTCTCAGTTTGATAAGAGACAAGTTGCTTACTGGCTCCTTAGGATGTAAAACATATGAAATGCCTCACTGAGCATCAAAGGTATCTGACAGAGTGGACCCTGTGGATAACCATGCCACAGCAAGACACAGCTCACTGCAGAGCTGCCAAAGGAACCACTGTGTTGCTGAAGCTGCCAGAGTAAGTGTCTGGAAAAAAATATTTGAAGAAAACCTTGTTAAATCTCATGCTAACTGCAACGCTGGTACTTTTATGGATTAAATTTTGGTTCTGTCTCATGTATGTTACTAAATGTAAATGCCTTTACTGTTACATTTTCCTCCTACTATTTGCCTCCTTCCCTTCTTATGGCATCTCATTTTTTTAACTTAGGGACTCAAGAAACTGTCAAGAAAGGCACATGATCTGTAAAATAGCAGACTTTGTAGCCTTGAATCCAGTTTAACTAAATTATGCCAGAAAACTTCTGTACCTAGAGATGTCCTGTTTGGCAACTCATTTAAAAAAGATGCAGGAGAGGAGGTGATCCTGTCCCATCAGTTTCACCCTGCACTGCTTCTGCCACTTCCCAGTTTCACTTATGTGTACAAAAGCCATTGCACAGGGGAGTGCAGGTGGGTCAGCAGACTGCAGAAGAAGGCAAAGCAATCAAGCAATCACACAGGCAATGGAAAGGTTTACAGTTTCTCACTGTGCACCTGAGACACGTCAAATATTTGCACATTTTAGGAACACAGCTGTGAAGCTAAGATTCAATCTGGCCCTGAAATATTTTATGTGAACCAAAACCACTGCCTAATAGGCTGAATAACGGAGATAGGAAAGGGGTGATTGATCTAACTGGAATGAATTATGACATTGTCTTTCCAAATTCTCCACTGAAGTAAAACAGAAGCCTGCTTTTCTTCATTTTACCCATGGTCATGATTAATAACAACAACAATAACAACAATGTTATTCTTCAAGGTTCTTTCACATCTGGTGAATAATTTGCCATATCATAAGATAAAGTGAAATTTGAAAACATTACAAAAATAGAGGACGAGTATGCAAAATTATACAGGCACCAAAAGTTGCTGACAAAAGCCACTTGCAATAGAAAGTTTTCATTTTTTTGTCAAACAAGTCAATAGTATAATCACTAGAAAAGAGGATTCTGTGTATTTGGCAGTGAAAAGGATAAATACAGAAGTGGAATTTCTGGCATCCATAGCCCACCCTTCTCAGGAAGAGAAGAAACAATGCTCTGTCATGGAACCTTTAGAAGCAAAAAAGCCTACAGAGCGGTATAAATGCAGTCAGTTTGACTGCTTAGGATATGTGTAGAAGTCCCAGGGTCCTTCCATCTCCTCAGCTCTTGTGTCAGATATGTGTGACATATCTGATATGCTACACAATAGTAGCTTTAACATCCTTTTTTATTGTTATTAGTAGTCTACTTGCAATGCACTGGTTGCATAGAGCCCTGTGTGCCAGCTCCTGCTCAAAAGACAAATAAGCAAAATGGGCAAACAGGGAGAAGGAGTGTCCTGCTGGCTGCTTGCAAGGTGGCAAGGGCAGAGCCAAGCTCCCTTATCCTCCTGCCAGAGATATACTCTGAGCTGGAGGTTCTGCAGGAACACCAGTAACAGCAAAGTTGCTTGTGTGTTTTCAGTCTAGTTGTTTGAAATAACAACTGAAAATCAAGCATGGTTTGTTCCTTTAAAACAAAATCTCCAGAATAAAATATTCCATCTGTTTCAGGTCTTCAGGTCTGCATCTATTAATTTAGAATGCACACAGTGATTTCTGCTTGCTTTTACAGCCATCCTATACCTTTAGTCTCCATACTTTTCCCATTCCCTGAGAAAACACAAAGAAATGCCTCCTAGACTTTGGAGTTGTGGAGTTCCTCATCTTGTGAAAGTCAGTTCCAGACAAGGGCTCTTGGACTTTGTTTCTATTGGACATAGTCCCAATTCCCCACCACTTGCTTGTATGCTTAATTTTAAGCATGTGAACAGTCTGGGTGCATTAAGGGAAAACAGGCATATCTTCAGCTTTGAATTTGCAAAGTAGTCCTGTTGATTTCAGCTGAAATCGTGTAAAACTTTCAGGTGTTGGGTCTTCAAAAGAAATGGAAAAGATCTAAAAGAAAAAAAAGAAGCTGGTCATTGACATGAGTACGTGTTTGGTTGTGCTGAGACACCAGCAAACCCCCACGTGATGAGTACAGATGTCAGAGGCATCACATTTTGTAAGTAATGAACAGTGATCAAGCTCCAGGATTAGGCCACAAACTGAGACTTGGGAGATGGAGATACCATTCCCAGAGATACCACTCAGCTATGTGCCACTGAGAAAGGCAGCTAATCTTTCTGGGTTTCTGTTGCCTTCTCAGCTTTCCTTGGCCCTTCAGAGAGACTGCAAGTTACTCGGCTAGGTGTCATCAGCACATCTGTTTCAGGCACAAAGCAGTGTTTCACTAACAAAACCAATTATGCAGCTGATTAGGGTGTTTTTAAAGTATTAAAGACAGATACTCCTGAGCTGGGAAGTGCTAACAGTGGTAACTGTACTACCTGGTCTCTTTGTGTCTATACATTTAGACACAGTCTATAATTAAATAATCCCTTTCAGTGTTACCCTGTGGAGCCACTGGTTTGTACAGAGCATGGAACACAACTTCTCTGCTGCTGTAAGGGAGCTTGGTGAGTAGAGATTTGGGGGGAAGCTCCTCACTGTGGGGTCCTTCCCACACAACTGAAGCCTAAGTGACAGCATGCCATCACTACCTGGACTTCAAGGCCAGCAGTGGACCACCTTCTAAATGAAAAGGAGCCCGACAGAACAGTTTAGCTGGGGACCAGCCTCAATGCCTTCTTGGCTGTGTCACTTCTCATCTTTTTAAATAGGGGAGGAAAACTCCCAAATGTTTTTTGTCATACGTGAAATCCCTAATTGTGCTTGGTCTTTGCATATTAAGTGCTTTCATTAATTAATTCTGAGTTAAATATTTTAAATGTTAAAATTAACCCATCAGCCCAGGTACAAAAATCAAGTTCCATTATCAGTGTTTTCAATTGTTCAAAGTAGTTTATTAAGAGAGTTGCACCCTTCCCAGTTAAAAATTCCCCAGTTAAAAATCCCCAACTTATGCTCCCTTTTCAAACTTCAAACCACCTGTACACCATAAGAGTTATCTTTCCTGTGTTTACGGTATACTTTTACAAGTGTTTTAAGATGTGTTGGATGTATTTTAATACTTTTTTTAGGTGCACTTGCACTTTGGTTCCAAGGCCAAAAACCCCAGTTCTAACAGCCAGCAGCTATTTTTAGCCCCATAGCCCTTAACCCTGCAGGCAAGCTCCGTGGCAACCTGAATTTTAATGAAGGCATTTTAGCACCCTTATCTCAACTGATACCACCCCTCTGACAATTATGAGCCATTGGTGGACGGAGATAATCTATCAAAAAGCCTTACTCCTATTAAGGAGCCTTGAGTAATTTTTTTTCCTGACTTTTGGACCAGCTAAAAGTCAGCCCAGCACTGCAAGTCCTTTTCTCTACGTGTGGTCCAGTGCTGCCTCAGCCAGAAGATCTCAGATCCCTGAGCTCCTGGGGCATACCATCTATCGAGCTGTAGCATCCCAAATTTTTGTATTTTTCTAATTTCTGTAATTTTTCAATTTTTCTGTTTTCAATAAATTATTTTAATTTTTTTAAACTAAGAGTTGTCTCATTTCTCACATTTTTCAACATGATTTTGTGGGTTTTTTCTGATGCCACCTGCTCAAACATTTTTCTTGTATCCTGATTTCTGCCTCTGGACCTTTCATCTGTCCCATGGATCTGGGGGAAATCACAGACGTCTTGGCTCCTTTGCCTTGGCCATGCCCCTTAACAGGTTGCATCTCTCATTTTAACTGGTACCTAACCTTATTTTGCCCTGTCATTTCTTCTAAAAAATGGTGAAGACGCCCTGGAATTTCCCCATCCCAGTTTCCACCTCCCTAGCTTAGTCAGATGTAGCAGCCCCAGGAAAAGAAATCGTCTCCAAGTAGCCCTGGCTGTGAGGGAAGACTGTGTTCTTGGGAACTGGGAATGCATTTCCTGGGCATTCATAGCATCCACAAGGAATTTAAGTGCACTCAGACTCTACAGATTGTGTAGAGACTCTTATTACCAAGATCTGTGTGTGTGCTGGGCAGATGCAAAGCAATTCATGGCCCAGGAAAATGAGGGTGGGTTGCTCTACAGCCCTACAGCTCAGACATCACCTTACCAAAAGTTAAGTATTTTCTTCTAAGCACAGGCTTGGAAAAAAAATCCCAAATAACCAAATGAAAAAACAGGAAGAAAATACCCCAGGATGACTTTCTACTAAAACGTATGTCTTTCTTTAGTTTTATTTTCAGAAAGGGCTTGGTACAATTCAAACACTGTCCCAGTTTTCAGCTTGATGTAAATACCCAGCACAAACAGATATCAATGGCAAAGTTTTGAGTAAATTAAGCTTGTATTGCACAATGACGTAGTAGAGTCAGAAAAGCCTGTTGTCTTGCATCTGTTATTTGGTTCAATGTGTCTAACATCTGGAACATTAAACTGCCATTCTGATTTTTTGTTAAATTTTTGTAAAATTAGATTTCTTGTCTGTTTTTTTGTTTAAGCTTTCTGAGGGAACGTTCACAGTCTTGGCAGTTTGTGCTATCTCAGCTCTAATAATGCCCATATTTTGAGAAACAAAATGTACATTGATCATGTCGTGGATTCCTGTTTCACCAGATGCATTGTTTCAGGCCTTTGTGATTTCATACTGGATTTCATCTCTTCTGAAAAGAAAAGAGAGACATGTAAGAGAGGTTCAGGAACATTTTTCCCATGAATATATTTGTCTAAAATATGATTAAAAGGGCATGCTAGGGAGAAAATACAGTATTTTTCTTTTAAAAATGAACATGTGGTTACAGATAGGTCAATTGACTTTTCATGCCCAGTGTATTACATGTTTCCAAGGACTTTTTTTTTGGTGCTCTTTGCAGTAGCAGAGCAAAGAGACTTCGGCTTAGTTGCTCTCAGGAAGACATTTGGAATAAGAGCCTTAAAAAGTTTCTTAATGATTCTGAACTGGTTTTTTTTTTCTCTCCAGTCTAAAAGCTGTGGAGATCAAAATGAATGGAGATGGGGGTGAGCAGAAAGCGACTGTAATGTTTCCTTTTTGCATTCAAAAAAGTCACATATTTGGACTGCTTTTGCAGAAATGAGGGAGGAAAATTATAATGTCTCTCTATTCACCCAGAACCAATGGAAATCTGTCTTGTGACTCTTCTCATATAGAAAATAACCAATCTGTCAACAAAGCCCTACTTAATGAAATCCTCATTTTGTGCTCCACATTGGATTTTATATAAAAGTGTTGACTGACAAGCTTATTTGGGGTTAGTTTAGGGAAGGAAATAACTTGCCTGAATCACTTCTAAAAATCAACAAATTTAACAAAATACAAACCAACAACATCCAGTGGCAAGACTGGGTTAACAGGGCTGCTCTGGATTGCATGCTTATAGCCATCAAACTCTCAGCACCAGAACACAGAGCAAAGGAAAGAAGACAGTAGGAGCAGAAAACTATACTACAGGTTAAAAGACACTTTCTCCCTCTTCCTTTCTCTTCCTTTCTTTTCCTCACATGTGCTTTCCTCACACATACTTTGGCATTTATCTACCATGACAAGCCTCATTTCTCCTTTTAAAAGAATGCATAAATGAGCTATGAATATTTGATCCTTTTTTAAACAAATATTTTGGCTTGACAAGTCACAGCAGATAAGACTACCCAAGATGGTAGCCAGCTGCTCAGGGGAGGGAGTGTAGGTAGAGCGGGAGCCAGTGTTAGAGGCACCCGCCTTTCCCAGGCTGCTGCATGGGGCAGGACATCAGCCTCAGCCACGCTCCTTTCCTGCTGCAATCCTTCAGGTCTTGCACAGGCTGCTCCAAAGCTGCAGATGATTCTGCAGATTGGTGTTGGAGGACCATCCTGCCATGCCTGTGCAGCACTTCAGTGGCCCTGATGACTTCGGTGGAAATAATCACAGCTTAGAGCCAAACACCTCTGTGCATTCTTTCAGGGCCATGTTTTAGACAGCACATAATTCTCTCTGTTAGGGCTTTTAGGAGGTTTTTCTCTCTGATACTGGATAATTAAGCTGACTGTAGTCAATTCAGACTAGCAGAGACCCACTAGTCTCACACCACAGTGAAATTTAACAAATAAAATTAACAAAGGGCTTTTTGGGTACACCTCTGTGGGTTTGTTCACATTGTATTTCAGGCTTCATTTGCAAGGATATTGTAATCTGCAAAAATAATTCCCAGGTAATCTATTGTGCTGATACTTTGAGCCAGTGACAAATACACAGATTTAAAAAAAATACCCACTTATATCTGTTTTGCACCAAAATTGTGAGCATCTGAACGTTGTATTTGAATGATGGTATATGAACTTAGCTGAAGTCCTCATTTTTTCTTGTTAAAACCTATTTTAGGCATATTTTTAACAGCATAATATACGTGGCTTTGGGGGATTTTATCTTGTAATTGAATTTCAGTTTAAAATTGTATATTTTGGGGGAAAATCATTGGGTGAAAAAATGAAGAAAATAAAACTCTTGTTTCTTGTTATCTTACTTTTTCTACAGTTGTCATGATGGAAAATCTAAAAAGAGCAGTAACCATTTTCTTGGTGAGGAAAAAAAACCCCAAAGTTAAAATGTCATATTAGATTAAATTACATTTTCAAAAGCTCAGGGCAGAATTTTTTGTTTTGTTGTAAATTTATATCATGGAGAGATAATACTGCAAGATTCATTGGAGTTGCTACAGGGTGCCCTTGACTTCAGAAGACTTTCCATGTGTCTCAGGAGGAAAAAATTACTGACTGGGGAAATCTTACCCAGCCACCTCTTTGCTATGTGCTTTTTTTTTTTTTTTTGGTAATACATATAATTATAGAAACTTTTTGAACATTAGGCAAGGCTGAAAATTACTGATAAGCACAGAAACGGGGAACAATTTAATCACTGCATTAAAAACCTTGTCTGGGACATTTCTTGATTTCCACATAAGACACCAGCAAAAGATTCCTATCAATCCAGTTTCCAAATATTGCGACCCCCTGCATCAGCTGAGGGACAATGTAGGCAGTGCTGTCGAAGGTCTGAGTTCCCCAGTGCTACGAATTCATCATAGCAGTGCTGTAGGAATCTTATATAGTGTTTTTACTTTAGCTACATATCCTCAGCAATTAGACCCTGGACAAAACATTCTGAAGGGACAAAGTCCCCTGAAATGCTGCACAATTCATTGCGCTTCATGTATAGGTTAGAGAACATCAGGACTAGGACTCAAATATTCTCCAGTGGAAAAAGAAATTGCAGCCCACAAAGAGTAAAAATGTCACAGAAATATGCTTTCCCTTGCTGCATTGTTTGGGGAGCATTTGTGGAAAGATGGTGGGATTGGTGAGAGAATGTGCTTTTGTGAATATATAGTATACATTCCTTTGTATAAGACTTCCACAGATGAAAGTGCTCATGGTAATGTACCCCTGTGACATTCTGTTTGAAAATATTACTCTTTCTTCAAAGAAGAGAAAGGGAGAAGCTGTATCTTTAAATTGTATGAGCATGGGAAAATCAGACATGGTAATAAAAGTGGATGTTTGAGTGTGTCAGATAAAATTTATTAGATAGGGGTCTCCATCTCAGTGCATTCCTATGCAAAATTCTTGGTCAGCTGCCAGAAAGTGAATTCTGAGCATTAGCACAGTAGAAAATATTTATATTGGTGTAGGGCTGCTGGCTGTGATATGCTTCTGCTCTTTTAAAATAGCTTGCCACAAATTCAGAGACGTCAATAGAGGTCAAACTTTAGGGAACTACACAATTTAATGAATCAATTACATGCTTCCAGACAATCAGTAATACCATTGTGGAAAAAATGAATTATTAACATGTGAAAATAATTCTGCAACAACACATACAGTAGCAATCAGGGTTATGCTTCTAAAAATGGTCAGTCAATCTAACTGCATTCCCAGTATAAAGTCAGTACAACAGAATCTCTTTTGTTTTGCACTCTTGTATTTTTTGGTTTTTTGAGCATTATCTCCAATATAAATTGTGTGAAGACATTCCTTAGCACACCTCAGCTCTTCACTTAGGTACTACTTCACTTAGGTACTACTGCCTACTGATCATATTTCATTAAAACTGAGCCCATGAAAAAGAATGTTAAATAATTTCCAAATATATTCCATTGTTTTTACTTTATTAAGTTACACACTTTATATCAGTTGTAAGTTCTATTTGCAAGGAGTAGTGGTACCTCAAGATTATTTTCGTTTTTTATCTGAATTTTCGCCCAAATTCTGATAGTACCTTTTCAAGATATTTCTAAAACTGCCCCATTGGAAGGAGGCATGCTTTCCTCCAAGGAAAACTTTGGCACAAAGAGCTGCCTGGAGCAGTATTTCCCTGATATAGGTAGTTCTCTCCTTCCTATGATTTGCTTGTGCATGTAGCACTCATGGATACTTCCCTTGAAATTTAAGGGAAAAAAAACCTACCCTAAGTCAACCTCCTGCCCGAAGCTGCTTTGCTGTGCCACAGGAACCATATGTCTCTGGTTTTGGTGCAGTCTTGTGGGGTGAGTATGAACAGGCAAAGGTAGAGCAGTACTAATAGTCAACAGCTGAATTGCTATTTCTGCAAGCAATATTGACACAAAGTAGAAGGCTGACCCTAAATCTATTGAATCTTAGTCAATTTTTCTCTCAAAAAATGAAATCAAAATCACATATCAACCTTTTCATAAATACTGAGGTTTCAACTACTCTTTCCTAATATGTATTTTTTCAACTATGATCTTGCAGGCAAAACAGCAAAATAATTCCTTGTTTATTTGGGCTTTTGACAGCACTTGATCCTTGACAATTTATCTTTTAATGACAGGAAAAATATAAGATCAATATAAGGTCTTGATTACCTTGCCATTTTTAGAGCAGAATGTTATTTTCAGTTCTGGCTTCCTGAGAAGTCATACTTCTTTTGGTTTACAAAGATGCTTACCTCAAACCTCCTTTTATTTCATAATAAAGCAGGGCACAAAAAAATTTCCCAGCATCAACCCCAGCTTCCACACAGTATTTATACTTCCACAGTATTTATATCAGTCAGACTAACAACTGTTTGGTGAATTTAGTCTAATCACAATTTCCCATTTGTTCAGATTCTGGAATTTAAGAAAATATCCAGTTAACTCTCAATTAAAACTAACATACTCATTTCACAGAAATTTTAGAAATACACAAGCCAAACACAAACTAAGGGCCATGTTCCACATCTGGTTCTCAAATTTTAGAAGAAAGATGCAAGTTTTCACAGAGGCTGAAAGCACCATCCAAAAATAGAACTGGGCAGTATATATAAATAGAGAAACTGGACTGAATGATAAATCAGCTACTTTCCTTATGCACATTGCTAAGTCAATATTAATACTTCAAATGAAAAATGAATCTATAATAGAATCATAGAATAGGTAGGGTTGGAAGGGACCTCCAAAGACCATCTTGAAAAATAATGTCACTGATGGGAATGGAACTCACATCTAACACCATCAGATTTTGCTGGACTGTGTCACAAAGATATTTTCTTAATGCATTTCAGCAGTAGCACATCTTAGTTAATCAAATATGCATGATTCATTAAGCTTATTCAGGAGTCTATTGGGAACAAACATATATGGAAGCTGCTGTGTGCATTTAGACTGCTGTGCTGTAGCTAGTGCACAGAATTCCTGGCAAACAGAGTAAAACGTCTTAAACCTCTGTCAGTGAATTTCAAGCTAACATCTTATCTTCTAGTTTTATCAAGAAAACTGCATTCATTTGTATCATTAACACTAATTCTTTCCTCTCTGTGGTGATTAATTAAATTTATGCCATAACTTAAACACAGCAAGCAAAAAAGTCAAGAAGAAACCACACTCCTGTCCTGAGAACTGCCATACATGTCCATCTTCAGTTTCCTCTCTTGATTTGCAAAGCCACAGGTAGAATGTTATCTCCTCCTTAGCGGAAACATTGCTCTCATCAGACAGTCACTCTGGAGATGGAAAACTCAAAATAATGTGCTCAGAGTAGTCACAGAACCACACAGTAATTTGGAAAGCTTAGCTGCCTCTCTGTAGAATGGATAAATCCATGAAGTAGTAAAATTCAATCTTCTTATAGACGAATTTTTCCTCCCAAACTGTAAGCAAAACCTATTGTATAAATGGTTCTGTAGGATTCCATGACCTCATGAGAATGGATTTTATTTGTAAAGACACAGTGAATATATATGTCAGGGAAGATATTTTTATTTTTACTTGCAATAAACAAGATTTTGTATATTGCTTCAAAATGTACTTATTTTACATCTGTGGCAAAATGTCTAAATGGGACCAGCAGGTTTCAGTTCAGTTTTTGGTGTCTCAATATAATTTTTGCTATGTCTCGTGAGACACAGTGATGTATGGAAACCTAAAAGAAGCTGCAGCCACACAGGACTTCATGTCACGAAGTGAAGAGTTGGAATTAGAGTAAATATCTACTCTAAAGCCAGAGGTACATTTCTGCTAGACTGAATTAGAGAATTTACTGGCACATCTCCATAAACATGACTCTGTACTAGGAAATAGTTAATCTTTTATTACATTGGATAGCCTTGTGGGATTGCTTTAGTGATTCATTATAGAAATCAAAGTAAATTCTACAGTATTGTGCAGTTTGGCTCATCCAGTTGGAAAAACCCTAATGATCAAAAAAGCATGTGTTCTTACTCAGATATGTTTTATGACATGACTGTAAAATGTACCTACCACAGTTTTTCATTGTTTCACAGACAATAAGCACAGTCACATTCAGGTTTCTATTGTTCTGCAGCTGAAGCCATGAATGTCCCCTTGCTCATTGACATGAGTGACAACTACATTTACATCCACCAAAGAGGCATGATTAATTACTATGTTTAATCAATAAAGTTTATTCTTTAAATCTGTAGAAATTATAGCATTGCTTTTGAGGCATGGGTCTGAAGAGTATGTCAGCTTTTCAAACATAAAAAACAAAGTCTGAGAATTTATAACTTGGCAGGAAGGCCTTTTTGAACTAATCTGAACATTTATGCCAGTAGTCCAGAAATCATTTATTTTCTGATATCTGCCAGCCTTACTCGGACAAGGTAGTGCATCAAATATACAAGGAGTTCCATTCATTTCAAAGGGAATAACCAGGTAGGAAAGATATTCTGAATTATTTAAAAAGTTGATTTCAACAATTTAATTCTGTATGAGGAGCAGCTGAGGACAACTTGGCTTGTTCAGCCTGGAGAAGAGGAGACTGAGAGACCTCATTGCAGTCTGGAGCTTCCTCATGAGGGGAAGAGGAGGGGCAGACGCTGATCTCTTGTCTGTGGTGCCCAGTGACAGGACCCAAGGGAATGGCCTGAAGTTGAGTCAGGGGAGGTTTAGGTTGAGTATTAGAAAAAGGTTCTTCACCCAGAGGGTGGTTGGGCACTGGAACAGGCTCCACAGGGAAGTGGTCACAGCACCAGCCTGGCAGAGGTCAAGAAGTGCTTGGACAATGCTTTCAGGCATGTGATGTGATTTTTTGAGTGTCCTTCAGAGATCCAGGAGTTGAACTCGAGGATCCTGATGAGTCTCTTCCAACTCAGGATATTCTAGGATTCTGTGATTCTGTGATTTTCAGGAAACAAACCCAGAACAAAAAAGTCATGCTTTTATTTTCACAAACACTTTTAAAGGAGATTTACTGAAGAAATAATGGAGGGTGAAATTTCAATATTACTGATATCCAAAGAAGTTTTCATATTGAATCCCATTTATTCAGATCTGGATTTAAATGTATGTAGTTACCTTTTGGTAGGCACTTTGCATTAATGAGCTGTATTTTTGTATGAATTTATTATAATCACATTTGAACAGTGCTCTAGTAATAATGAAAATAGGTTCATTCCTGTTATGCCTGAGAGAATGGTGGTTTTATAGAACCCAGTGGAATTGCAGGCATGCTGTTTCTCACAGGAATGACTGTTTGCAGGAAGGGAGACAATCTAAAGGTTGGACGGCTCATCTTAAATTCCCAGTTCTTTGAGTAATTCTTTGCCAGTAATTCAATTACAAAAATCCTGAATTTTCATATCCAATGGCTACCATGTGGTCAAGGGAACTGTCCATCTTTTATTGCAACAGAACAATCCAGACCTCTCTGGACACCATCTGTTTCTTGGGGTTTTTTTTGGAATTTCCTTATATTCCTCCTATCTGTGGACATTTCCAAACCATATTTTCCCAGTCAATCCCCAGACTAAGCACTAAACTCATGTTAAATTTTGAGCTGCCATTTGGCATATTAATTGAACAGCAAGGTTTAACATATGCTTCGAGTGTTGCTACAGCCCCTCAGTTGTCAAATAACTGCTACGATGTTCCAGTCTCTTTAGAGGAGATTATTCACTGTATTAAATGTTTCAATGAGAGGAACTGTGCAAAAACACACCCACTGCTGTTATAACATTAAGTGATAAATAGCTGAGAAGATTTGAATCTCCAGTTTCTGAGTGCCAGTAATGCTCCATTGCTAGGGTGCCTGATTGAAGAGGGGTTATTATAAATTAGAGATTACAGAAAACACAAATGTGGGTTATTGGCACGTAGTCTTCCATGTACAAGCATTGAAGTTTGTACAGAACTAAAAGTGAACCAGAGTATAAAATGCTATGGAGAGATAAAAAAAGAGAAGGTTTTGCAATCTGTTGAGAACAAAGGTCAGCTAAAACTTTACTCAGCCAGCGAGAGCTTCAGCTGTAAGAGAATCAGGTCATACACAAGCTCTCATGCCACCCTGCAGTAGGGACCAGATCATGGCCCTCTGAGACATTTGTGTGGATCTGCTCAAGTCTACTCTGTGCAGGACCAGTGTTCCCAGGAGCAGCCACCTCAGACAGACTGCCAGCCACAGATTTGTGCCCTGCACCTGTGACTGCTTTGTTTCTGCATGTGTTCCCACTCTCCAATTTTTTCCCTATCATTTGCTGTCCATTCAGTGGGCATTTTTTTAGGATTTCTTGCTATTGTAATGTAACAGAGGGTTGTCATATGCTTTTAAGGACTATTCTGTGACACCATGAGAAAAATAATACCGTCTAGTAGGCTTGGCTAAAACTGAAGTACCCAACTCTTTTCTTTCATTTCTTTCTTTCCAGTGGTCTGGGATGTAATTGGGTCATCTCAGAGCTTTTTTAAAAAATTGGGTTTTGTACTTTTGTTTTAGTTTCTGTGATTCAAACCTTGCTCCTCTCATTAACATCTACTAGCATGAAAGGTAACAGCTACAGTGCAACCAGCATAATTATCTTTCCCATTTCAGGTGTTGATCCTGTAGTTTGATTGATATGAATAGTAAAACTTTCTTGTGCTGAGCTATTTGCAGAAAGGGAATCTTAGAAGCATGACATGTCTTTGGTTAACAGTCCTCTTTAAAATTAGTGCCCTGTGCTGTCTTTTGTTTTAGTTTGCTTGATTTTCAGTAGGTGATGAATACTTAGTAAATGCAGAAACTAAAATATAAACACTGATGTCTGATTGTATGGCTTTCCACGCTGGGAGACTGCAAAATTTAGAGCTTTCCACAATGGAAACAATGCAGGAGTCTGCAGCGCCCATGTCTCTCATGCTTAATGATGAATTAACTCCAGAACCTCAAGGTGGTTTGGAACACATTTTCTTTTCCACTATAATGTTTCATGAAGTGTGAGTTGTTGCGATTTTTTTCTGCAGATGTTGCTGGCAGTGCTACACCACATCTTCTTATTGATATGGTAGAGGTGATGGAAAAGGAATGTGGAACTGAAGTGGATCACTGTTCTCCCTTGTTACAAAAAGTTTACAAGTATTGTGGACCTACTTTGACCAGTTCCAGAACCAGTACCTGAACACACCCCTTGGGAACCCTGCTCCAAGAATTCTTTTACAGCCCGTGTCTCTGAAAAGGACGCACATGAATGTCACGTGTAGTGTAGGTGAAGTGGAGTAACATATGAAAATTTTTTGTCATATCTTAATTACACATATATGGCAAAGTGTGCTTCTGGTGATTTGGTAGGGGTGACAGCTCAGTAACCTCTCTTGCTTGCTCTGTGGCACATCAGATGCGGGGGGCAAGCATCACCACCTTCTCCCGTATGCTGTGCTTGTGGCTATGGCTCCAGCTGTGGCAAGGAAAAGACAAAAAGAAGACAAGAGAAAAGAGCTGACTGCTAGTAGCTAACCCTGAATTCTAAGAAGGCAATTTATCTCACCTGAATTTAGAAATGGGATTCAGCTCTAGTTTAAAAAACAATTTGGTGTCTTCACATGAGCTAAATTTCCAAGCTCCCACTACAAGCAGTGGATATCTAGTGACAGCAGCCTGGAGCCCCACAGCAGCTGGCAGAAGGATTAATTTGCCTTATTTTTAGCATCTGTTGTCATCCCAGGTGTCCTCAGAAGTCTTCCCTGGCCTCCACCTGCCGATTTGGAAGGGCTGAGTCTCCCACCAGTGCTGGGTCTATATGTACCAGCTGTGAGAAGGCCTGGCAGGTCTGCACCCCTGGTGCTGAAAATGGCATCAGGAGCTCAGGGTAAAGTGGACATTGCTGACATTCACATGCTTGAGCTCCATGTTGAGACTGCTGTGATGGAAAAAGATAAGAAATCGGCATTTCTAGGGGGTAGTACTCCCAAAATATCCTAAGTTCTATCTTGAAATTATGCCATAAAGGAATCTGAAGGGATTTATGTACCTTGTTCCACATTAAATGTCCTGAGGTATCCAGGACACCTGTATGGAACTGGTAGATATGACAGTGGGCCCACAGGAGATGTGGAGTTTTTCCCCAGCTGCCAGAGGCCAGGCAGGATGCCCTTGTTACCTATAGATGCCTCTGTCTTGTCATTGAGCTTCTGTTTCCCCTCTGACCAGCTGAGATGCAGCTCCTCCACTGTACAAACAGCTACAGATGGGTGGGATGAGTTCTGAGCCAAAGGGTGTTTCCAGTACCCAGAGAAAGGGGCTGTAAGTAGCAGGTAAATCATCCTTTCGTATTCCTGGCACCTCGTTTGGCCATGGAGACCCAAGGCCATTCAGCTGGCGTGGCATGCAGGGATTGTGGAAGCAAGCACTCAGTTTCCCTGAGAACCATCAAGCCTTCGGTGCAAGTCTGCCTCCTTTCACACCACTCCTTCCAGTCTGTGCCATTGTTCAAGCAGCAATCTTCCAGAGAGTGCACCCCAGCTGGCAGCATCTGTGGGCCTTCTAGAAAGCCAGGCAAAAAGCAGGAGAAACTGAGAGTAAAAGTCCAGACCTACTCCAACAGTTTCACTGCAGCAAATTGTATTGCAAAGGGTCAAGTTGAATGTTAAGGGAAGGACTGAAAAGTAGGCTTAAAGGGGAATAAAATCTTATGCTTAGCTACAATGCAGTTAACCTCAAGAAAAATGGTAAGGAAATTAATTTCGATCATAATATCTATGTAAAATATAGTTATCTATATTTCTATAATCTATATACATATGTGTATTTTATACATGTATAAAACATTAATATTTTACATAAATAATTTTTATATAAATACTTTATATTTTATAGTAAGATAATTTATTCATGTTATCTATTTATATAAAATATATTTATATAATCTATACTTTAATTCTATACAGAAATCTGTATGAAACTCTAGCTGTTGTAGCAGAACTAAAAAAATTAAGGAAGCAATGGAATAAATTAATGGGAATGAGACTGCAAGCCTAGTGGTAATAGAAAAGCAAAGGATGTTTATTTAAAAGAGAAATGGAAATGCAGTAACTCAAAGTGCAAGAAAAGAAAATACTGAGAGTAAAAATACACAGGAAAAGCTAATATATAAATACATATGAGTTTGGGGGGGATTGACTAAAAGTATGCTAACACATAAAAATGGTATGAAGTCTCAGTCCCACTGATAATAAGTTTAAAAAGTAAATAAGTTTAAAAAGTGCTGCTGTCTTAAATACCCTTGCTCACTAGCTTTATGCTAATAAGTGGATTTTTTGAGAAATTTGTTTGTTAGAAACCAGAGTGACACTGTAAAAACCTCAGTCTCATTGTATTACTACAGCAATTGTAAATGCAGAGCTCATTTATGGAGAAACATTTTAAGGGTCAGGACTTTGCTGACCTCTGAAAGCCACCAACACAGCACCTGATAATAGTGCTCTCTGGCTACAGCTGAAACTGCCTAAGTTTCAAGGAGTGACCCAGACATGAAAGAGCTCAGACACTGTCAGACCAAACTGGCAAACCAATATAATCTCTTTGCCTCCTGCTTCTCTTCTGTGGGCTGGTGTCTGTTATTTATTGTTTCATACGTTGAATGAAACACAACCCATCAAGTCTAATTCTCTAGTAAGATACTTCAGCAGCAGCTCACAGAAATGTAGGACCCTGGCACTAGGTGGGCAAAAAAAAAGGGGAACAATTTCATCAGCCTAAAATAACCAAAGTTTCCTGAAACTGGAGAGAGACTTCCAGCACCTTTGAAAACACACAGAAGTTTCAGCCAGACGGACTTCAGGATTTCTCTTCATGACAGTATGAGAAATTCAGGCCCATTCAGTGAGCAGTCCATGAAGCCATGTTTCTGTGTCTTTGGCTGAAAGCCTAGGGACCTAATGGGAAGGGGATTTACTGGAGCAATTCCAGTGAAGGACCACAAAGTTGATTAAGGGACTGGGAGGATCTTTCATAGCGGAGGAGGATGTGAGAGCTAAAACTTTCCAGCCTAGAGAAGAGAAGACTCAGGTGGATTTTATCAATGTAAGTACCTGAGGGGAGGGAATGAAGATGAGGGAGCCAGGCCCTTGTCAACAGAACCTAGTGACCAGACAAGGGGCTATGGGTACAAACTTAAACATGGGAGATTCTGTCTCAACGTCGGGAGACAATTTTCCAGAGAAGGTGATCAGGAAATGGGGTAGGTTGCCCAAAGAGTTTGTGGAGTCTGTCCTAGGAGATATTCCAAATCCATCTGGACATGGTCCTGGGCAACTGGCTCTAGCTGATCCTGCTTGAGCATGAGGGTTGCACTAGTTGACCTTACAAGCTCCCTTCCACCCTCTCTCATTCTGTAATTCTGTGGTCTCTTACGTCTCACTGATCTCACTTGTCCCATCAGATAAGGAACAAATGGATCATAAACACAGCATCCACTGCTGACATGATAGTCCTGTAACTAGGGCACTGCTCCAGGCCTGGACTCACCCCCCCAACATCCTGAGTAGGTCCTCCTAGCATGTCTTCACAATGTTGTGTTTTGAATCCGATCAGCTTGCTAGCAAGAGGAATGTTCAGGTCATTCAGATGGATAAGGCAGAACACAGATTTTCCCTCTACTCTCCAGATTTTAAAAACTCTTTGTTTTGATCCATAATGACACATGTGCATTCAAGGCAGCAGTTCCTGGAACACCTTGCTGTGTTGTAGAATCACCATTTCAGTTGGAAGGGTCCTTAAAACTCAGCCAGTTCCAACATCTCTGCTTCTTGTATGGGTGGTCATGTATTGGCTCACAGTGAGATCAGGAGCGAGCACCTTCCTCAGTGTTGGGGTCCATGGTCAGGTTGGGTGTGGGTCCTAAGCAGAAGTTTTAAGTCCCAGCACTCCTGGGAAAAGCAAGTCCTAATGTCCCAGACTGTCCATCTGGGGAAGATAGAGGCCGGTCTTGCCAGAGCAGGGCACAGCTATTGGGTAAGGAACTCCATTCCCGCTAAAAAATGCACACTCCCTGGGGCAAAGAGCACATCCTGCTGTATTTGAACCATGTCTGCCATCGTGTCTTCCCTGGCCCGGGGCAAACACTCCCTTCATGCTGTTGTCAGTACAAATGCGAATAGCAAGCAGTGTCCAAAAACCAACCAGCGACAGGAAAACAAAGAGGAAGAAGGAAGCCAAGCAACCCTTTCCAACTCTTAATTTGCTACTAATTTTTTAAGCTAGAAACTGACAATGGCGTCGGTCAGCAATGAGAAAGGTACAAGCACTGCACTGGGGATGACACAAGCATTTTTAACGACTGAAAGGCTCTAACTCAATGGGGAAACAACTTTTTTGACATTATATATCACTGTAAGTCAAGGTGAGTTTTGGGGACATCCCATAAACAAGACAGTTCTTTTCTGACTCAATCTTTCCTAAAGTTTTCTGAAAGTTCCAGATTGAGCCAGACAGTCTAAGTCCTATTAAAGTCAGTGAATTCATGTAAAAAAGAATGTTCCTTGGACTACAATAAGGTTTCCTACCAATTTTCCTTTGATTATATTACAGATGACAGTTTATAATAGAACTGCAGACTATAGTAACACGGAAAAAGCCCATAAAATTTAACATTTATACTTTTCCAACTCCTTGTCAGACATCAGAGGGATTTAAAAAATTTAGCAAGGAATTTACAGCTTGACACAATCACATGTGCAGTAAAAATAATATAAATATCAAAAGTCATCTCCTTCATTCCATCTTTCCCCCACCCTTGAAGAGAAGCAAATTGGAGAAGTATTAAAAAATAACTTGGACTCCCAAGGTGAAGCTGATAATAAATACAAAAAGCCACAGGGAAACAATTTTTTCTCACTGTACGCGAAGGCTCAGTCAGTATATTCTCTATATGTCAATGGAGTACTCTTTCTGAAAAGTCTGTGCATAATGTATCTACCACCTTCTTTTTTTCCTATAGGTAATTCTATGCATGGGCCAAGGAGCTTTTAGAAGAATTTGGGTTCCTTCAAAGAGCAGCAAAATGTTTAAACCTCGTATTTCTGCTGGGAGTTTTTCTATGAATAGCTCATTAAAAACTGCGGGCGTACTCACTCGAGTATTTCTGCGTGGGAGCAGCTTTAGGCAGGTGTGTTGTCCAAGGGACTTCTCTGAGAACATTCACACGAGTAAAATTATTTTTTTGCAAAGCTGTGGACTGGGCCAGTAACCGAATCACCATATTTTCCATGGCATTCTCAGTGGTGCAGGCAGTTTCACTGCATGGAGAATATGAATATTTCTTTGGTGTTGGTTCCTTCACCATAAAGCTTTCCCATGTTCAACACAGAGCCCCTTTGTACCTTTACCTTTTGGTAAAGGGTGTAGCACTGTTTTGCTATATATATCTTTTTTCCTTTGTTCAAAACTCAAGCAAAGGCATTCAAAATTGCCTCTGAGATTATTTTTTAAAAAATTATTCATACATATTCAGAGTAATTACTCTGAATATATATATATACCCATATTGTACAGCTGAAGGGAAAATAACCCAGCTTGACTCATGTTATAATAACAGACACTTTGAGTAAAAGATGTATGGAACAAGAAGATAATGTGGGAGCAACAGTTAAAAGTGTGAGCAAATTCTCAAGACTAGGACTACAATCTATTGGTAAACATTAAGATCAGATAAATATAGAATTAAAACATCTTATCAGATTCCCTGTAAAATTAATTTTTGGAACAAATAGAATTAACACAAAATTACAGTTTGACTGTGGTAAAAAAAGGCCTTTTCCTTTGATGAATCCCTCTTGATGTTCTCACTGCAGTGCAAAGGGAATGAGACTGCAATACTTTTAGTTTATAGAGGCACATTTTTAAAGCTATTCTGTACCTAATTTTGAGCACTAGGTTAAACATTTAAACATTGTTAGGAAAAGTTTGCCCCATCCAAGACTACTCTCCTCGTTAAAGTCTTGTAGATGCTTTCTGCCCCTGGAGAATTTTTAGGCATAAGTATCAGGCAGGGAAATGAAACAAAAAAAAAAAAGAAAAAGAATCCAATCTCATCCAACTTGCAATCCAGACAACAAGGAGCCTGATGATGATGTAGTGAATGCTGCAGAAAAGCAACTTGGTTTGAAATCTGATTGTTTCATGCAAAAAATCTCCACAGGTATGAGAGCAGCTTTAGACTCCAAGATACAAGATATTTAAAACCAGTTGAAAATATTAAGCAGTGGGGTTATGTGGCTTCAGCTGATGTCCTGTCTCCTGTCTGGGGAGAATATTTCTTTTTCTTGTACCTATAGAGGATAACTGAGCTACCCCAACTTCCTCAGAAGTAAAAACAAATCAAGAAACTCAGGGAAAAGTTGAATTCTCTACAAAACCCCTGGGTGTGAAATCCTACAGGGGCTGGGACAACGGAGAGAGTGTGGAAAAGCACCCTAGAAATGGATTTAAAAGATTAGGGGGCAAGTGTCTGTGCAAGAATGGGTGCCATGAGAGGAAAATGGAAGTTATGCAGAGAAAGCAGAATGAGAGCCTGAACCCTTGCAGACAAAGCAGAATGAGAGCCTGAACCCTTAAAGCATTTTCTCAAGATTTGGCTGGATGATGATTCCTGCATTCACAAATGTAATAAAGCCAAAAGCAATGAATGGATTTAATTGTTTGTCAGTGGTGCCATGATGCTGTGCCTTTCAGTGCCACAGTACTTAACACCTGCACAGCCTGGTGTCAGGAGCCCTGCAGGCTCCTTTTTCCTTGGGGTTGGGTGAGGACACCAAAGGAAATGTAATGTTGGAAAGACCCTTCAAGACGTGTGAACAGCATCTTCTTAGCATGATACCACTGCTGGGCCTCTGGATCAGGCAGAGGTTCAAGAGGAACAGAAGACAGCCCATGTTCTCCCCAGTCAAAGGAGGGCAAGGACAGAAGGGTTCAGGCAGGGCTGGTTGTCTTGTCTGTGACACAACGCAAAGAGAACACCATGAATAGATGGTATTCAGACTATTTCTTGGGCAGAAGAGCTCTCTTTCCGTCCACTGCCAATGCAAATGTTGTCAGAACAGTCTGTTCAGTCCTAAGAGGATTATGCAACTCAAGTAAGAAAAAATACTGTTTCTCTAACTATCCTGCAGTTTTTTGCCAAAAGGCAGTGAGAAGAAGAACAGGACAAATGGTAAGTGAATTCCTTGCTGTTATGAGAATCAAACACCTAATAGGCCACACCACTGCATTCTGCTCTGAAGAGCAGGCATGACGCTGACAAAAGTACCCAAGTATCCATTTATAAATCTGTGTTGTAAAGCCTAGGAAAATGTTACCTGAACTATCTTCAAAAAACTTAAATTGTGTTTGAACATTTGTCTTTATTAATGGTTGATCTGGAATGTTTTGATGATTTTTCTTGCTTACTTTTAGGAGGAATAATATCTGTGTTTGCAAACATATGGACATAACAAATCCAATGGTGTAGATTATTTAAAACTAAACACAGAAAAAGCCCTTGTTATTTCCTTAGGCTGGCAAATAAATGTCTGTCAGATTCAGAAGTTAGTTCAGGTTATAACACTGTAGCTCTGAAGTCTTGTATAATTATTTCTCTCTTGATTTGTTTCCAGACAGACTGCCAGATCACCATACTGTGCAACTACTATTTCTAGTTCTCTGTAGAAACTAACATTTTGGTGACTATGCAGAAATATTATCATAGAAGAACAAGTACAATGCTGCTGAAAATATCTTGATAACACCTTTTCTGTAACTTAATTATCAATGATTATGAATATTTAAATTTACTGGCATAGCTAATCTAATATTTTATCATGGTCAGTGAATTACATTACACAGTAGAATCACACTAGCTGGATACCACCCCCATGTCTGCAAAATATACTACAGATCATCATTCTTTCATTCTCTAATCATCATTCTTTAATTACAATTACAATACTTATAATGGCAGAAACTTCTCTAATATTTTTATTTAAGTATGAATAATAAATTAATCAATAAATGATGGACAAGGAAACACAAACAAGAAATGCTTGGTTGACTTTACTATTCACTATAATTTATGCACCTAGAGTTTGTCTAATGGCACTGTTATAATGGTATTGTGATATTGTTATTGTGTTTTATTAATTTGACTTTGCTATAAAGAAAAAAATTTGTGAATTACACTGTGCTGAATTCATATTGAGTCATATATCTCATAGTTACTATAATTTTTTTGCTTAGGACATATCATTTTAATCCATAAAAAGTTAATCTAATGATGAAATAAATTTACCAAAGTAATCAATCTCTGTACTTTTTTCAAACCTTCAAACATTTTCAAATTTAATTTTCTACGGAAAAATATGCTGCAAGATAAAGAACTAGAGGAACCACAAGTAAATGTTGAAAAGATCCACAAGGATGGTGAACCAGTCCCCTGCTCAATTATTCTGCCATTATGAACTGAGTGTGAACTGATGGTAATTGAAGCGAGAAAGGCACTAAAACACTTTCCAAAGCACCATCTGCAATGAATCAGAGGAATGAAGATAAAATGACAAGGACATTTAATGACAGGATTGTGCCCCTGCCCGCCTTTCTGCTTAAAAAGGTCTGGCCGAATGAAGAATGATCCCAGCACAATGAGTATACCATTTCTGTGTCATGTGTAACTGGGTTTCACAGAGATATTTGAAGAATGCAGTTAAGCATCTCTTTGAAATCTGGACTGTTCCCAGCCTTTCCAGTGCTCGTGATACTCTGAGTTGATCTCTTTTCCTCATATTTTTTCCGCCCTCAAAAAAAAATCTGTATAATTTGGGAGGCAGCATCATTGGTAATGAATACACATGGGTATTATGCCTCATGAGTAAATCAAGTGTATGCAGGATCATCCCAGGCATTTCTCCTTTTCCTCACAGCCCTCCATTCAGTCATCACCTAGTCATATGGTCCCATAACACATCACAGACCCTCACCTGCATTCTCCAAGCTCGGGAGTAATGCATCCCAACAAAGAGGAAGTCAGGCAAAAATGCCAGGAGATCTGCAAGGATGAAAAAGGAGCTCCTGGACAAGCGCAGACACCAAAAGAAAATCTACAGAAGGTGGAAGTGAGGACAGGTAGCCTGGGAGGAATAGAGAGAAATTGTCAGAGCATTCAAGGATTAGGTTAGGAAAGCTAACACCCTGATAGAATTCAATCTGGCCAGGGACATCAAGGGCAACAAGAAAAGATTTTATAGGAATGTTGCTGATAAAAGGAAGACTAGGGAAAATATAGGGCCCCTCCAAAAGGAGATGGGAGACCTGATTACCTGGGATACAAAGGTTGGTGTACTCAACAATTTTTTTGCCTTGGTCTTCACTGACAGGTGCTCCAGCCACACCATCCAAGTCTCAGAAGGCAAAGGTAGGTATGGGGAGAACCACCCACTGTGGGAAAAGATCAGGTTCAAGGACATCTAAGGAACCTGAAGGTGACCAAGTCCGTGGGGCCTGATGAGGTGCATCTGAGAATCCTGAGACAGCTGGCAGAAGAAGTGGCTGAGTATCCATCATATCATGACAGTCCAGTGAATTTTCCACTGGCTGGAAAAGGGGAAATATAACCTTCATTTTTAAAAAGGAAAAAACAGATGTCCCGTGGAACTACAGGCCACTCAGTCTCACCTGAATGCCCAGAAAGATCATGGAGAAAATTATCCTGGAAACTATGCTAATGCACATGAAAATTAAGGAGGTGACTGGTGACAGCTCACATGGCTTTACTAAGGGCAAAATGTGCCTGGCAAATCTGGTGGCCTTCTGCAACAGGGTGACAGAGTTGGTGGATAAAGGAAGAGCAACTGGGGTCATATACCTGGATTTGTGCAAATTATTTGACACTGTTCCACATGATATCCTTGTCTCTAAACAGGTGGATTGACCACTCGGTAGATAAGGAACTGACCATATGGTGTACTCAAAGAGCTGTGGCTCAATGTCCAAGTGAAGAACAGTGAGCAGTGGTGTTCCTCAGGGGTCAGTATGGCAACCAGGGCCATTCAATGTCTTTGTCAGTGACATGAACAGTGCACCATCAGCAAATTTGCTGACACCAAGCTGTGTGGTACTGTCAACATGCTGGAGGGAAGGGATGCCTTCCAGAGGACAGGCTTGAGAGGTGGGTCCCTGTGAAATCCAACAAGGCCAAGTGCAAGGACCTGCACCTGGGCTGGAATAATCCGAAGCACAAGTATAGGCTGGGCAGAGAATGGATTGAGATCAGCACCGAGGAGAAAGACTGGGGATGTGTTGGTGGTTGAGAAGCTCAATGTGACCTGTCAGCGTGTGCTTGCAGCCAAGAAAGCTAATGGTGTCCTGGGCTGCATCCAAAGCAGTGTGGGCGAGGGAGGGGAGGAGGGAGCTCCCTTGAGCTCTCCCTACTCTGCCGAGACCCCACCGGAAATGCTGCATCCAGCTCTGGGGCTCTCAACAAAAGAAAAAGGTTGACCTTTTAGAGCTAGCCCAAAGGGGGGCTACTATGAAGACAGGCAGAGAGAGCTGGGGTTGTTCAACCTTGACAAAGAGAAGACACGGGGGAGACCTTAGAGCAGCCTTCCAGTACCTGAAAGGGGCTACAAGAGAGCCAGAGAGGGACTTTTCATGTAGGCATGTAATGACAGGACAAGGGGAATGGCTTCAAACTGAAAGATTTAGATTAAATGTTAGGAAGATATTATTTACTGTGAGGGTGCTGAGGCACTGGAACAGGCTGCCCAGAGAAGCTGTGAATGCCCCATCCCTGGAAGTGTTCAAGGACAGGTTGGTTGGGGATTTAGACAACCTGATCAAGTGGGAGGTGTTTCTGCCCATGGCAGTGGAGTTGGAAAGAAATAATCACTAAGGTACCCTCTGACCCAAACCATTCTAGGATTCTATGAAATAAGGAGTTCCAAAAGACTGAATCCCTCTTGAAAGTAAGTTCTTCCAATGTTCGGTTACTTTTACTGCTAAAAATACACTTCTTATTTATAATCCTTTGATTTTTTTTTTCTGCAAAGTTTCTTCCACATGAAATTTCAGGTCATGATCCATTAATCTCTAAATGAACCAATTCTCACATAAAAACTTAATTAAATTTTCCATGTTTTACAGACTTTTGGGCTTTCTTGTACATTTTCTCTGGTGTGGGCAAAGATCTGAAGATATCATACATTGCTAGAATGATAAAATACTGTGAAAAGCCAGAAGCAATAGCTAGAAGCAATGGTATAATGTTGCTAAAACTGTCATGCAAAAAAAGACAGTTGAAAAAGTCTTTTTATCTTGAATAGACTTTGGATTATGTTTAACAGAAACCTCACATTTAAATAATAAAACAATAATTCTGTGATCATAAGTGACATAGAATTTCATATTCATCATATTGATTCCACTCTGTCTGTTATCTGATTACTTAAAATTAGGATTAGAAAACATTTATAATCCTTTGCTGACAGGGAATAAGAAAACAAAATTATTTCAAATCATGGGAGGATGCAGTCCAACTGGTGAGACCAGACTATACAAGATCATGGAATCATAGAATATGGCCTATGGAAGGCATCTGTTAAAGAGATGAAGTATTTGATCTGCAGTTACCACATTGCATGGACGTTCCTGCATAAAAAGGTTTTGGCTTCCCATCAAAGCTGAAAATATTTATGGGTTTGCAACTCAGTTTTTCCAACAACAGTCTAAGATCCTTATGTCCCTATAGGTATATTTTATGAGAAATTTGTTTTGTTTGAACTACCTTCCCCCCTCCCTGATTGTCTGTTCACAACACTTACAACATAAATTTTTCATCTTCTGTTTTCTGAGTTAGTTCTGAATGAACATATCTGAATGCTACTCTATGAAATGGAGGACATGGAATTAAATTTTTACAGCAGTACATGTTTTCACTGTTAATTAAAAGATGCAAATTGTGTCTCTCTTAACCTTTCTGGATTTTTTTTCTTTTTGAGTAGGAAGCAGATCAAAAATGGAGACAATTCAGTTGTTTAAGAAATACATTAAACATGCTGAAAGTACATGGTACATACAAGACACATAATCTGTATCATACTGGAATCAATTTGACCTTTGTTAGTCTTTTCAAAAGACTCACAGCAAAAGGGAAGAAATATGCAAGGCTTTAGTTCAGAGCCCTCTGAAGACACTGGGACATTTACCAGGCTAAAGTGAGAAGAGATTAGATTTTTAAACTATTCCATTTCTACCAGTACTTTAGGAAAGTGAAGTGTATTTCCATTTTAAGAAGCCATGCATAATCAGTGCTAAGGATGAGATTAGCATGGGTTTTTTCCACAGTAAATTCAGAAAATACTGGCTGTTGGAGAAGACCAAAAGTATTTCTAATTTTCAGCAAATTCAACAACCAGTTCTGGATGAAAAGGAAAACTTTTGAAATAGTTTAAAACATTTTTATTTCAGTATTTTTAAATTATCTGAGGACTTTTTTCAAAGCAGTGAGGTTAATTTTTTTTGGTTTGTTTTCTCAATTAGGGAAAAAGAGAATTTGCTAGAGCAGGAGAGGAATGTGATGAAGGTAAATAGGAATGTGTAATGCAGCTGCAAATGACAGAATAAAAAATGTTTGAACAAGCAAGGAAGCACTCTCCAGTTCAGGAAAAGGGCACTGAGTCTTAGCCTCTGTAGGTGAGCAGAACCTGGGAAGCCTCCTGCCCACCACTCCCCTGCCCATGGCATTTGGCAGGACCTCTTTCCAAGTGATGTACAGAAACATCGGGGGTAAGGAATGGTGATGCAGAGCAGAGACAGGCACACATTTGGCTCTGCTCCATGCCACTAAGAGCAGATCTTTGAGACATTGCAGCTCCCTGGCAATCCTTGCTATAGGACATGCATAAATGGTCCTTGCTATAGGATGTGCATAAAGCCACAAGCAAATATGAGCAAGTAAGGGAGTAATTATTTGAAATACAGGCTGCCTTAATGGTCTCATGAGCTCCTCAAGGGGAAAAAACCTTAAAATTACAGCAGTCAAAAGTTATGTATGAAATAAGCACATTTTTCCATATTCACATTCTGTATTTCTGCACCTGTATTGATATTCGGTATTGATAATTTATGTAGTTGATTTCACAAAGACAGTCTGTATATCACTACCATCTGTGCACCAAAACTTTTAAAAAGTACAGTATCAGAAAAAAGTTGGCATTAAAAATGTTCTAAAAATGTGACTGAGCTCTCAAAATTTTTTATCATATTAGGTTTTCATTAGAATTCAGTGTAGGGTAATTAGGGTGAATTTCCAAACCTTAAAAGATCAGGCAAAAGAAAAAAAGACAGCAAGTATATCCTTATAAAAGCAATACCACATCCAGAAGAAACATGTCATTTTGGGTCTTCCAAATACTTTGAAAAGAATAAAATGTGGTTTGGAAAGAAGTGTAGCGTGCTTTGAAATTCCAGCTGAAAAACCAAGGAAGACCTATTTGTTTTCTTTTGTCTTCTTTTCATACAGCCCTTCTGGATTTACTTTTTTTTTTTTTTTTTTTTTTTTTTTTTTTTTTTTTTTTTTTTTTGTATCTGTAAAGCATTTTCAGACCATTTTGTATGACAGGCTGAATATACATCATTATTTTTGTTGCTAGGACAAATGAGATAATCGTAAATGTTTTGTCTACAATGAGGAAACTGCTATCAATTTATGTGGGATATGCAATAAAGCCATGGGCAAGCACGTGGTATTGTGGGGTGGGGATTAGCTGCTGCAAAACTGAGATTTTTATGGAGGAAAGCAGTTCTTTACAGGTTTCACTTTGTGTCAGTGGCAGACTTGTTGCAACAGATATCTGAGCATGACATGCAGGTGGTAAATCACTAAGTCACACTTAGTTGTCAATGGGTTTGTGCTTTTAAGTCACCAATGGCTCTGAAATTTCAGAGATAATACTTACTTAGGGATGATCCGCAGCACTAGAAGTGAGGGAGGAGACACCCTCATCCCCCTGACATCTGGACTGTGATAAGACTGAAGGAGTCCCTGAGGTCAAACTTGGCCCAAAGGATCTCTTCAAACACCTGCATCTTGAAAGGAATTTTCCATCCTTTCAGCTCCCACTTTTCTGCCAAGGAAGTACAATAAATGTAGGAACATAGTTCAGTGCGATCTTTTCTTAAAGCTATGCATATCTTTCTGTCTCTCTAGTCTTTCCCAGGGTTAAAAAAATGAGAGAGTAAAAGACACAGAGCAAATACATGGTGATCCTTCCCAGCTTCTGGATGCTGATGGTTGGGGGTCTTTCTGCATTAAGGTTGCATTCAAGGTGTTACAGTTAATGGCTACCAATGAGATTTATTTCTGAAAAATTTAAAGAATTCTTTTTGAATCTGTGTGTACATTTTTCCTTGACACCATCTGACAGCAAAAAATTCTGTGTTGTATTCTGAGCTGTGTAAAACTATATTTTTTTAATTTAAAACTTACCTTCAGGTGGTGGAATCACTGTGCCTAGAGGTGTTTAAGGAAAGATTGGCTATTGGCACTCAGTGCCATGGTCTAGTTGGCATGCTGGCGTTCAGTCATATGTTGAACTTGATGATCTCAGAGGTGTTTTCCAACCTAAGTAATTCTGTGATTCTGTGATTCAAATTTTAAGAAGTGCCTCTAAAGCTCATGTGAAAAAAGGTGAATATTTCCCTTTTTTCCATATCCTCCGTATTAGTTATGATTTTATATTTCTCTCTTGTAGCCCTCTTCTTCTTTCCCTTTCCAAGTAGAGAAGCACTTTCTCTGAATTTTTTTTTTTTTCCCAGCAGTTTTTCACTGCCTGGAAGCAACTCCATATATATTAGCTTGTGACATGTTCCTTTATCTTTCTCGGTTGTGCTATGCCCTTTTGTGCAGTGATCAGAGCAACAGTACATCAGAGATCAACATGATAGCATAATATTTTTTTCTATTTATCAGTTCCTTTCTTAGTAATTTCTAACACTCCGATTTACATTTCTGCCCCCCTCCTCCTCCCCCTCCCCCATCACTGATCACTGAGCTAGTGGATATTTTTGGGAAACAACCACAAGGACATCAAGAATTTTCTCCTTAGTAGACATAATTTCTACCCTATCATAGCATATTTATCATTAAATACGTTCTGGCCTATGAGCCTTGCATGCTCAGTTTGCATGCAATGACCTTTATATCCATCTTCCATCTTATTGTTAAATCTGTTAAGATTATGACATTCTGATGGACCTTTGAAATGAACTTTAGATTTGACTGTAAGAAATAATTTTGTCAGAGGACTTTGCTACCTCATTATTCCCATACTTTTATACTACCATTATGAGTATGCTGAAGATATTTTGTGGCTCTGTAATACTTCCAACATGAAAATTACTTTCTTATCTGTATCCTTAATTTCTACATCTCAGAAAACTATTGCTCAAAAAGGATGTTTTTGTCCTCTCACAAAACTACCTCATACCCACCTCCAACCTGAGAGACCCAGATGCCCAACTTAGGATAATCTCCTTTGCTAATGCCTTTGCTCACAGGACAGTAAAATGAAAACACACCATCATCAACAAGAAATGCAGATACAAGTTCAAAATCTGCCTAGTCTTTTTAAAATTTTTCAAAAGATGATAGACCCATCCATCCATTAGCTTACAAATAGCTGTCTAATGAGATTGTAGACAAAATGGGGAAAAGAAATTGCTTTTTCTAGGGCAATAACTGTTATGTTAAAAAGGACAAAATATGTGACATGCTACCTCTGCATATTACACTTCTTGTTGAATTAAAACTAGGCATTTATCAAAACCAGGTTCTCATCTGCTTGAAAGAATGCTTTAAGTAGAGCAGGTAAGCAGTGTGTGGAAATGGATGAGGAAAATGAAGACTAAATTATTCATCACAAATCTCTTACTCTTCAAGAGAAAAAAATCTGCATGGCACAATTCCTTGTTACTGTGGCACCTGGTTATATTTCCCCCATTTGGCAGTCATTTACTTTTGCAATTAACTCCTTGTAGTGGTTGGATTGGGTAAAGCCTGAACTCTGCTAGAAGGGACAGAGGATCACGATGACAAAAAACCAGCTGTATTAGTCTGCTTCTGCACTGCCTTAAAATGTCAGGTATGGCTTATCTGGTTAACAGGGACTGTACCAGCAGCACAATGGTGGTATCAATGATAGAATTTCTAATCTGATTTGAAAAATTAACCTCAGGGAAAGTGTGCATCCATTTTGCTTCATTTGTCTAAATGGTAGTGTTCAGTAAGGCAGTGAAAAGGGATGTAAATTATGCTTTGCCCTACATTTGTAAATAGTTCTTAGTTCTCATCTTATATGAATAATATCTGTAATTAGAAAAGAGACAGCAAGGTATTTTCTGCCCAAAATTACACAAAACGTGCACCTGCCACAGGAAAAAAATGCTCAGCTCATGTGGTCTACACTAAATCAGAACCAAAGAACCTTATTTCTTTATTAATTATGCATAATTAACTGGCAATGACTGAATTACTTCAGGATCGATATCAGTGATACAGCAGACAAATTGCAGTACTGAACACAAACATCAGCAAACACCTGCAAACTTCTAATCACCCTCATACAGCTAACCTGGGACAGTTTTGGTTGCACACACAGGCTTTTATGTGCACACCTACCTGCTGTTTGGATTACAAGTTCACTCCACAGAACATGACAAAGCACACACCAGTGTGCACACACCAGTGAGGATGGTCCCTGGGCTCAAATGCATCTCTCCCAGGTGTGGGTACCCTTGGCAGCTTCCTGTGCTGTCACTCTGCATGGTTTTCAAGAGTAGGGGCTGTATGTGCATCCCTACACAAATTTATTGTCTTGCTGTAGCCTTTCCCTGAGTCATACCACGGCACTGAGATGCAGACATGCACCCACTGGCATGCAGAAATATGGATTTATAGATATAGAAAAAGAAGAGAAGTGTTTCAACAATGATACTTTTGCATAAAGTGGTCTATTCCTCATAGGAGCTTCAAAACAGAATTCTTTGCTGGGGAATTCCTATCAGAAATCTTGGAAAACTTGTAAAAATTCCTTATACTGCAGCTGTCTGGTTTAGTCATTGTCATAGTCTTTTACTACTAACAGGCCCATTAAATAGTAAAGAGAGCAGAAAGATGGTTTTGTGGGCTTTAAAAACAATTTATTCAGTTTGCTTTGTATTTAATTTATATTAAAAAATAGAAATAATACATTTTAAAAATTAACTAAAAATTGGAGCTAACTGTGCCACTCCCTGTGAACCAAGGCTTCACCAAAATAGACTGGAGAGCATGGTCTGACGTGTTTGCATAGTACATGGCCAGTCCAATGTGTTCTGCTTTCAACAGAAGCCAGGAGAGCTAGGCAGAGCTTTTAAAATGCCTTAAGGCATGGAAATATGAAACAGTAATGGTAAACTGTAAAATGATTGACTTCTGTGGCTTAGTGGTAGCTGGAATTACAAGCACACAGAATATTCTTCACTTCTGGTGATGCAGGTGACGTGGCACGTCCTGACCAACACCCTGCTCTGCAGGCAGCTGCCTCACTACCTCTGCCCCACAGAGTTGCTTGAGCATAGTTTGGGGTTTACTTTAGACTGTTGTTACTTGGGGAGGATTGATTTCACAAAGGCACATACTAAGGAGTATTCATACTGTTTGCTAGAACACCTGACAACAGGGCTGGCACTAGGAGGCTACAGGACAGAGCTTAAAAAGCCTCCACTTACCCGCTGGAGTGGCCTGATGTGAAACCATGGGCATAGATAGGGGTTTGCCAGGGAGCAAGAGAGCTGCTGGTGGCCAAAGGGCCCTGTAACAGCCTATGTTAGGCAAGAAGTTGTGGAGAGGAATTTCCCGATCTCTTTATTCATCACTTATGTTTAAAAGGGATAAACAGTTGAAGAAAAGGGTTTAGTTGTGATGGCAGCAACACTGGTATAGAGCAGTGTGAAGCAGTGGAGTTACCCCATCACGTCAGGGCAAGTAAGACTGGGTTCAGGCAAAGGAAAGAGGGGAAGGCTCAGATTCCCTCTGTATCCTTATTTCAACTGTGCTTCCTTTTAGCAACTGCGTTTGCTTCCTCCATATCATAAATATTTTATATTCTTTCAGCCGCTGAGTTCATCATTTAAACAGGAAGGCATTTAACAGTGCTGTTCTCATTCAGCTTAAAGACGTACTTCAAGCACGAGATTAAATCCTCAACTGATGTAAAATAGTGCAGCCCCACTGGGTCTGGGGGAGCTGCTTCCCCAAGTGCCAGCGGCGTTTCTGCTTCCATTACTTCCAGAAGAAGCCCCAGGTCCTCCTGGGAGCTCCCCTTGCCACACTGCCTCCTCCCAGGCGAGCTCGGGGCTGCGCGGGGTCGTCACGCAATGGGCTTGTGCTGATCTCAGCCCGACGCTTCGCTCCTGCAGCCCCGGGCAGTCTCTGCTACTGATATTGCAATGTGCAGGCACCAAGCAGAGCTGCAGACGAGGCTGAAAATGGGCACCAGGAAGGCAGTCATTACAGCAGATTCCTTCTGAGACTGAAAGTATCTCACCCTGCTGCTCAAAGACTCCACATCTCCACCACGGGAGACAACGGGAACAACATCGGAGTCAGACTTATCCACGACATCCCTGTCAATCTGGCAAGTGAGCCCAGGCTGTAAATCAGCTTCACCTTGTGACTGTTACAGGAATGTACAGCAGCAGTCACAAGTCCACAGCACCTGAGACACAAGCAAACCTAAAGTGCCTGCAGGTTTAGTTGGTCCAGTGTTTTCTCCACGAAAACTTGTGCAATCACACATATTTTAGCCGGACTGAACTGGCTCATGTAAACTATTTAACAGAAGTTACCCTTCGGCATCACTTGAATGGGTGACCCACCACATTCAAAACAAAATAGAGAACTGCATGTGGCATTCACCGTGAATGCAACAGATGTTTACCATAAGAAGAGAAGTTGTATTCTTTAGGGATGTGTATAATTTCCTTTTGCTCTTGTTTTCTCTGCCCAGCAAAGATAGGAAAATAGGGCTGCTAAATCATATCCACATGATAATTCCAGATATTCAAGCATTTTAAAAGTGTGAACTTGGATATGAATAGCAAAATATATGCCTTATATTCTACCTCTATATTAAAATACTTTCAGTCTTCCAAATATTTTGATCCATCTCAAGCACTCCTGCAATGTGTAGTCATAACCAAGATAATTTTTAAACAGTCATCTCTAGGAAAGCAGCAGCATAGCCCAGCAGGGTGAGACAGTGAATTCCCTAACTCTTCATTTAGTCCATGGTGAGCTCCAAGCGTTTGGGCTTAGTCTGCACCACTCTGGAATGATGGGTTCTAAGCAGTGTCTGGAAAGCAGACCTTGTCCCAGGATTGTCAGCCACACTGACCAGCCAGCAGCCCAAAGACAACCAGGATCTCTCAAGCCTGTAGGGAGCTGGATGAACACCATAACCCTACAACATCCCCTTCTCTCCAGTATGTCCATATTTCATGTCCATCAAAATATTTGCTAGCAAGCCAGGGAAGTGGCAAGCATAGATTACATTTTGCCATACTACCAAATAATTCACAGTGAACTGGAAGCCATTCAGGGAAGATGAAAACAAGACCAGAAAGATAAATCACTTACAATCATGTAAGCATGTCACAGACAATCTTAGGTGAGAGAAGAAGGGAGAACTATTTTCAGAATTGGATGCAAAAAAAAAAAGGCAATAAATGAAGAATTATTAGAGACAACCAGGATCTCTCAAGCCTGTAGGGAGCTGGATGAACACCATAACCCTACAACATCCCCTTCTCTCCAGTATGTCCATATTTCATGTCCATCAAAATATTTGCTAGCAAGCCAGGGAAGTGGCAAGCATAGATTACATTTTGCCATACTACCAAATAATTCACAGTGAACTGGAAGCCATTCAGGGAAGATGAAAACAAGACCAGAAAGATAAATCACTTACAATCATGTAAGCATGTCACAGACAATCTTAGGTGAGAAGAAGGGAGAACTATTTTCAGAATTGGATGCAAAAAAAAAAAGGCAATAAATGAAGAATTATTAGGGTTTGTTCTATAAAGTGGAAATACAAAAAGGGAAAAAGAATTCTTTTAACTTACTACATCTGAAAAATGGAAACTGGCCACAGACTATGAAAGGCTTGAAAAATCTCCCTTTAACAACAGACTACAGGCCTTTTGAGTTTTGAAGATTTTTTCCCCCACTGTATTTTACTTTCCATTTCCTTTTTGTTTCTACTCTGTGTGTTGATCCCAGCCTCACAAACTCAAGGCATTTAAAGAGTATTTGAGTTCAAAGGAGCACTCACATGAATATGTGTGGGACAAGAGCTCAAAGAAGGGGGGAGGAAGGCAGAGTAGATTGTAAGCTTCTGCAGCCAGAATTTTACCTTCTGATCTATCTGTATAGACTACCTTAGTATGGGAGATTGTAAAAGTAATTGTGGGTAGTTTGAAGGAAAGATTTCAAATTTAAAAATGTGTCATTTGCCTCAGAGTGAGGCTTACACTCAGGGGAACTGGGTAGCAGTCTGTAAATGTGCAAAGTGAGTAGACTCCAAGGACAGAATACAATTACTTAGGAGGTAATGAGATGAGATTAAGAAGGGAATATTTAGACAGAATGGCAGGAAAAGCTTGAGCTACTTTGCAGTGTTGAATAGTCTTGTAAGGGAAATGTGAAAACACAATTACTTGAGACATTTAAAACTGTGAGTACGTTCACATTTGCTGCAGGGAACACATCTCCCTTTGCAGGGAGGCAGATTAAACAATGCAACTAGGTTTCTACCCTCTTTTTTCCCCCCCAGTGATCCAGAGTTCAGTGTAGTTCAAATGTTCAGGCACTGTAATAACCAGTAACACAATGGACACTGCAGTGGTGAGCAGCATGAGGCAGTGCTGTGTAGGTCACAGCAAGCATTAGAGAATTTTTGCCCAGTGCATCACCCAGCTGCAGAGGCTGGTGAATTGTCTCAGCCCAGACCCTGTTATCTGTGTGCACAAACATCACCTCCTGCAACACTTACAGCATCACCAGTGGCATCAACTGGCACTGGGAGGTGACACCTCCATGCTTGACAACAGCAGCGACATACTGTCCCAGGAATAACAAAAAGAAGAAAAGGTGCCTTAAGGCTGGGACACCTCTTTTTGTTCCCAGATGTAGTTCCTATGAGTGTGCAGTAGTGCAAAAGAGGGCAGAGTGAGCTGATTGTTTAGAATCTTTTTCGGTCTGAGGATTAGATCTCAGTCCAGTCTGCCGCCAACCCTATTTAGCCTGCCAGTCTCAGCATCCCCTTTCTACTTGTCTGCCATGTAGCCAAAGGAATCTTAGAAGGTGAATCTGTGGTGCACCTTGCTAATGGAGGTTGCAGGTGCCAGAAGTTAACACGGAATCAGGCGGAGACTGGACAACTATCAGAACTGAATTTTTTTGAGGATTGCTAAATATAAAAACCAAATCAAGCTCAGGATATTCCTGTTGTGAAGACAGGCAGAGATTGGAGAGCACTTTGGGATGTACCATGTACATTTGCTTTGCCCTTATTCTTCCCTGGGTAGGTATTGATGGCCTTTGCTAGAGACTGGGTTAAATAGACTCTCATTCTGAAACAGAGTGTCTGTTCATATACGTTCGTGTTCTTAACTTTTACATTTATGAAACTCTGCCTGACTGTGGCCCCCTTTAGCTTGTCATCTTTGTGACATGCTGGCCAGGGAATTAGAATAAATAGGTGGTTCTGCGCCCCTAAATTATTCCTATATTTTTTATTATCCAAAATTTACTGAGGATTTTACTGAAAAAAAAAGTGGGGGTTTTTCTCTCTTTTGTTTTTCTTCTTTTGGTGTTTTAAAAACAGATGGCCAGACACATTCAATTAGCCCATCGTCCTATGGGCTGAGGAATGATGCTAATATTACTAAGGAGAATATTCCTCCACCTTGACTTTCAGTGAGAGGGAGCAAATCCTCTCATGAAAAAGGAGGGAAAGACACCTGCAAAGGGCCATTGAGAACAGGAGTGGGAATGACTAGTTCTTTATTTAGCATTTGTCATTTGCTTGATATAGAATTGCTTGAAAGAGATTGAAATAAAAAATAGCAATGACAAATGGCAGGTTTTCAATATCTTTTGTGGAGCTAATGACTAAGATATAATCTGATGTAGGTTGTATTATTAGCTAATTTTTTTTTACACCATGGATATGTCATTGTCATCAGCATCTAACATTTTAACTGTTATATGAAATTTGAATAACCCAGGAAAGTTTACTTGCTCTTTACCTTAAACAGGGTGTTGGTGTGTCCAGCTTTGAGAGAAGAGTGAGTTCTTCTGTCTTAACAGAAAGAAAATTGATTGAAATTATCACTAATGTAGAACACTAAATAACCTGCAGACTGTACCTGTGTCATTTCTGCAAGGAAAATTCACCAAGACCTTAAAGCATTCTGAATGTAAAAAAAAAAACCCAAAAAAAACCAGATAGAGGTGAATGTGTTGAAAAATTTTACAGCAGGTAATTAGCAAGAGATTTCTGAATGAAAATGGACATATCTCATATCTCAGAAAATTAAACTTTTCTAGACCCTCTTTTATTCTGGGTTTAAAGAAAATGAAAGGAGGTAATTTGCCATAGAATGAACATTTCTAGAAAATGTTCTTGAAACTATGAGAAAATTTTTTTCTAAAGAATCCCAGGCAGGATATTGAACATGCACAAGAGGGAAGAGCCACAAACCTGGGGAGCTGGGGACCCTTCTGAGCCACACAATGATCGCATGGCCAGTGTGATGACTCTGCCAAATCAGCAGGTGAGCCCTGCCCTTTCCAGTAAGGTCTGCTACTGAAGAGGGGTTCTGATGAAGAAGAACCAGTGTTATGATGGACAAAAAAGTGTGTAGGAAACTAAAAAGAGCAAGATAAGTGGTGAATTTTCAAAACCTAAACAGAAGGTACTTCAAAGATCTCTGTTGTCTTATATATTTATGAATCAGGAAAATAGATGAGATTGTGTTAATTATGTTGACTGAAACTGGGGAGAGCTCTGACAAACCTAATAAGTAAAAATCTAATGAGCTAAAAAATGGACAATGTAAAAGACAGAGAAAATATAATTTTAGTCACATTTGACAGGGTTCTTGCTAATAGTGTTCATTTGAAGAAGGGATCATGGTGTAAAGGAAAACAAGGAATCATAAAAATCAGATCTTTTTTTGAGAGGTAAATTTTCATGTCACGAAATTTTGTTTGACCTGTGATTGCTCCCACAATGGGGTGCCATGCTTCACTCCAAAGAGAAGATATAGATGGAGACAGAAAAGAAAGATTTTGTTCGGTCTGAACTAAATTAGAGAGTCTTCATTCTCTGTGTCCTCTGAACAGGTTTCAGATGTATGTTGAGAAGATGCAGCTGCAATTTCTTGACCTCAAATGCTCCCTCCCAGTGAAAGCAGAACACTATAGTTCCTGCTCCAATTTTTGTTGAAGGAACAAACCCTTTAAGACCTTGGCTAGCTGGGAAAAGTGCAGAGACCGCTGTACTCTTATGTATTTTTGGAACACACTCATCTCCTCTGATTCCCTGCTTTGGCCATCATCTCTGGGTATTAGCTGTAGGAGAATAGTCCTGAGCAGCCATAGGAAGGGATAGATGTATTATGCAGCACAAGCTATCAACTTTATCCTCCACTTATCCTGAACAGTCCTTTTAAAGTGCACCTCCATTAGCATTACAATACAATTAAAAGCCTGCTTCTGGACTGAATCTCCCCATTGTCCCATTTAAGGCACCTAGGAGCAAAAGGAATGGGGAGAACACAAATGGAATTTCCTGTCAGAGTAGAGTAAACTGAATGATGTACTCCAGGAGGGCACCTGATGCAAATCCAGGTGCTGGTGGGCATTCCATCAACGGAACCAGATTGGAGCTAGTGCAAAATACCTCCATGAAACACAGGGAGGGTAAATACTGGGTCTTCAGCCCATCTCCTTTTCTCTAGCTTCTTTCCTGCTCTGTTTGCTAAATGTAAAAATTGCTGGAGCACACTGGCTCTGTCTTCCTGCCTCTCCAACCTGTCAAAGAAAAAAAATTATACAGATAAATGGAGCCAACAAGGCTAACATGGTTCCAGAATATAACCAAAGCTCAGACACTTGGCCTAGTGCAAATATGGCCATGGGAGTCACTCAAGTGAAAATTGGCTTACAAATAAAGGGCTACTCAGTGTGGTAACAAAGAGATGGAATTTGACCATCAGTGTTTTTTCTTACCTATAATGCAATAGTTCTTCCAAATTTGCCAATAGTTTTATATATTTTTATGCATACTATTGTCCTTAGCCAAAATGTGTCAGAAAAAGAATAGAGTGAACTTCAGATCATGGGCTTGTAGCCTGCAGAATCAGTTCAACTCCAAGGCAGGCACACAAATACAAAACACACCTGTTAAGGCTTTCCAGGTTTTTCTCAATATCATCTGAAACAATATCAAGGCCTCAGAGAAATGTGAGAATGACCTTGAAAAACAAAATAGTTTGACTGTAACTGTACTAAGCTTATTATATGGCTCACTGAGTAACTTGGCCCTGCTAGGGAACGTGGATTTCTCTCCTTCTCTCCCCACACTCCTTAATCTGCAACCTGCAATTGCAGGACAATTCAGCAGG
>NW_008237404.1:925393-925867 GCF_000691975.1 Corvus brachyrhynchos
TCAGCTAATTCAATGCAGTACAGCAACTGTTTCATTTTATACATTTTATGACTCTAGGTTAAGGAGAGCTGTTCCAAAGCAGTATCTAACCTAGAAGCTTTGTAGAAAGGATGGGATTTCAGTAAATCGGTGGGCGTGTGTTGTGTCTGGGGCAGAGGCTGACATCAAGCTAGACCATTCTTTTCAGCTGTCACTAGTATGTTCTTCTAGCATGGGCTTGATCCTGCAAGCTGAACTACATAGGTCCCATTCAGGGAGCTTCCACTGAGGTCCCCATAGCAGTCACTGGGATAAAATATCTCTCATGAAGAACAGAAATTTCAAAACATTGTCATCAGAAACTTAGATTTGTTTTAACATTTGCCAGACAAGAAAAGGTTGCCATTGCAGAGCACTTGAGAAGTACAGAGCAATTCTGTACCCCAGATAGAACACCAAGCTCTCTCTGAACAGCCAAAGGCTCATTAGCCTGCT
>NW_008237404.1:925900-946977 GCF_000691975.1 Corvus brachyrhynchos
TGCTGTTGTACTGCTTATTCTGCTGTTTTCTGAACATGTTCCACTATCATCTTGCCTAGAGCCTCACCTTGCACTGAAGATAGTCCCAGAGAGATCCCCCCAAGCTCTTTTCATAATCCCTTCAAGAAAGAGGCAGTTTGCACAGAGACAAGGCTTAGAGATACAAATTCAGTTTCTCCAACCAAAATTACGTGGGTGTGTAGCTGGTGACTGTGAGGATGTTCACGGTGCTGCGTGCCAGAAACTGGCTAATACTACCCTTCTTTCCCACACAGACACCACTAATCTGAGTCTCTCTTCTCACACCAGATGACAATTTTCATGAAATTCTTAGAAATCTAGCACACCAGACACTTTTCTGTGTGTCCAAGTGGGAGTGAAATCAGTCCATGGGTTCAAATGGGCTTGTACAGGCAGGGTGTCAGGTGAGCAACAGACACACAGACAAGCGACCTAACTCCCTGCTAAACCTTGTTTCCTTTTCAAATTAAGCTGAAAAACTTTTTTTGAGGGGGACAGCATGTTTTGTTTTGGTTTAAACAAATTGAAGATTTTGGATTAGAAGAAAGATGTGGAACAGCTTCTAGACACAAACAATTGAGAAGGGTATGACTTTCCAACCAGAAAAACAGATGACTTTAAGAGGGATGTGATAAAGACCTATCCATTCATTCAGTTGTTACCCTGTTATTTTTGGTTGAGCCTGCCTTCACTCATAGTACAATGATTTCTAATTTACCACTCAATCAATTAAAAATCTCCAAGGAGTGCTTGAAGGTGCCAAGGAGCCAAACACTTATAGTCCATGGAAAATTAAAAACAAAAACAAAAGGAGAAAATGGGAAACACTCCCAGTCATAAAGTTAACCACTTAGCAGGTATCTACATAACCCCTCCCTGTTTTTCTTCTGCCATCTTAGTGCTGCCAAATATCACGCTTCAGTTTTCCCAGACCAGTGTCTTGCCAAAGAAAGCGAAAAAGACTGAGGGAGAATAAGAGAAATGGTAGAATATCTAGGCTATACAAAATATAGATGAAAATAATTCAGTTGTACAGGAGAAAGAGGCAGAAAGGTTCCTGGTTTCTTGAAGAAAGGTCAGTGTTATGAGGAGTTGAAGAAAACAGGGAAATGGGGAGAACAGTATAGAAAAAGCAGAACCTGAAAAGGAGAATGGGGAGAACAGTATAGAAAAGGGAACCTGCAGTGGAACAAAGGAGAAGAAGGGAATGCAGAGGAAAAATGGCTCAGGTGTGTAGGATGAGAGTAAGTCTTGCAATAAATTTCTAAATACCTCAGGACTCTACAGCAGCAAAACAGGAAAAATGAACCTGGAAGAAGCCCATGACAATATGCTGAGCCTAGAAAAGCCACAAAGTGTTTACTTACCACAAAATTTATTCAACGTGTAAAAACCAGACCAAAGAAGCTACCTGCACGCACTCTGCCTGCCATCTGCACACTGCTTCTAGCACTGACAGCCCTGGCAGAAAGTCAGATGGGTCTCAGAAGAAATTGGTCCTTCCTGGAAACTCCTCCTGGAGCTCCAGGTGAGAGTGATTTGTGATTCTCTGGGCAGGAATATATTGATCTTTCCTCTCTGATTACTGAGAACTCCTGTAATTCAAAAGTGAATTCTTTAGGAGCGATTTGACCTCTCTGAGGAAGCAGACAGCATCAATCTCCTTAACATGGGAGGGACCTGTGCTGTAGCAGAGCAAGCAGGGCTCCATCCATGCCCAGCATTTCTCATGCAGGCATGTTCATGAGGACCCTGCCTACCTCTGGGCATGCCTGCATTGATTAGCCAGGGCACAGTTTGAATCAGGTTCCCAGGTTATTTCTGCTTCTGTTTCACAGTGCTGCTACAGACAGCCATGGAGCAATTTTTACCCACTTTGCCACTACAACTGCCCAGGTAAATTGTAAAAAGCTTAATTAATTCACAGCATGATTTACTCTACATTTGAGTGGGTGAGACCTTCAGACATACCACCTCTGACTGGGAGCTGCTGAAATGTTTTTTGACATAAGTCAAGACAAATCCAGTAAATGATTAGACATGAGATCTCCTAGGGATGCTTGGATATGACTGGAAGTGGCGCTGGTAACTCAAACAGAAAATGTTTTTTCCCAGTGAAAGAGTGATCATGCACAAAATTACACAGCACAGTGCCTTCCTTTTGGAGACAGAAGTCAGTATCTTTACACTTCACCACTGCAAGCATGGGAAAGGTGTTTGTTCTGGTATTCTAGTCCTCTTTGTGTCTCTGTCCTTCTGTGGCTATTTGTGACTGGCAGGAAATGGAACAGGCTGGGGGCTGCTCTCCACCACTACACGTGGAGAGGGCTGTCCAGTGGCCGAACTGGGAGGTGCTGGCTTAGCTTCTACAGTCTGCCCCAGTCACAAGACTTAGGGCCACACAGTCCACCTCTATAAAACTGACTGAAGAAACTGTGTGTTAAAATTCACTTTTCATGTTCTCTGGAAGGCTGAAGGACTAACCAAACTTATCTGAAGCTTTAATCACTTGAGCTCAGTCAACTAAAACAATGATATCACCCAGTAGCACAACAATCGTTGATTTGTGGTCTGTAGACTTCACAGGTTCATGAGATACTTTTAAGGCATCAGCTACTTTTAAGGCAACCAAGGAAAAGCATCTTTTGCTTTTCAAGCTTGTCTATATCCACTGTAAATTTTTGGACTGCAACTAGAAAAAATTTTGAAAAACAACTCAAATCCTAAACTTTCCTAACCATACAACAAAACAGAAATTGTATCTCCATGAATCAATGCTGAGTTGTTACAATACAGGTAATATCAGTGAAGATACTTGTAATTTTTCAAGTATTTGTCTCTATATTGTAAGATTTATCTGCAAGTATTTTCATTTCTATAAGAAGTAAAAGGCAGTAAGCTTAACAAAAGAGGGTATTTCGTATCATGACAAATCCTTTTCTCTGAGTCAAGATTTAAAACAGGACTATTTATTTTTGGAGGGAACATGGGTGAGGGACTTGATAATGGACTGTTCAAACTGAGGCTAGAAAAGACCTTACAGAAGCTATAAAATGAAACTATTTGACTGTTTTCCCTATGAAGATCTCAGTCTCCTCTGCGCCCAGAGTGTTCGTGTGTGTGTGTGTGCACGCATGAACATGTGGAGAGCAGCTAGCACAGACCAACTCTAGTTGTGAGGGTTTTAGTCTTCAACCCCTTGGGGCTACAGCCATAGAAGGGGTAAGTCAAAATCAGACAATAGACCAAAGGTAAGAGAAACACAGAACCATTATTTTTTTTCTTTTATTTCATAGACACTGCCTGAGCCACTCATCGCTTAGCCATATTAGTTAGCTGATGTTTTTCAGATACCTTGGTTGAATCAGGGCTTGAAATACTGGAGTAAAAGCAGGGCAGTTGCCAGGGACATCAGTTTTCAGGAGGCTGTTCCTCAACTGGGGAGCACCACGGGCATGAGGCAGGAAAAACATATGTTTACTATTATACATAATACTTCAATTTCTTCAGGCTGCAACAGTGTTGAAAACAAACCTGATATTTTCCATATGCAGATGAAAAACATAGTCTAAAAGCTTAGGGCCTAGGAGAAGATTTACTGGAAGGGGAGCAGCAAGTCCTGGCTAACTGAAGTAGAAACTAGAGCGAGCACCCTCCCCAACAGATCTTCACTTTCCTCTGGAGCAAAGCTGCCATTGCACCCCACCACTTTCCCCTGCTCCCAGACCCTGTGTGCCAAAGCTTGGCCTTGCCAGCCAGCTGTGGCTGAAACATGGCCTTGAAGTGCCATGTGGCAGCTTTCATGTGTGCCTCTGGGGAGGACAGGGCACCTCCTGTTCGCCTTTGTGGTGCTGTGCGCCTCCTCTGCTTCTGCATGAGCTCGTGCTCTAGGTGTGCCTGATGCTGGGACCGATGGCTGCTCTCATGTCCAGGCAGAGGAATTTTCCAAGGTGTGTCAACTGGAGCTTTACCATGCATTTTTCTTAAATGAGGAAGCTCTGCCTGTACCTAATAATAATTGTGAAATAAATAATTCATGGTATTTTCTCCTCTACACTCAGTTGTTGAAATATTTTTTCACAAATTTTTTTATGTGACCAACTTGAATTAAGAAAACCTTTTCCTAGTTCTTCAGCTGCTCAGATCCCAGCCTCTTACAGATTTTCCCTTCGGAAGCCCATTCCTTCCCGCCATAGTCTAGCAATTCCTTGCTGTTACTTTGCATGTGTCAGTTAGACCTGATGTTGTGATGAACAGAAGAAACAGATAGATTTATTTTAATGTTTCAGAACCAAAGATATAGGACAGGCAGCTCCTTTTTTTTAGTATCAGGACACCAAGTCTCACTGTCTGACTCAGAAACCCTTTGAGCAGGGGAAGTTTGCAGAGCCTTTAGGATAGGAGCCCTCCCACACTGCTTACACAGATAAATATCTGATCTTATCTTGCACCTGAAAAAATCTCCAAGGCAAAAGGAAACAGAAATATGGTTTCATAGCCAGAGCAGTAACCTATCTCACGTTGAAATGCAGTCTCCTCCCACTAGAGGGTGGTCTGGTCTCCCTCATGCTACAGCTGAGGTGTGTAGGCAAAGCTTTTTCAGAAAGCCTGAGCCCACTTTATTTAAGACTCAGCAACATCAAAGTATTCCTGTTCTGAGTTATTCCAAGTGCTTCATGTCCCATCACCGACATTGAAACTACCCTGTCATTTAAACAAATAAACACATTGTGCCTCTCACTGAAGAGCTGACATTCTACAAATATCAGCATGCTCTGAGGTTCTACCAGTGAGTGTAGGAAAGAGCAAAGCAAGGCTCACTGTTAGCGTTAAAGTTCTTGGCTTGATACCACTTCGAACCCTTCGAAATCAGTTTCTGTGGTTTATATTTTCTTCACATCATTTTCACAGATGGCTGGGCTATTACAAGTAAAACAAGACAAATTCTTTCTTATGAGTTAGCCTGTGCTTTGACTGTGTGTCACAGTGAGCCAGACACACGGCTTTAGCTCAAGAGATGAACTGGAGTTTCTTCCATCAGGTTTGGGAGAGCTGGCAGCTAGTCTCATAACCATCTCCCACATCAGCTACCTGAGATTCATCAAAAATGCCTTCCCCTGCCAAGCCATCCCTCTCCCTTGTGAGCCATGTCACCTCTGCTCCCCTTCCCAGGACACCCTGCTTGTCTCCCTTTCTCCTCTTTCATATGCGCTCAAATGCACAAATCCCCAACTCCAATCTTTGTACCACAACCTTCAAAAGTCCAAGCATCAACCCAAACCCCATAGCATTTAGTCAGAATTTCAAAGATATTGCAGAGAATTTCATCCAACATCTTGGTTCCTGCCCCTATGTCTACCAACATGGGAATCTTCCCTTTTATGATGGTGGGAGTGAAAACACAACAACACATGGCATAAACTCTGTTTGTAAAACCTATGGAAAACTTTCTCTCTTAGGAGTCTTTGTCCCAAAATGAATTAGGCTTTAGATCCCTTTTCCTCTGATCAGTTTTCTCCCTATTGATTCATTTTCCTAAGTCTTGTTTTCGAAGTCTGGTAGTGGGCAAATGAAACATTTTATCTCAAAAAACGTGTGGTGGAAGATATTTTCAGTCACAAAAATTGACCATATCTAAAGATGTTTCAATTTGGATGCAAGCTCACTGGAAAAATGGAAAGACTGTAAGCCAGAGCACAATTCACCGTTACATTAATAATATATATACTCATATTTTGAGTGATACAGGAACTAATGTAAAGTAATTAGGGAAAAATACACTTAATTTGCATAAGTTTGCTTTCTCATCCATTTTAGGAGACATAATTTGCCTATTTGGCTTTGTCTATTTCACATAGTTGAGACAGCAAAAATGTTAAAAGATTAAAGAATTCATTATTTATCTCATGACATTTGAATAGTATCAACAGATATGACACAGCTGTCAATGATAATCAAGACTGTCTTCAGCTGTGAGTTTGGATGCAAATCACAACAAAACAGGATGATCTGTTCTGATGCAATATAATGAATTATTACATCATTCATCTGGTCTATATAAACACAACATGGCAAATAAAGTCTTTTCATAAATTCTTTATACTTCACTGTCTTAAAAGTTACATAGGATGTGGCATATTTGGCTCTTGTACTGGGGAAGGAAGTGATAGGGAAGGGAAGTTGTGACACTCAGGTCTCACAAAAAGATTCAGGCTCGGGGAAGGAAGTGATAGGGATGGGAAGTGTGACACTCAGGTCTCACAAAAAGATTCAGGCTATTTGCCTCTGTGTGCTCCTTTTTGGTGACAGTAAAGTTTTGATGGGTGGTGTTGTCTCTAATAAGTAAGTAAGTAAGTAAGTGTTCTATACTTAACTGTTAGGATACACAAGTAGAGCTGTCCTCCAAATTGGTTCCAACATCTGGATACCGCTGTTAATAGGTTTGGGAAGAACATTTGGTCCTCATTTAAAACACCGCAAACGCTATCATGATGTGGACCGTGAAATTTTAAGTAAGACTACTGCTGTTTTGATTATACTCTGAGATAAAAAAATAAAAGCAAACAGCTCTCTAAATAATGTAAAAATGCAAGAACACCAGCACCCTTTAACAGGCATCTCTGCAGCAGGTAAAACAGCAAGTTTTCTTTTATAACAGAACTTATTCAAGCATGAAACTTATGTCTTTGTTTTCTGCTCCCCAGGTGAATTGGGAAGGGAAGGGAAGGGAAGGGAAGGGAAGGGAAGGGAAGGGAAGGGAAGGGAAGGGAAGGGAAGGGAAGGGAAGGGAAGGGAAGGGAAGGGAAGGGAAGGGAAGGGATCATAAACAAATTCCAAATGTATCTAAAATTAGCAAGGCTGTCCTTTTAATGCTGTGTTCCAGAATCCAGGGCTCTGCATTGCCGTTCTTCTGTAACCCCAATTAATTAGGTATTGACTTGTTTTTTCATTCAATTAAAGTATAATTAAATGACAGTGGTCTGCCTCTGAAAAGCAGATGAAAAGGTTCTGGTAAGAATCTCTAGGTTAATCCAGCTGCTTAAAATGTGTGTTGTATTTGACCATTTGCCAAGATACTCTGTGAATACATGAGCCAGCTGGCACGGGGAGGGCTGGTGGGAACCTGTCAGCTGTTTAGGACAATGGCTGCAGCTTTTTTAACCAGATCAGGTTTTTAAAATACCTAAAAATGAGACACCCTAGCTTGGCAGCTCAGGAATTAGGGCAGAAATTAAATCCTAAGATTTTTTTTTCTCTTAAAATAGGGGTTTTGACTCACGTTCTCTGAACCTCTGAACCAAGTCATTTATTTGGATTACTGTTAAATATCTGGCAAAAAGACACAATGCATCAAAGCCTTATTTTTGCAGTGATGGAGCCCAAGTTTGCTATTCTGACAAATACAACTATTCAGGAGAAAAAAGTCGTGTTAATGTGCTGAATAAAGTTGCATCACCAGCTGCTCTTTGAACCAGGCAGGACTCCAGCCCTGGGCCTGCTTTCAGGGCATCCCCCTCCCTCCACAGGGCCTCGGAAGGATGCGCGGGTGCTCGTTCAGCCAAAGTGTGAGCCACAAGCACACCCTGGTGAGCGGCCGCTCCCACACATCCTGCTGCTGGCTCCGGCTTCGCATGGGAATAATTGCTGATCAGCCCAAGTCAGAGCTTCATCAGCAAACCTTTAATGCACAGCTTCCCACTAAGTCTTTTAGACAGAAAAATTAGCCGACGACCCTGGCATTTAAAAAGCCCTTGTACTCCCTGTGTTTTCACTGTAGGGTGAAATGAAATGATTACAGACAGGAGTGATTTCTGGAGCACAGAGGCAATGGCCGAGAGCCGAACAGCTCTCTAAAAGCTGGGCTTGGGTGCGTGCGTGTGGAGGCCGGGGTGTCTGCACGCCAGGTGTCAATATGAAACTTGCCATGCTAACAAGAGCCTTGCAACAGGCTGTTACTTTGATTTTTTCCACCTGGTGCTTGGTGCGGCAATATGTCTGCCTTACCATGTGAGTTATCTGAGAAGCTGTCAAAAGGAAGGGAAGATACGGGAAGTTTTTAAAAACCTGGCCGATCCTGCCTTCTCAACAGTAACACTTTATGACACTTTTATTTTCATCCCAAACTTCTGATGCTTTATTCTCCAGCCCCCAGAGATGCTCCGGCTGTCTGCTCTGTGAAGCATCCTGGTGCTCTGTCCAGGGGTTCTTCTCAGCTTCCAGGCTCCTGCACACAAGTACAGAATGACCTTTCTGATCATGCAGAAAAAGAAAAATGTATAATGTAAATATCTTCATAAGCATTTGGAAAATGAGAAAAAGCATATCTCTGTAATACACTTAAGAAAGCTCCATGTGCATATCTGAATCTCTCCATACCCACCACTTCTGCTGAGCTGCGGCCTATGGTGCTCCCAGTAAACAGGAAAACGTGAAGTGCAAATACCAAGTAGGGAATTAACATGAAGGGGATAAAACTGAAGCCAAAAAGGAAATGAAGGAAAGCTGGCAAGAGCCAGAAATTGTATTTCAGCACCTTTTGCACTTGCAGAAGAACTCACATGTCTGCAATCCTGACTGCACATTCAAACTTGACCAGCAAGTGTGTGTAGGAAAAGGTTTTCCCCAGCTGTACAAACCTCACTTTCTTTATTCCCACTGAGCAGCAGACCTGTACAGCGCTACTACTGTGAGTGTCAGAGACTTTTCCTGATGACGTAGGAGAGCTGCTCGTCTTTTCTTAATGGACAGAATTGGGTTTTTTCTATCAGAGGATTATTCCATTTCTTTATTCAGGACAGATACTGGAAGATAGTCTGGGAAGGAGGGAGTAGTTTAATATTCCTTTTTCTCCCCACTATCCAAATCCACAGCATTTGCTGTATGCTGTATTCTGATTGTAGAGCTACTTGCTGGTTTCAATAATCCTTAGCAAAAGTAATTTGGGAGCCCCAGAAACATTGGTGACATCTAGTTTTTTCCTAGGAGCGCTATCAGCTGTCAGTGAGGGCACTTCTCATGGACACAATTCAAAGCAGCCAGGCTTGACCACGGTTATGTGGGCACCTGGTGGCCTCTGAAGTTGCCACAACTCAGTTCAGCTCCTCTAACAACCTCATGTCTCTCTGCTCCTGCCTCCAGGAGTACAGTCCTGTGCAGCTCCTGGCCACTCTAACCATCCCACACCACCCAGGGTGCAAGACATACCAACATGATGGGAAAATGAGGGTACCTCTCTCCATTTGGCAAATGTCTTCAGGCCGCTAAGTGATAACATGATAACAGGGTCAGGAGTACCACACCTAGATCAATCCGTGAAGATTTGGGACACCAGAGACTCAGGACTCTCTCTTGTGCACTTGAAAATCTGTGTCTGGGTCTCTAGGCCTCTTCAGAAGGAACCAGAGATCCAGGAGGACCCCAAGGCTTTCACTGGAGTTAGGGTCCAGAGAGCTCTGGCTCAGGAAAGCTGTGAGAGAATAGAACAGAGGCAGAGAAGGAAAGAAGACAAGAAAAAGGGAGTTTCAACCAAACCTCTTTTTTTTTATTTTTTTAAGTAAATTTCCCAGGAGTCAGAAACCTGCTTTTTTGCAGCACAACTTTCTGATGATACAGCAAACATCTTAAAATGTATTAATACTGTGAAAAACATAATGCTGTCAGTTAAAGATATTCCTCAAATTAGAATTTTTTAAATGATTTATCATTCATGAAAGACACCAAATCAATTAAATTCCGCTTATATTATTTTTTAAAATATTTTTTATGACAGTAATGTCAAGCCCAAATGAAGACCAAAGGAAAAAACAGGGAGCAAAAATCCCCCCTGCTCAAATTAGTTGAAAAAATAATGCAACACAGAGGAAAGAGGAGTAGTTCAAATATCCAATGAAAGACTTGGAGGATGTAAGAAAGGTTAATGGCAAAAAAAGTATGGGGTACCAAAAATAAAGTGGGAGTAAAGCCATAACAGATTTATTTCCCCTCTGTCTCTAGTGCTGTGTTTGTTATAGTGTCCCAGGGAGATCAGCCCCTTCTCTCAGAGCCTTGTGCTCCTGGGGGCTGGGACTTGGATGCTGAGCTCAAAATCAAGGTGATTCAGGGCTGATTTAAGGGGATGGCTCTTACTGAGACCTCCTTGCTGAGACCAGCCATTCACTTCAGACTGGCCACCACCATGAAAGTTATTTACAGCGTGGTTACAGGAGGACATTCCTTCTAGCTCTGAGTCTCAGAAGTTGAGTGAAACCCACAAAACTTGAATAGTCAGGGGCTGACCTTACAGGGAGCCGACAGAGGAAAATACTCGGAGTCACTGCAATAATGGATGGACAGCCATTAATTTAAAACAAACCACATTGTTTCTTTTACTCAGCATAGGTAATGAAATAATGAAAGGAACCCACAAGCTTTCAAAACAGCAGCATTAGACAGATTTCCACTGTCACAAGATCAAAGCAAGAGGCTTTGTTGGCTATAATCAGACAGTGTCAGACAAGGAAACCCTCCACCAGCCTAGCAGAACTGAGCCAGTCCCTCAGCCCACCCCTGCCTCCTCCAGCTCATTCAGGCAAAAATGCACTCACACACAGGGACTGTATTTACATCCTCTTCCTCTCTTGATCCATCATCTTATCCCTCAGGCAGAGTAAATTCTGCAACGTCCCCTTTTTTTCCCAGAAATCGGCACTTTTCCTTCCTTATTTGATCAATGTAGAAAGAAGCAGCAGGGAATCTTCTGGTAATCTCTGCACCCCACACTTTGTGATTCATTCAGGCACCATCTGAAATCTGTGTTTCTGGAAGCACCTATAGCTTGCACTATTTCTATCTTCAGCTTATATTTATATCTGATGGTCAATACTCTTCCATAGTAGGCCATGAAAAAAAAGTTATTTGGAAAAATTCAGAGTCTGCTTTCTTACAGTCAATGTCCTTTGGGAATTTGCATCTGAAACACACATAAAATGAGTGATACACCATTAATTAATCATTCTCAATTTTGACATTCAGGCTCTGCCACACCATCAACTTCCCATGTACAAGTGAACCAAAGTTGCAGGTCTCAAAGTGCTTCACAATTTCAGGTTTCAAGCAGAAAAACAAAAAGCGCTGGTTTTGGACAGTTATGGAAGCAGATTACTTACATTGGACTTGGGTCTGCCCAAGACTCCTCTTAGTTTCAATGTAATATAGCCACTTTGGTTTTCTTCTCATCTTCCACCTTCATCTCTTCAGATTATCTTCCTTTCTGATGTTTTCTGCTCTTTTATCTCTGAAGTCCCATCCCATTTATTTGCACATATTCCATAAAAAACCCTCTGGCATATGGCTTTATGTGTTGAGGTAGAGGAGACACACAGTGTGTGAATCAGAAAGTTTGTGGGTCACAATGTCCCCATAATACAGTCACAGGATGGTGGGATTTGGTCACTACCTCATAATCATCATTTGAAATATAACATTAAGCCTGAGGGACATCACCTTTACAAGGCCACAAAAAACAATCCTTCACTTACCAGGAGCATGAACCACAGCATTGGAAAAAAAGGAAGGGACCACTTGTCAGCAACTATTAAGAACATTATATGTTGTCCTCAAAAGAGTAGAAAAAATACAAAGAAACAAATTTTAACTAAATTTTAAGCCAAGAAGCATAATGCATGCTTTTATCATCATTTTGCAGAACAATTCATCCTGAAGCCCCTAGGGTAAATCCACCTTAGTTTTTCCCACAGTAGGCAAACACAAACTGCAGATTCTGAGTCAGTGCAAGTCTGAGCCCCACTGGGCCCACTGGCCAGAGCCCAGCAGGCAAAACCAAACAACACTTTGCCAAGCACTCAGAAGGAATCCTTCCAGGATATCACCTGGTTAATGCAGTAAAAACTAAACCAGGCGGCCAGAAAAGATGCACATTTGCAGTGAAATCTCACTGCTGTGTTGGAACTTACAAAGGCAAGAAGAAATTAAAGATGTACGATCCTTTTCACACAAGTATGGAGGACAATCTGAAAAGCACTAGTTTTCAGACTCCAATAAGCAAGCAAATATTTACCTGGAATGTAAGATGCAAAGAGAGGACAGGGAAGTGCAGGTGTCCAGAAAATGTCCATACTGCAGCCTTTTAGTTGATCGTGAACATTTGGTATGAAACCCTGAAATGACAGTGTAAAAGATACTGAGATTACTGCTATACCACAACACGTTGCCAACTTAAGCCAAGAAAAACTATAAGCATTAAGTTTTTATTGAAAATACATGTTAGTCTGCCCAGTATTTTAGTTTGCTGAAAAAATAAATTGGAGAATAATATATGTATTTGCAACTAGCTAATAAACTTCTGCTTTTGTACCTGGAAACTGAAGAATACTGTGTGGGAAGTGTAGTCAGTGGAAGGCAGGTGTGGCATTGCCTGTTGCAGTGAGGAGGAGGGTTGCTGGTTTGTTTCTTTGGTTATTTTTACAGTCGTGTTCCTTTTCTTTAACAGGGATCTCTATGAAAATGGATTGCATGCTCACATGCATTGTCTGGGAAGGTGCTGCCAATTCCCAGAATGAATTTACAGTTACTGTAGAAAATGTAACATCTGCCACACGTGGATCCATTAAGCCAGTCCCTTCAAAACCAGTGCTGCCAGATGAATGGATTTTATGATTATAAAGCGGAAGAGCAAGCTATTTTACGTAGCCACTAATTGTCAGTGGTTTCCTTATGTTTCCCAGACATTCTCAAAGATAGTGGGAAATGGTTTCTTCACATATGGATGTCTGAGTTTTTCATTCACAGTTCCTTTCACTGTGGGAAGAACAATCATGATCTCAAAAAACTTCATGAACTGCAACTTTGCAAAAACTACTCAAAGAAACTTTATAAACCATTTCTATTTTCTTCAGTAATTTCACAGTGTGTCGAAATTTTGTAGACCTCTTAGAAAGCAGTATGCATAGTTATCACTATAGGGAACATTTTGAAATAAAACATTTTTTCAAACATGAGAATGGATATATTTTTCCTTTAAAATGTCAAAATTTAACATTTAGATCATTTAAAAAATGCAAAAAAATTTCTCTACTCTTGAATTTCACAGACATTTCCCATACATTGCTTCTATATTGATTAATTGCCATTTTCAGATAAAGAATGCTTAGCTTCAAAATTCCCAGTCATCTTTAAACTAAATTTATCGTATCATTGCACCACTGCCAGGAGAATAGGTCAAGGTCCACAGCTGTCCCAAGGTGCGATATAAGGACAATTCATTTTCTCTTATTCTCCGCCTTGCAAGTCTCTTTGTAATCACATTGACACCTCTGCAGCAGAGGAGAGAGATCTCTTGAGACTTCCAAGAACCATGCATATGGCCTTAAGTTAAAGGCAGAAAAAGCAAACAGCAAGCACTGAATCAGGTTTTCTTGTATCTTGCAAGCAGCTTGTGTTAAAGGATATTACACTGCAGCATCACGGATAGAAGGAACGTGAAAAGGTACAAAGAGGTCAAACAAGGTCATTGATATGATTTTCTGCTACGCCTCCTCCATCCCCATGATGTGGGTGAGCTGCTGTACAGTTATATCTCGAGAGAACCACCAAACCCTATCTTGTGAAATCTGTGCCAAAAAAACCAGACCTGCACAAAACCCTTTCCAGAGTGCAGAGGTTTCAAGGGGTTTCATGATCTCTCCTCTTTTCTTCCTTCCCTCTATCTTTCTCCTAAAACCTCAGCATCCTCAGCTTCTGAGTAAGAGGTGTTGCATGGCTGTTGCAGTGGGGAAAGCCAGAGCCATGATCTGGGAAGCCAGGAAAAGCTTGATGGGCTGAAGTTTGAATGTTGAACCGAAGCCTCTCACTCTGATCTCCCTGCCCTGCTTTGGCCACGTGGTTGAGTGTGTTGCTGTCCCACAGGCACAAGGCTGCTCTGCCAGTCTGGCTGCTGCAACTTACCCTCTGCAGGTTCTGTCAAGCGTGACTGAGGCCACAGTGCTCACTGACAAGAAAGGCATGAGACTCTGGTGAGTTTTGATTTTAAAGTCTGTGAGAAGCAGGAGGGCTGAGCTGACATGCTGGTGCCAGACTGGATTGCCCAGAGGAGGTGTGCCTGGACTTGCCTAAACATCAGTATCTTCCTGACTGTTGCTGCAGCCCATCAAAGAGGGTTAGAATATCTGAAGTCTCAGCATTCAGCAAGTTGAGATGAGGTCTTCCCACAAAGCAGTGATTTAAACAGTGTAAGTGCTGCATTGAAAGAGCTGAACACCTGAGAGGAAACACAAATTGTTCCAGTTTTGTACACAGAAAGGGAAATGTGTTTTCACCAAGTTTGCTCTATGTTTTTCTTTCCCTTTTAGCTTCGTTTCTGTGCCGCTTCAGGCTCAGGCAACTGCAGCCCATTAGTGACCAGCTGATTTCCCCTATACTTGCTGGCAAGGTCTGCATCATCTTGGTAGTGAGTGATGGAGAAGAGTGACCAGCGGAGCTTCAGCTCACTGCTTCAGTCTGCCCTAACTGCCCAGCTCATCTCATGACCTCCTGCAGATGTTGAGCAGGTTACGAGGGGTAGAAGTGATGGTGTTCCCTGTCCCTGTATGCTGTATGTGCTCGACTCTTACACACCAAGAGAGCTGACCTGAAACAGCAGTACTTTGGGCTGTGCCTCCTCACCTTCCTCCCCACCTGTGGCCAGGCAGACTTCCTGCCCCCTTCCTTCACAGCTTCACAGCTCATCCTCCCTCCCACAGATTTATAGACTTCCTGAGTCAATAGCCTGTCCTATGTCGTTCTCCTACCTGCAAAACCATGTCCTTCTACCTCTTATTCATCTAAGTCACTGCTGCACCAAAGCCTGGAGTCAGCAAAAAATAACTTCTTTTTTTTTCCCCTTTTCTTTTATTTTCTTTTGGTTTTTTCCTTTTCTCTTCTTTTCTTTTCTTTTCTTTTCTTTTCTTTTCTTTTCTTTTCTTTTCTTTTTTTTTTTTTTTTTTTTTTTTTTTTTTTTATTAAATAAGACCTGCCCAACACTTTTTTTTTTTTGGATGTTTATATTAAATACGACCTGCCCAAACACAACCTCTTCTTATTGAGGCTAACAAAACAAAACATGTCCAACACTTGTAGGCCAAGCTATTCTGAAGGTAGGACAACCCCCAAAATAACTTAAGAAAGCGTTCCAGAAGGGAAGGGTAGGGTGTTTTGACACATCATGCATTCTGCTCCAATCGATCAGTCATCCGGGGGAAAAAACTCTGCAACAGTGTAAAGCAAAGCAGACAAAACTTCAGAAGATATGGCTTGTTGGGGCAATTGTTTGAGGCATAGAGATGAAACTGGGATCCCACCTGGAAGACAGGTTTGAGTCCAACTATGTAGCAGCTACTGCTGTTTCATAAAACTGTAAGTTTTGGCAACAGAAGCTATTGGAGGAGAGGGACTAAATGGATCTTCCCGTGGAGTAACTAAGAAAACATGTGTTTTTATTTTCAAAGAACAGCTGAGATTGGGTCAGCTGGTTGTGATAAAGGAGATTTCACTGTTTCTGAACTGATATATAGGGAAGGATTATGAGGTGTTCCAAAAGTCAATGGAAAAGCAATTCCAAAATCCAAAAATATACCAAAATTCCTTTGGTATTTGTTGTAATAATATTTGTTACTGGAAATTTATTTGGTACAAAATATAAATGTTAGCTATCATGCTTCCTTTTGTATTCAGCATTGTAAAATTAATGTGCTGGGGGTGTTTTTGTGCAGTAAACTGCTCTGCTTTTGAGCAGTGAGAACACCGTGAAACAGAAGGATTAAGAGCTCACTGGGGGCACATCAAGTTTTGTACCATCACAGTTATATCTTCCGGCTATCATGACTATATTAATATATTATAGCATGGGAGGGCTGTCAGAGTAAGCTCAGAAGGAACCCAGCCCACTCTTACCAGATTGTTCCAATGTTAATTTACAGCCCAGACCTTGGGAGGTTGTTGTTCTTTGTGATAATGTGTAGGTTATGTTCTAGAGCGATAGTTACTCTGAGGGGAGAATATTGCTTTCTTGACCTGGGGTAAATCTGTTTTATTACCCCATAGTTAGCCCTTTAAATTGTATTGTACTTTCTCTCCTGTTTTCTTCTTAAGTTCTCTCTTTCCTGCTTCTTTTCCCTCCACTATTGTCCTCTTTTGCACACTAGATTCCTGAACAATAACCCACTTTTCAGAGCAGTAGCCTAGAAATCAGAGATGTGTACTGGGATATAAAATGAATGTATAGAGGTACCGCCACTCAAAAATTACAGGAATTTCTGCTCTGGTGCAGCTTTCTAAAAACACTGCCTACTTGTGCTTTCTAGTCCACAGCTGAAACCTCCATTGTTGCTGGCACCACATAAGACTGCAGCTTGATTTCATGCCACATTTTCTAAGAATTGCTTACTTTTTTTTTAACATTTTCTTTAATTTTTTAAAATTTTTTTTGTTAACAGGGAATAGTGCCTTTTCAAAGGTAACCTCCTGTTTTGCCTCTGCCTTTGTTATCCAGAATCTCTGAGATGGAATCTGTCCCTGCTCCATTGGGTAAACCAGCAGACTGAAAGTGTTTCTCTGCAGTACAGGATCTTTCTTTCCTCTGTCTTAGGTATGTAGCTCTTATTGTTTAAATCCATAAAGAGTGCAGCTCTTGGGCATTTCTTCAGGACATACCTTTAGACACTGCTGTGGATCTCACCAGCTCTTTGTTTCTCAGGATCCCTTTCTTTCTGTGTCCCCTCAGTGCACGCCATCGTGAGCCTGCAGGTTTCAGTGGGTCTCCACCAAGGTGCAAAGGTAGTGAGCACCCCAAATGCTCTGACTAGAAAGGCTAGCCTCTGAAAAAGGACATTAAATGCTTCAATGGCTTCTTACTCATCACAATCTATCTTTTCTCAATTAGTATAGGATCATCAGGAAGGTGATACCAAAGCACAAAAGACAGTCTTAAAGCACGTCGAGAGAATAAGCAAATAAGTGATGGTGATCCCACTTTTTGACAGTGGGATTCTGATCTTGAAAAAACACCCCAATGTTTGAAATTATGGAAGGGTGATCCTGCATGGAGCATCTTTCATCCCCATGATTAGATCCATGAAAGACTGAGTAGTCTAATGCTCTCTGTGCATCCTATCAAGGGATGATAACCAAAAATCTGAGAGCACCAGAGAAAATAGAAGGTGATTTTTTAGACCCAATGCAAACTAAAAACCTCAGAAAATGTAATTGTATGCCATCTTAATAAAGTGCCAAATTGTGACTTCAGAAATGAGGCTCTATTCACCCAGAGGCATTAATTTTCAAACTGCAGAAAAGAAAAGGAGAAAAAATTTAGATGTAATAATCCTTGTTGCTTTATCAGTGAAATCCAGGTGAAGAACTCACTGTTTGTAGTAGCTAAATATTTGGATTTTACATGAGCTCCAGGAAATTAAACAAGTCCCCTGAAAAGATTAACTATCCATTTTCTAGGGTTGATGAGTTGACAGCTCCACAGCGTTTCCCAGATCAGGTTAGAGGCAGCACAATAGCACCTTATTGAGGAGGAAGTACCACCAGCTAATGAGAGAAAATTGAAAAGTTGCTATAGTGTGTCACAAAGGAGGATTCTGTTAGACGTTTCTCTTTATACAAACAAATGCACCTGCAATCTACCCAGGAATTTAAGCAAAATTCCCCCTCCTCCTCCACTTTCTTCATAGCAACAGGAATGGTCTGAAAAGGTGTGTTTACAGGAATTGAAGAATGAGGATTGTGTGTAATTTAGACACACTCCAATTTTTTAAAGAAAAAATACAAGTCAATGTATGAGACAAGTAAATGCAACTTAAGGCATTTCCTTAAAATATTATCCTAAAAAGGTACGTTTTTTCTGAAATAAAAACAAACTTGAGAACAAAGGCCTTGCAATTTCAGTAGTATCCAGGCATGTCAATTGATCTACTGCTGTTTGCTTTGAGCCACCCTTTAAGTTATGGTGTAGTGCAGAGTGGGAGTCAGCTTACAATACCAAGGCTTTAATTGGTAGAAAGATACAATAAATGTTCCCACAAATGCCATTCTGAATTCCCAGAAAAGTCAGGACTATAAGTAAGCCTTAGCCTATGAAACTGTATTTAAAGTTATTTCCATCTCTGAGCATTTATTTGCCAGGAGATAAGGAAAAACAGTGGATTCCAAGATTGTGGTGGTTTTATTTGTAATCTGTACATTTGTGTTTTCCTTGCTTACGATGCTGACTCTGTAGTTGATGGTCAGCAGGCAGCCCCAGAGGTCAGGCAGTGATTTAATGCACAAACGTGAGCTTTCACAGAATCAGTTGGAGCCTTTCCTATGCTTTTTTTCTTCCTCATTTGTCAACAGAGCAGCAGCAAGAAACAACAAAACTGTGCTTGTTTTGTTAGGTGTTCATAGCTCCAAACTTGGAAAATATAAAAAATTCTCAAGTGATTCATTTCAAGAGAAGAAATCAGCAAGAGGAAGAAAGTCAGAATTTCACTCTCTCCAGAAAATTTCTACCCACAGCTGATTCTCAATCCAATATGGTGTTTGTGAGTTTGGAGGAAATTTGCCTAAACCTGGAATAATTCATGACGTCACCAACTTCCCCAAACTTTCTCATTTTGCAAATAGCTTCTAATTTTGGGTCCCAGCCCAGCTGTGATCAGCAGCTGAGCAGGTCTTCAGTGTTACATGGACTTTCTGCAACAAGGGGAGCCTCCCAGCCAAATCCAGACTGGGAATGAAAACTGTGAGGAGTTAAGAGAGTGGCAATAGCAGCATGTAGCATATCTTCCTGCAGACAACTTTGGGGCTAAAAATTGGCTACACAAATAGAAGGCAATGATAAAAGAGCACAGTGATGTACCCCTGATTGTTTGGGGGGTGGCAGACTAATGCCCTTGGTCAGCATTTGCTGTTCATTGTTTAGGAAATGCACCATGTAAGCATCTTTGAACCAAATGGGACATCCAGAATCCTGTGTGTCAGTGAAGGGCCTTCGCAGTCCCTTTCCAGTCATCGTGAAAACTACACCGCTTTCCACTACCCAGCAATCACTGGCCACAGTGTGTGAGAAATCACTCCAGTGTTTATGTGGGGAAGAAAAGTATGGACACAAGATCTTCAGCCACATGGATGCAGCTGATTCGCCTTCTGTCATATCTGTCTCCCATAGCAGGTGGGGAATCCAGTGAATGTTGGCATGACATCCTCGGTGCATGGCTGCAGTGCAGTTATAGCTGGCCATGTTAATGACTTATCTCTGAATGTGTTTCTGAGACATGTGCCACATGTCACAGAAAATTAAGTTGGTGTGAAGGAGGCTTCAAAACATAGTTCCTTAAATGTTATGGCACTGGTCCAATTTTACTTCATTAGGTTACTGCAGCATAAAACAGAAGTAAGGCAGTTCTTCTGAGGACTATAATTGCTCCACAGCTGAGCAGTGACCTGCCCAGCTAGAGTGGAGTGACCATTAAAAAGATCCTTCAGAGTTACACAGGCTTGATTTTCATGTGCAACACATTTCTTTTTTGTTTCAAATTCAGTGGTGCTAAACGTGAAGGATAGCTCCTTTTTAGAGATGAGGAAGTATGTATAAACTTGTTCAAGGAAATGTAAGGATTAAAACCAAATATTGTCATTTCAAGAGCAAGTTCTAGTGCAGTTCATACTAACACCTTTTTTAACAGAGCAGAAAAGGTTTTAAATGACAGTAAATGACATAACAGATTAAACATGCAATTTTTGAATGGTAATAGACTCACTGCTAAATTAAAGGTCTGCTAGATATATTTACTATAGAAATATGAATATATTTTTCTTCACTGTCTGGCTATGAAGTCAAAGCCAGCTGCCAAAATCCAGGGCCGTATTTCACAAGGGCCTTGATGTACCCTGCAGATTTGTGCTTCTAACTCTTCATGCTCCCTTTCTGGTGCCAAAGTATGTGTACATTCAAAATTCAGGGTAAGAAATTTCATTTCTACGCAGTGTGGCACTGATTCAGCAAAACATGTACATGCACATTTAAACCTCAGTGGCCTAATTGGGGTTTAACGCACCAAAGCCAGACCAGCTATTCCCAGTGACCCCAGCCACCAGAGCATCTACTGTGGGTCATTACCATGCTTTTCTCCGTTACAGATTATGGTGCAGATATTTTCTCTGAACACTCTTGGATGGCTCATGAATGGCATCCAGGGGCTGCAGAGGGGAATATTAATGGACAAGGATCTGGTCCATCAGTGGGCACCTAGATTTTCTGTGCTTAATGAAGCAGCCTTTCTGACTTTGGAGCTTTTACCTATTTTAGTTGCAATGCGCCCAAAACTTTAAGGGCTAAAAGAGATGAAAACAGTTGGAAGCTGCCTCTAAAAATTTGGCTCTAAACCTGTATCTCCTCGTGATTTCTCCACCAGGGAAGAACATTTAGGCTCAATACTTTAGGGCAGAACCGCTGTGGTGATAAATCAGATACTGATCTGAGGGTATGAGGTAAGCCCAATTACAACAGCAATGGAGCTGCCTCCCACTGGTGGCTTTAGGTCAACATTTTGGGCTAATCACTTTAGCTGGGTAAGTGCTCGTAAATCAAGAACTGCCTGGAAACTGTTTTTCTCTTCACACGGCTGAGATGCTCCGGGCAGCCTGTCTACTCTTCAGAGCCTCCCACTGCTGTGGGGTCGGCAAGAACCAGGGACTTCTCACAGGCAAAAAGCACAAGGTAGCAGCTGTAAGACTACTTTTAAAAGGAGGCCATGGAAAAGGACAGTGCTTCTCATCTAACTATAGCTGGACTCTGAAGCCAGGGCATCTCCCTCATCCTTCCCCCACAGGGCAGTGAAAGGGCTCTCTGCAGACAGAGAAAAGAGGGGAAGAACTGCTCCTTTTGGAAGACCCTTCACACCCTTCTCCCATGATGTCTCTGTACAAGCAGATTAGTGCAGTTCAACCAACTGTGCTCTTCTCCAGCTTCCCCACCACAATGACCGCTGTGGTGGTGGCCCCAAAACTCGTGGGGAGAGAGGAAGCCCAGCTGCAGG
>NW_008237404.1:947124-967594 GCF_000691975.1 Corvus brachyrhynchos
GCGTAGACACTAGTGACAGTTCCAGGAGATGTCCTCAAACAAGAATCATTTCACTCCTTCCTTTGTCTCCAGTAACAAGTGACAGGACAAAAGGAAAAAGCCTCAAGTTGCACCAGGAGGGGTTTAGATTTTGATATTAGGGAATATTTCTTCACAAAAAGCATTGCTATCAGAACAGGCTACCTGGGGAAGTGGTAGAGTGACCATCCCTGGTGGTATTTAAAAGACATGTAAATGTGGCACTTAGGGACCTGGTTTAGTGGAGGGCTTGACATTGCTAGGTTTATGGTCGGACTCAATGATCTCAAGGACCTTTTCCAACCTAAATGTGCCTATGACTCTATCCACTGCACTGACACACCTCATCAGCTCTTGTAAGACGAACAAGAAACATAAGAGATAATTGTACTGGTTTTTGCAAAGATTTGTTTTCTTTTAAGGCATATGTGAACACAGTCCACAAAATAGAGGTTATAAATAGGCAGAATATATGGGAAGTAGTATAACATGGTGTACTCATATTTTAAATCCTGTAGGGTGACCCTGATTGAAGCAACGTACAAAAGAGAGGGCAACAGGGATAGAGAGCAGTTTTCAGAGAATAAGCACTTTCTGCTTCATTAAGGGAAACTGTGGGTCTCTGATCTCTAAAATGAGCCAGCCTTAGGAGTCTTAACAAGGGACAGTCATTCACTATTTTTAACTGTTCAGGAACTGGGACACCCAGCAAAATTACCAAGAACCAGGTTCAAAACAGCAAAAAGAGACTTCTTTCTAAAACAGAGCACAATTCAGCCCAAGGGTTCGTTGCCATAGGATACTGCAGAGGCCAAAAGTATAAATGGATGCAAAAAAAAGATTAGTCAAATTTATGGAATATAGGTCCACTGACGACTATTAAAAACAATGGTCCAGATGCAATGTCTGGCATTAGGAAGTCCCTAAACTGTTGACTGCCAGGATCTGGGGATTATAGGAGGGGAAGGAATGCTCCATAAATGCCTTATTTCTTTTCTTTTCCAAAGTATCTGCCACTGGCCTCTGCTGAAGGCAGACACTGGGCTAAACAGATGTGTGTTCACAGCTCACTGCAGTTCCCATGTTTCTCCCAGAACAGGGAACTGAAGTTGCCTCATTTCAAGCTTCTATTTGCTTTCAAGTAAGCTCTTAAGCCACACTCCACTCACAAGTATCTGACTACCTGCCAGTCAAGCATTTAGCAACATCATTAACATTTGTCACTAACACTTGGATTTTCTTTGGTGAAATCTTTTGGAATGGTTTCAGATTCTTTTCTTTGTTAACCCCAGAGACTTTTTTCTTGCTCTAGATATCAGCTGTCCCTTGTCTCTGACAGAAAACTCTTTCTACCATATTTTCATGATCTCCTGCAAGCTGCAGTTTCCTCGCTCGTATGTTGTCTATTGCCAGAGCTGCACTGATTTTCAGTTATGATTGAAAAAACTGCTCCAAACTTCTGGTGAACTGAATTCACTTTAAAATTAAAATAATTTTGAGCTGCACTTAGCCTGACTTCTTCAAAGCTTAAAATAAACCACACTGTGACTGAGCTGGTATAACTTGGTACAACCCTGCTTATCTGCTGGGCTCCTTGCATTCCTGTCTGTGAAAACCTGGCTTAGGTCTGCCACATTAGTGTAGGTGGCTCAGAGTATGTCCCACAGACAGATCTGCTGAGGGAATCAGTACAAGAGTTTGCAATTTAGACTGGGATGAAGGCATCGAGATCCATTCTACCTCTGTCTGAGCCCCAAAACCTAGCTGTTAGTTAAGACAGAACTGATTTTCAGTGCATCTATTCTCAGTTCTGATCCTTCCAGAAATACACACGTAATCTGAGACTTCCTCAAAAGCATTGAATATATTAAATTCCATGATTGCACACCAGATTCTACTTTTAACAGTGACAGAACACAGAAAGCACATAACAATAATCTCTAATATGTCAGAATTTCTCCTAGTTAGCAGAGAAATCCAACCAAAAAAAAAGCATAGGTCAGGGGAAGGTATGCCCTTCCAGAGATGCCTCCATTCACCTCAGCACTTAAGCCATGGTAAACATCATTTAGTAAATCCTCCAGATGAAGAGAAACGTGTCATTGAAAGACTCCACCGTTCAGGTGCAGTATTTGAGGGTGATTTTTGCAGCTGTTACAGATAAAAAAATGAAGTGAGAAACCTCATGAAGATTTCAGCCCTGGAGGAAGAGCTACATGGAAACAATAGCCCTCAAGCCTGTGAGCAATATTGATACTAAGGGGAATGGTGATTAGAACTGGCTATTTCAGGCTAATTAATTCAGGCACAATGTGCACTAAACCCAGCTCCAGAGTTAAATCATCCGCCCGGAGCTCAGGTATTTCTCCCCAGTGCTTCCCTGCATGAGCAAGGCCAGTGCTGCTCAGCTGTGGGCTTTGAAAATGTTGCCCAAGCTGTAGCAGAAACTATGTTCAAAACACCACTGTAGGATATTCATAGCTCAAGACACTTCAGTAAAAAGAGTCGTAGCATTAACAATCTTGAAAGCAGAATGACAGAGTCAGCAAAGGAGACCAATTTATCACACCCTTCCCAGGCACCTTAGGATGGACCAATGGCCCCTCAGGAGGTTACAGCTTCTCTCCACTGACATGGAGTGCCTGTGGGTGAGGTTAGAAATCTCACATATGGATGACTACAGCTGGTGAAACAGATGTAATCCTAACAGCTTAACCCCATTCCCAGTGATGTTAGCTGGAGTTACTCAGCTGCTCTCAGTAAAATCCAGATTGGGCATGTGTCTGTTATTTAGTTTATCTCTGACTAAATCCACCAATCTTTCTTTTCTCCCCCAAGAAATGAAACCAAGTTAATATAACAATAATATCCATTGTTCACAGAGTACTAACAACGTGCCCTGCTTGGCTACTGTACAGAATGAGGCTAAGCTTAGAACTTTTCCAAGAAGTTGTGCTGGCAGCACGTACGCTGTTTATATAAAAAAATAAATAAATAATTTTAATGCCCCCAATGGTAAGCTGAAAAAACAACAATCTCTGCCAAGCAAAAGAATGATGAAGTTGATGTAGGAAATCAAATTAGGGACATTTAAGAGAACATAACAAGTAACAGAAAATACATAAATGAAAAAGTAACTAAAAACATATGATAGCAGAAAGACAATGTCATGTGTGTAACCACAGGGGTGTTTAATCATCTTTTATTATCTTTTATTATTATCTTCTATTATGTACATATTACAGGTATATATAAATTCTAAGTATTCATCACTCGCTGTTGTACCAGATTTGCAGTAAGTGTGTCTATTTGTGTTCAACAAACTGCAAATGACAGACACAGGAGCTTTGAATAATCTGTTTTCACACTTCAGATGTTTCTCCTGGTTTTCTCCATTAGTACTTTTCTATTTCTGCAGAAGGAGCAATCTCTCACAAAAAACAGCAGTACTTCTGACACCCTTGTTGAGTGACTTTTGTGATGACCCACAAATGCTTTCCAAATAAAGTGTATTGCAGTTGCTGTTAGATGAATATTTGTTCTTCTGAAGAACCTGGTATACTCTGGTCAGAGGCAGAGGAAGGGAATGTAGCAGATCCAGGTTATACCTATGCTAAAACTCCAGTGCATTGGAATTTTAATTCAGATCAGAAGGGTGCTTTCAAATTAGAACTCTTAGTCATTCCCATTTACTGCATTTTGGCCTGCCTGACACAGGCCAGTTGCTGGGGGATCAGATTAACACTGTTCCAAAGTGAGCCACCTTAGAAGATGTATACAGTAGACTCAACACTAACTGTTTAGCTCTAGGGGGCTTGTCCCCTCGCATTGGTTACTAACATAAACACAACACTGCTATACTAAAAACTGGGGAGAAAATGGTTTTGTACTGTGTTTCTGTCTAGCTTCAGGGAAATTATACCTAATCTCTGTCCTAAGACGTAAACACATACGGGCTCCAGGAAGAAGTCCTGGACAGGTAAGTGTGGCTTGATTTTACCTGAACAAAATTAGGTGTGTTGCAAGAGATTTATTACACAACTATTGCAATCTAGAGTTTTTCTGAGTACTACCTCTCAAATTTATTTTTCACTTAACATGGTATTAAGTGAACTGCTCCTTATGGTGTGCCATCTTCCATTTTCAGTGACTGGAAACTACACGTGTGCTTCAGACCTGGATTGCTGTAATGTCATGACACCATGCAGTACAGTGATTACATCAGCATCTCCCCTTACTGAACAACATCTGGAAAACAGCAACTTCTGCCAGTGTTTGCAAGCAGGTAGATGCAGGGAGGTTAGCTCTCATTTTTGCATGGAGTGTTATAAGGTGCTTTGAATACAGGCAATTTTAACCTGGCCTCACATACTTCTAAACCTGTGGAAACACAAAGATTCTGAGGCTTTCCTCTTCCTTTAGAGCAGCATGGTTTACATGTTCATATCACTGGCGGCAGCATCCTGCCATGTTTTGATTTTCCTTGGCAGAGGGCAAGGGCAGCACGGGTGAGCTCAGTGTAGCAGCTCAGCTACTGCCGGGAGAAGTCCCTGCTCAGCGGAGCACGCCCTTCTCCACACCATGGCATGGCTGTGGTTCCAGCATTTTGTCTCCCACAAAGCCATGTCTGATGCTTTCCTTCTGCAAAACAAACAACAGGTCCTGAAACTTTTCTGGAAGCAATTAAAAGAGCAGATAAGTGGGAGTGATGGCAATAATTTACCTGGTCTTGTGAATGTCTTGATTATACTACAAGTCAAGGCAGAGCCCAGAGTAGAAGACCTGCACGTGTGTATGGTAAAGTTTCTGGGAATTAACTGGAGGAGCTACTGACGTAAAATTAGCAGATTTGGCTCTACTCTCATCAGAATAAAGTGTCCCTTTTGGCTTATGCTCACTTTGCACTGTTTAGAGGATGAGACCTTCATTTTCACCTCTTGTAGCAACACAGCATAATGACCGCCCTTCCATGCAAGGAGTAGGATGTTATATTTCTGCATCTTGGAAATTCTTGTATTTGTTTTGTCAACAAGTGAAGAAAGAAAATAAAACATGTTTTGATTCACAGGTATATTTATTTTCACTAAACAAGAATATATAACTTCTTATATCAGTGTCTTATCAAACAAGTTCCTGTCATTGCAGGTATGCACTAAAGGAAAAAAATGTGTTCAGACAAATCTGCATCAAAAGGTTAACAAGATATAAATGATCTTAGGAGAGGTATTCTTCCCCACTGCTACAGAGATTGGCATGAAGGAAAGCAGTTGCTCCCTTTGAAGCACTGCCAGCATAAATAACTCAGAGTAAGAATTTTGGTTTTCATAACAAATGCTGAAATGCAAGAGATCTATGCATTGATGAATATACTGTATGGCTCAGTGGGACTAGACAACTTAGGTAGAGTTTAGCTACAGCATAAACAAAATATCTTCCAAATATTTTTTTTTTATGTAATAGGTGTCAATTATGTACAATGATTCCATGATAATAACAATAGAATTCAAAGGCAGATTTTCATCTTTCAAACCCATCCAGACTTTAGACTTCCTCAGCTTTAGGAGGGAAAGATCTCACCTGCAAAAACAATTGTGGAGCACAGAAGCCCAGCTTTTCTCAGCAACCATCTGCACAGATTATTCATTCTCCCATCTCCTGTTTGCTCTGATCTCTCTCTGATTTCCACTTGAGTACCTTTGAAACAATTTTTCTCATTTCTTTTTTTACTTGGAGAGAATGAAGAAAGATAAATCAGGAAACTGTTTGACTTTGCTAGCCTCCCAGAAGATACCAAACATTAACGTGAGAGCAGTTATACAAATTCCCAGGGAAAAAAATAAGACTGTCTTTAATTTTGGCCCAGATGTGGGCTGGAATGCACTGGAGACAGGACACTGCTTGACTGAGAGACACCTTATAGTTGTCATGAGAAGGATCTGGGTGCAAGTTTGTCCCCCCTAACTTAATCTATCTAAATTGAAGATACTTTTTTCTCAAGATGTGCAGGTTTTTGTCCTGAAGTTAATGGAAAGAAATGGGTACCTCCAAAGGAGAATTCACCTTACATATGTTTTAGACACCTGTCTTAAGATGAATTACACCCTGAAGGTATGTATCTGTGTTCACTGACTGCAGCAGGGTTCCCAGTTTATAGGACCAGAGAACCAATCAGTAGGTGACTTACTTTTTGGTGGTATAAGGAATCCAGCCTAGTGATCTGGACACCCTGAGAGCGCCTTTGCTCGCACCTCCCATCTCAACCAAGCACAATGATTGGGAGCTGAAGGGCTGTGCCAGATCTTCTCCAACACCTGCAGTGTATCAGAGAGCAGCTCCTTGTGCTGTGAGCGTGGCTGGTGTCCACCACTACACTGGTCAGAGCGTATCAGCAGAGGCAGCTTTGTGCTGCTGTGATCGTATGATTAACACACATCTGTGCTTGCTTACAGGCAGATACAGAGGCACTCAGTTCTGCATCACCTTTAAGGACATAAAAGGGAGTGCAGTGTGTCTGACTCCAGTGGGGCTGGGCTGCAGGGAGGTTAAGGACTGTTTACAGATGTCACTTCTGTGGGTGCTCATGCAAGAGGGAAATGTCCAAAGACTTTTCATTCCTTTCCTACACACAATGACCAGTCAAGAGGTACACAACTTTATTCATGCTCTTCAGAGATGTCTTTCTTTGCAAAAGGTGTAGGAGACTGTGGTGCTATGTGGAGAATGGTACACACCCCCAACACAGCCCAGCATAAACTCCTGGTACATGTGAGTATGGCTCTGTCCAGCTCCAGGGAACAGGGCAGTTGTATTTGGATTTCCTCCAGTGCACGTCTCCTAGACATCAAGATGATTTAGCAAGAACATCCCATACCCAAAGATTACAGACCAAACTAAATAAAGCCCCTGTGTGGGTGTGCATAGCCCAAAACACTGCAGAAGCAAGAGGTTTCTGTTGCATTTCTGTGTATGGCTGTATGGGTTGTATGAGTCTGCAAGGCACAAATCTACAGGAAAGGGCAAATATATTTAGAGCTAAATTTCAGAAAGCCCACATAAGGAATTGCACTGTATATCACAGCCCCACAAGCTGTGTCTGGGGAAGGACAAGTATTTGTGCATGTTGTCTTTCAGGAAGAGACAATGGTTGGGGCTGAAGGGAAGAGGTTATGGACAGCACATTCTCCTGAGCCCCAGCTCCTCACAATCTGTACAACCTCCTCCCTGGTGACACTTGCAGTCCTGGCTCTGGAGTGCTCAGAATGAAGCAATTGGTTCCTGCTGGGTGGAGTATGTCCATGTATTCCAACTGCAACACAATGCCCCCATCAAAAGTAAACTTTAGATCCCCTAAAAAACACTGTCCATTCTCTATTCAATTTTTCACAAACTATCCATTAGAGTTAGTATGGCTAGGGTAGTGATGAAAAGACACCAGTAGCATCAAGTGCACAGGAGAATAACACAGGACACTTTTTAAAGGCTGCGCTAGGATTCTTATTGTTTATACACATAGCAGCACATACAAACTGAATGTATCATGGTGCCTCTTTTATTCACTTACTTGACTTTCCTGACCTGTGTACTTGTACAACCGCAGCCAAACAGGTGCGTAAAATGTTTGCAGGTTCAGCCCCACCTAGTAAAGCAGGCTACTAAGCATCTATTAAAAGGCTGCACTGGAACTGAAAAAGAAAGTCTGCTGCCAAACACAAATAGCAAAGAAAAAAAAATGTTGAAAATAGAAGGAACAAGTTTCTACATGTACTTGTTTTCCTAGGAGTGCACCACTTGTGAATTCATATTTCTTGATGACCACTCTGCTGACAGCTCTTTTGGAAAGGTAAACAGATCATCCTGCTCCAGAACGGGGGTGGGAAATTCTGTCTTTACATTTACTCATTCTTGTTTTTAAAATTTTCAGCTGCTTACTCAGGTCTCAAGTATTTGTAGAGCCAGATGGAGATTGATGGAACACATTTGCTCTAAACAAATTTTAATTGCTGCTTTGATGGGCTTATCAGAGGAGGTCAGGAGAAGTGAAATGAGCTATGACTTGGGTGGTCTCTCTCAACCAAACCTCAAGCATACAATCCCTCTTATCTCCATTGAAGTGGGGCAAGAAAGATTTACAAGGCAGCCAGGATCTGAACGAGCTGAAGCTTGGAGATCCTGACTGTTGCAAAATGCTTCCTATACCTCAGTGTTAAACAGCAGGTCTTGTGCTATGCTTTGCATTCTCCTCACATAGACAGGTCATGCACTGCCCAAACACTTCCTGCAAGATTTAAGTACCCACAGTAAAGGACCATGGAGCCAGCTGCTGTGAATCAGGGGAGCTCCTCTGTTCTCAGGGGAGCTCTGCAGATAGGCACTACTGAAGACATTGCCTAATGCTGCTCTATCTAGAATGTACTTACTTTGAGTTTAATTTCTGGAAGTTAAGTGGACAACAAAACCCAAGCAACTCACATCCAAGCTGTCTTGTTTATCAGAAGAAACAGTAACTTAGAAGAATGCAAGCATGACGTTTAACGAGGTTTAGCAGATCTGCTCAGGATTGGGATATCACTGGGAGAACCCAGCTCACAGACCACTTCCCTGAGCCTGTTTCTCTGCTCTCATTGTAAACGCACAGAGCTGAATCACTCCCACATTGCTGCACTGTTATTGTGGTACCGGGGCAAAAATATTTGGCAGACATTTCAAAGTAAATGCTTCAGATGGAATGACGGCAGCCGAGGAGCAGAATGCCAAGATTAAGGAAAGTGTGTGCTTTGCTATGCAGGGAAACTTTTTTGGAAGAAATGCTAAAAAGAAGTTTAGTCAAATTTTAGCATAATTGCTATTAACTTTTACTAGAAATAAGGCATCGAAGTGGTCAATATTTGATGCAGTATTTAAAGGATTGTTCAGAATATTAGGCAAACGAATAAAAATTTCCTATCTGAAGAAAATGAGAGGGGTTAATTCATCAATACTATAAAGAATATGCATTCCACTGGGAAATTCTATTCTAGCAATATAAATTTCTCACAAAAAGATTGCGGTGAGGTTCGGTGTATAGAAAAAACAGATATTTTGTGCTATTATACTGTCTCATTTACCTCACCAAATCTTTTTCCATTAGAAGTTACTGTTTTCAAGGACTTTTTATAACTTGGACATCAGAATTGGCCTACAGCTATGACTTGGTAAATAAAAGCTTGGCCTGAGATGCACTTATAATGCCGAAGTTTAAAAAAAAATTATTAGTTTGGACACCTTTGGTTATAGAAGAGTAAGAAAATAAAATTTTTCTGATCTTACAGCATTTAAAAATGGCTTCGGTCTACAAAGGCAAATACATAGGCAATTAGTCCAATTGCTCTAATTCCCTTCAGGATACTAAAAAAATGAATGGTTGAGACACTAGACTTGAAAATTACTTTGCCATATGCAGTGAACACTTTTCATAAAAATTATTAAACTGATCTTTTAATCTGCTTTGCACATACGTTTAAGACTTGGACTCAGTGATCCTTGTGGGTCACTTCCAACTCAGAATATTTTGTGATTCTGTGATACAGGGGAACTGCTCACCTGCCTATGCCATCAAGGGTGAATTTGACTTGTGGTGCAGACTGAAATGTGTTTTCTGCTCCTTCAGGAGTCTGCAAAGTGTTTGGAGTCTCTCCAGTGGGCTCTCTGCAGTCTCACATGCATTTGTATGTGTTTTCCATGGCTGCCAGTGCATCCCTCAGCAGCACCCTAGGAAACCTGCTGTTTGCATGTATGGCACAGGGAATAAAAATTCTGTTGCTATTTCCTAAATACAAGCAAAACAAAAGTAAGACCCTCCCCAGGACCCCCAACAAAACACCAGTGTGCTAAAATGTCCCACGCTGTAGTCCATCAGTATATTGAGCTAAGAATATACAATTTCTCCCATAGCTTTTGTTTTGCCCTCTATGTTCACCTGAACTTCTGATAGACCTGTTGTTCCTGCAGAATATCATTGAAGCCTTATCTTTCCTTCCCCATGGCACTAAAAGCCCTGAGTACTCCCAAGGAGACCCCATGCAGTGCTGAGCACTGCCATTGCCATTGTTAACTGTTCTACAGCCACCAAACTGCCATTCATCACAACCCTTTTCTTCTGATTCACCTAGCATAATATTCCTCCATTAATTTTCCCCCGCCTTGAACACTTGTTTATTGCCCCCATACTTCTGCCCAGGTGTTCCCACACAAAAATATGGACACATGCAGCACATTATGTGTGCACTGCAAATCCAAGGGGAGCAGCAGCGAATGCTTTCCTCATGGTCTGCAAATGCTCAGGAAGTTCAACATCTCTGGTCAAGTCCAACTGGCTGTACATGTGCAAATCTGTATTGCAGAGTGTGCTGTAGATCCAGTGCTTTTTGGAAGCACTGCAAATAATACGGAAGTGCTGTGTCATTGATACATGCATGTACCGTGAGTCCATCCAGCTTTTTCTGGAAACTGCGCAGCTCTAACAAATGCCTCACAACCACGTGGTAGAATTTCTCTGTACATGCACATCAAATGGATCTGAGGTTTCTGGGTATGCAGAAATAGCTATGTCTTGCTTGTAATGCATAGAGAAACTTTAGAAAAACACAGCATATTCTCAAAACGTGGCAGTACACAATAGCCGAGTGAAAAAGAAATGTCTGAGACCCAGCATAGAGAGTAGCCCTCAATCTCCAAAGCCCTGTGTAGCTCCAGTCTTCAGATCTGATTTCTTTTCATCTTTCAGTTGTTACTAATCGTTCTGCCATATTGTCCCCCTCAGACCTCCACACTTACTTGCAGCAGGGCCTCAAGTTGGCCAGGACTTGGAGGCAGAATTGCCCCACTGTTTCTGGAGGGTGAGTGCACCAAGCAATACTGAAAGGATTCCAGTTTCTAAAGCAAGATTTTATTAGAATGCAAACCCTTAAACTAAAACACATCATCTCTTTAAATTGAGTTAGCTCAGAGTACTGGATAAGGTAGACTGCATGAAATGGTTTGAATATGAATGTCCTTGCTCCCCATCCCACCATTTCCCACACTCCTGCTCTCTAGTTCTGCAATCCTTAGTGGCTTCCTGGGTTTGAAAAACGTTTCCATCTCCTCTGCCTCTCAGATAAAGGCTTCATCTTTTCCGAATCTTACAGGCTGCCTTACAGGTATCTGAAAATCCCAAGATTTATTTTGATTCCATAGAGAAACCCAGAGCTTGAACTTCCTTTTTTTCTCCAAAATGCGTTGCCTTACTCAGTTCTCTGCTCCCCAGTATATCCTGAAGGACTGTCCTTTTTTTTCATGTGTGAGCTAGATGATGCATTTCAGCCAGAGAAAGGCAAGAAGTGGATCTAGAGAATGTTGAAATACAGCAAATAATGTATGTTTTCCAGTCTGAAAAAAGCTCAGTTCAATAACTGAGATGTCCTGATACCTGTTTTTCTCTCAGACGAAAAGTATGTTAAATCTATTGGGCAGATGATAAAAAGTCAGGTTTATGGGGATTTGTTAAAATTGTTCATCTGGTAAAGTTGCTACAGTTTTAAGTATTGGCCCTTGCTTGAACAAAACAACTACTCAATTAAGGTTAATCGCTTTTGATGGGCTTGAAAATCCTTGTGGATTTTCTGAATGCAACACCAGTGCTAGTTTTTTTCTGGGTCTGCAAATATAAGTGGAATGAAAGCAGTGGACAAACAGGAATAATCATCAGGTCCCAAGATAAGACAGAAAAGTCTGAAAGAGCAAAGGATATGTTCAGGTTGTTCTGAAGGCAAATGATTTAGTCAATGAGTGGAAAAGCCCAGGTGGTAGAAGAGCTTGGTGCATCTCCTTGGGATGGCTGTGTGGGTGGATCTGGAGAAATACTCTCATATAAGCAAACCAGGGCAGGAATGAACTGCACAGGTAGAGTGCAGTTACCTGGCATGTGCCTCTCTGCATTTACACGTGTGGGTCAGTGGAAACTCCTTCCACATTTTGATTGTGGGCTATTCTAAGAGCTCCTCATCAGGAAAAAATACTGCACCCTTACTGGTCCCTGCCCAAAGCTCTGTGTCCTCCCTAGTGTCAGATGTGCCATTATCTATTGTGTTTTCTTTGCCTTTTCTGCTGTCTTTTTCTCCTTGCTCTGAAGAATGTGCCAACTCACAGTTTAAGAGCAATTTTTCAGTCCTATGTATCATGTATGATACATGTACATTCCCTATGTATGATCCTTTGGATCAGTAAATGATCCAAAAAGCTATGAGCACCACCAGCAAAGTCCTCTTCTAGGATCAGGCCAGTGCTTAAGCCACTGCCATCATTTGTCCTCCTTACTTAAAGCCACTGTCAAAAGTTCCATCTCTTTTACCAGAGTTGTGGCCAGGTCACTGGAAAGGGAAGGGCAGAGGCAGTGCAAGTTAGGGGTAGCCCTTTGCTTCTAACAGCAACTGGTCAGAGTTACATGGGATGAATCCAACACAAGACATTTTCTTCCAGAGTCCCAATGTGTGTGGTGATTCTTTCTACTTAAATTCATCTGCCTACAAACCCCATCTGGCTTCCCTAGGGATTCCTAGGATTGGTTTCTGAAGGTTTTTGCCATATTTGGTCTCCTGTCCCTAGTCTTTTGTCCCATTTATGGCCCCTGTGCCATAGTCTTTTGATAGAGGGATCCTCTTTATCTGTAAGGTTCCTGCTTTTCCTGTCATATCCTTAGCACCATCCTCTTGACACTGGCTTAGCATAGTCTTGGGTTTGATGTTAGAGATATAAAGTGTAGGATTGGGTTGAGAGGGGGCCATAAAGTTGATCAGAAGGCTGGAGCACCTCTCCTATGAAGACAGGCTGAGAGAGCTGGCGTTCATACTGGAGAAGAAAAGGCTCCAAGCAGACCTTATTCCAGCCTTCCAGTGCCCACAACAAAGATGGGGACAGACTTTTTAGCTTACCACTGTTGTGATAGGACAAGATGTAATGGTTTCAAACTAGAAGAACATCCATTTAGATTAGATATAAGGAAGAAGATTTTTGTAAGGAGGGTGGTGAAACATTGGAACAAGTTGCCTGGAGAGGTGGTGAATGCCCCATCCCTGCAAACATTCAAGTTCAGGTTGGAAGTGGCTCTGAGCAACCTAATGTAGTTGAAGATGTCCCTGCTCACTGCAGGGGGGCTGGACTAGGTGATATTTAAAGGTCCCTTCCAACACAAACTATCCTATGATCTTATGAAAAGGGAACAATATAAAAAGCTGTATCTGTCATTTACTAGAGTGAGTAGAACTCACTAGAAACTTGTTGAACTGACCTGGAATTTTTCTCTTCTTGCAAAGCAACATTTTCATTTAAAAAGTGCTAGAGCTCAAGTAATCCCAGCAATAAAATTATTGCTATTGAATGCCATTGCAGCTTTTGGAACAAGAAAACTTCTTTCTGTGTTCACTGCAAACAATTAAGAGACCATCAAGTTTAAAAGGTTGTTGGCTCTGCTTAACATTTGCTAAGCACAGTTTAGACTGTTTTATCCATTTATACTGCCTCACTTGTCTCCTTCATGTGTCTTATATAACAATTTCCAAAGTCAGAAACAAAAATAAAATTAGAAAAAGGCATCAGCTAAGATGAAATGACACAAGTTTAAAACTCTTAGCAGCCGTAGAACCTGGCAACAAAGAACAAAGAGGTTTAAAAATCATCACATGTTATAATGTTAAAATTTAACACATTAAATATAGATTTCGCTGCTGATTACATTGTTACGCATTCCATTGTTCCCATGCCATTGGCCTTCAGGACTTTATTACTTATGTAATTCCAAGATCTGACACAGCTAACGTGAAATGCATCTGATCTCAATGAATGGCATCAGATGAAAAAAAGTGGATTTCAGGAGGAAGAAGTATCATATTAATTTTACTGCGAGTCCATTGATTGGTGACAGATGTTACCATTCTCATTTAATTATTCTTGATTCATTTGCCAAATAAACATATAGATAGATGTCAAAGTATTTGAAGTCATCCAGATAAAAAGTTCAATCAAACAAGTCATCTTTATTCTTTTTCATTCTTTTTTTTGTCTTCCAGATTTTCCATATTAAGGGAAGCCTGGTTCAGAGTGGCATCCAGAGTCCTACCTTTATACATTAAAGTTCACAAACAATGCAGCATATGATTATTAATCAAGGTCTAGGAAAGCACAGGGCTGTGAGAAGAGAAGGTGGCATTCAGTAGAAAGTGTTCTATACTGAGTGGTGGCTCAAAACTCCAGCATGGTGCTGTGTCAACAGAAGCACCTCAAAGGATGTTTCATGACCACTGTGTATTCAGAGCTACAGATATGAACATAGTTGATAGACATCATTTAAAATCCACATCAAAATCCCAAGGAACTGGCAATTTAAAATAAGTAAATAAAACTTGACCATTTTTTTTACTCAGCCTGAAATATGAGCACACACTTTACATCTTTTGGATGAAGTCCTGATAAAGAACAAGAATGTGTCTCACAGCCTACCCAGGCCACTAAAGAGAAACCTCTATCCTACAAGTATCCAGATAACAGGCTGTAATCCTTTTGAAAAAAAAATAAAGAAAAAGCTTATTGTCATATTTTTCCTGTTTATTTTAAAGTGTTAGCATTGGGTTTTTTAATTTAAAAACCTAGTACATAATTTTCTTGATTTTCTTACATGTTATTTTTATGGGAAATCTATTTTACCATACTTTTCATTATAAATGAGTGAAATTGCTATCAAAAAAGGAGAGTTTCTTTTGCTTACTCTCTAAAAGTGTAGCAACATATGTACCTGAATATTAGAGATTCAGTGTTTTGGAAGCATGATACACAGATAAGGAAAATCTTATTGAAAGGAAACTATATGTAGATGACTTTTTCACATGATTCAGAAGATGTTTAGGTAATTTTAAAAAATAAACTGCTTCAAATAAACAAGTTAATTCCTCCAGATCCTTGGACACTCAACAACATTTTGCTGTGGTCCACAGGTGTCTGGCATGTCTCAGGCATTTGAGGCACTCCGAAAGAGACTGATCTGATCTTGGAGGGAGATAAGTATAGGTGTTCAACACAGGTGTGCAGAGTGTCAGCTCGAAAATGATCTTCCCTCACCATTAACTTTGTTGTCAGCTGTCTATATTCATTAGTATATCTGTTTTCCAGCTTATTCTCTCCTTTATTTGTGCTTGGCACTGGAAGGAAACTTTTACTGATCTGTGTGGTTTGGATTTAAGAACAAAATTGCTCATGTGGCAGAGCTCAGGTCTCTGAAAGGCAGTGGCTGTGGCAGAGAGCCTTTATGGCCCACTGACTGTGGGGAGCCTCTCTGTGGGACAGGAAGAGCCTGTGTGACCCCCCAGCTCCAAAGCTGCTGATCTGGAACCTGGCTCCTGGAGAGAATGAGGGGCTGCTCTACAGCCAGGCACACCTCAGCCACTGCAGCAACAACCCAAACAAGATACAGGAGCCTTCAAACTGCACAAGAACACGAATGCTGTAATAACTCCTATTCCATTTCAAGACATTCTGATGGATTTTCACAACGTGTTGGTGAGCCCTGTTAGCTCTGAGCTCTTCTGTCCATTTCTCCTTGGAGCAGCCTGTGCAAGCAGTGAGTGGCCAGGCAGTGCTTCAAGGGATGCTGGATCTGGACCCATAAAGACTTCAGTGAAACTGTTGGATTCCATGGCTGGTGCTTATCAAGTATAATATTTAACTCTGTATGGTCCTGCTGTCCACCTGAAAACCATCTAGCAGGGTAGACTGAAATTTCCCAAAATGGGGCCTCAGATCCTTGTTATGCTCCTGTTCTAAATAACTTCTTCAAGCTGTTCTGTGGACTTTGTGTTCCTGGGTTTCCTTTGATGTGGTACACTGTAATTTGTACTACACTGCTTGTCTTTTTAAATATGATGCTTAATCATGTTTCATTCTGAGAGTCTTGATGTAGTTATAGATCAACAAATTGGGTGCAGATTTTTTTTTTGCGGGTTGGCTTCTAAAGATGTCTCCATATAATGTAGCAGGTGAACTTTGTGTTATTACATAAAATATTTCCATGTACAGATAAAACTTTGGAAAAGACATTTGTCTTTGGAACAACCTCTACAGAAATGCATTTTTTTGTTCTGCTAAAACATCAGCAACTGAGGAGCGTAGCACATCACTTGACATTCTTGGAGCTGACTTTGCCTTGCACAATGTATTTCTGTTGCTGAAAGATACAGTTCTATACCTCCAGACCCCCTATTTCTGTAATTAAGGAATTCAGCCTTCTTAATAGGTTCCCATGCTTTTGTGCTGAAGGGAATGCAACTAAATTAACCATTTCAGGTTTCGGTCTTAAAGCAAAGAAAACATGGAAGGGGAAAACAAAGGATGAAAAGTACCTACACATCTCTGGACTCCTGGGACAGCAGACGGGAAGGATCATGAAAAGAATATGTCTCTGCTATCCAACTATAGCATGTATCAGCTAGAGACCAGAACTGCTCTGGGAAGGTGCCTCTTGGGTACTAGCTAAGCTTGTTCTTAAATTCTCCTCAGAGAATTCCTCCTATAGCTGAGAGGGGATAAGTGCTCATTTTTACTTGTCATAGCATAGCCTCTCTCCTGAACAGAGGATCAGTGTGGAAGGAGAGGGAGAGCTGGTTCTGCCTCCCACCATCCACTCCTGGCCCCTCCACTGAAGGAGTACAAAAAAGTGATTAAGTGCCCCTGTGTAAGGGTGCTAGCACCAGACTCTCTTCCTAGCCTGGAAAATAGCTGTTACTCAGTTCTTGTTGCATTTTTCCTGGTGCACATGCACTACATAAGAAGCTCTGTGCTTCTTCACTGTCTTGCAGAGTGAACAAACTATTTCCCTCCAAAACAAATGCTGTGCCCAGGTCTGGGGACAGTTCAGTCCAACAGCTGCTCCAGAAGCAGTACGTGTGAGCCTGTCCCAGCTTCAGCCCTCTGCCTTTTACAGTCCTTCAGCACCATGTCAGCAGGCTTCCCATCTTCATGTCCCAGAACATGAAACACCTCCCCTCAAGTTTCTGGTGTGAAAGAATCACTGAGCTGAAACACAACTTTGATATATTTGCAGGCATGATGAGCTAAATAATTCTATCTTAGGACTATGGGGACATCATACTGGCTACACAAAAGGCGATGTTAAGGGAATGTCCTATGTAGTAGAGATGTAGAATGAGACCAGGTTTTATTTTCAGTTTTCTTTAAATAAGTTCTGTATTAATTGCAGTGTGCCTGCTGAGCTGAACATCTAAACACCCCTCTCCTTGTAGCCACCTGAAACGTACACAGTGTCCCAAGTGCTTCTCTGGCTAACCATACCCAGCAGCCTTGCTCAAAGCATACCTAGCATCACTCCAAAGCAATAAATTCAGTGTAAGACATGTCAGCCACTCACAGGTCATCATAACATTGCTGTGGTCTTCACATCGTAGCTAATGGCGAGAGCAATCATGCAGGGAGAGACTGAGATCAAAATTCCTCTTGGCCTGGGGTTGAAGGCTAGTCTTCCAAAAAGAGTGACATAAAATATACAATAGGGCACCTTCCATCTCTCATTCCTTTTACTAAGTAGTAACTGGATGAAAAAGAGAAGTCTAATTCTGAGTACAGACCCTAAACTTGTCTGTCTGCCTGAATTCCCACTGCATTACGGTATCATGCTCCCTCATCATTGTGCTTCCTCTAGCTTCATGAATATTGAGAATGCCTAGGCATCAAATCTTAGGACTTCTCATTTGACAAACTAGCATGAACTTCCAGGGGATAAGTGAGGGAATGAAGTCCAGACTGGTATTTTTGACTCAAGTACCCAACAGCCAGCAATTTTGAATTTCAGGCTCTTAAAAGCTTTTTGAAATCTCTTTGTGTAGTCTTAGGGAAATAAGGAGGGCACAGTTTCTGTATTTCCTTCCCTGAATATAAAGATTGCGTTTATGCATGGCTCTGGTGTGAAATACAGCAGGCAGGAGGAGAGAGAGGAGAGCATCTGTGACCCTGGCTGCTATTTCAGTATAGCCTGGTGCCAGAAGACCTCTTGGGCCCAAATTAATCCATGGGTTAGTTGGTTTTTTTTTCTTAAGAGAATAATTGCGTTCATGCATGTCTTTTCCTGTAGATGCAAAAGAAGACCAAATTCAGTTGTAAAGTTTGGTTGCACATTATTCCTGGTGTCGTTCTAAGAAAAACAAAGATGGTCTGTGAGATGGACGGTGATTCAGTTAATAGAGATCAGCATGAACTGCTCACTAATGGATATAACACTTGAATTCACAGGCATCCTCAGTTGCTAATGGAACCTGAAAGTTTTCAGGAAGATGTTGCAGTTCCATTTGGCGTGACACACACCCTCCTCGTGCTGACAGCTCTGTAAGTTACATTTTTTAAAACATATTTTCTTAATGCATTTTTTGGCTAACGGAGTTTTCCCCATTACCTCTGAAACACTTTAGTCCAATTCACATTAACCAGCTTACTGAGATACCAACAACATTCTTTTTATGCAGGATCAATTGACCAGACTTCCAAAACAGCTGGTATTTAAAGAAAGTTCAAGCTCTTTCCTGACTGCTGTAGGGCTCTGAATTTCTCATTTATCTCACTCATTCTGTCGTCTATGCACAGAGTAAGAAAATAACTTTAATATTTCCCCAAATGACTTACTCTCTTTTCTTCTGATAGAGCTGATGGTATCTATAGAGAGTAAGGAGCAGTGGCTCCTGAGCTGGAAACCAAGGGAACATAGGCAGTCCTCAGTATTTTGCAAAATTTCTTTCCATGGTGTGAACTTTTCAAATGAATAGACCATGAAAGTTTAATTTAAACAAACTTCAAGCTGAAGTGCTGACTGCCTTACGGCAGATTACCAGTGGCGCTCTCCCTTTTAAGTCTTTGTTACAGATGCAACCAAGAGATGATTTCCAGGTCTCACAAAGATTGTGGCAGATCTGGGGAGAGTATGTCTAGGCAAAGATATCCCAAAAGCCACAGGTTAATGTAAAATTACAGGGATATAGAAGAAAATCCAAACAGATTGCATGGGGGTGGAGTCCTGAAATGATAGGTGTGAGATGGTTTATGTACACATACCATTTACAATGTGGAAAAAGTTTCTTTCAGACCTTTTAGAGAAATTTTGACAGAGCTATCAGAATGTTTCATTACAATATCCAGCACTGGCAGAACCAAGTCTCTTTGTGCTTTCTTTTCCTGTAATCTAGTTTAATATGTTATATTTCTCTAAGAATTTCTGATACAAATTTTTCTAATTATATTGAAGCTGCATTTTAAATTTAATGTTTTATTTCATTCATTTTAGTTGTTTTATGTCATAATCAATGCATTTTATTGAGAAAATACAAGAAGATTATTACCTACGTGGAGAATTATCATTATTTTCCACAAAATCAAAATTACATCAAAATTTGATATTTCTAAATCATCTGTAAAAAGGAATCCCTGGCTTCTATGGATCTCTCTGTTCCATGTGGGTTCTACATTATCCGTCATGCAGGGTTGCAAGGTGTGTGATCTAGCAATGGAAAGACACTGCAAAATCAATCTACCTGTGATTATATTCAACCAGTATCTCCAACATAACACAACATTATAATTTTGTGATTATCTGGTCACCACAAAACAAATTTAAGTGATGCATGAGTCATGGTAGTGGATTTTGCTATGGAATTATCAAAAATGTTGGGCTGAATTTTTCTCAGGGAGCTCTTTTAATATTTCTCTGAAAGACCCTAGCAGAAGGTTCTCTAAGTGTACCTTTTTCTGACTTAATGTATAATATATTTGTGCTAATGGAGATCTATAGACTACAGAGGATGTGTCCCTCATGTAGATCATCTTGAGATTAGAGCAAATCATGCTTCTTATTCCCAGCAATCTCATATATGTATCTATAACCAAATTGTTGTGCCAGATTGACACAGGTGACTGCTAAATTCTATCATATTGATGCCAAATGCCAACAAAGTGCATGGTGCTGTTCTGGATGGAGGGGAAGCTCTTCTTGTGGTCAGACTGAATATCCAGCTCAAATAGAATAGTTCAAGAGGACAGACACAGCCCTTTTGTCTCTGCTGTGCTGCTTTGAAATAAAGATACAGACATGAGATCTCAAGGCCAGGTTGGATAGAGCCCTGGACAACCTGATCTTGTGCGTGGCATCCCTGCCTATGGCAAGGGGGTTGGAACTTGATGGTCTTTAAACTCCATTACTATCTAAACCATTCCATCATTCTATGATTCTCTGATGAAGGAAGAATAAAAAGTTTGGCATATTTGTGTTTTTCCTCTGCAAGGTATAATTTCCTTCCTGAGGCTCAAGGTTCAAGATAATTTTTATATTTCCATAATGATTATTTGACAGTTTGGGTCAAATAATCCTACACAAATCCTACACCCCTACACG
>NW_008237404.1:967725-981051 GCF_000691975.1 Corvus brachyrhynchos
TACACGAAAATTTTTCTTTGTTCTAAGGTTATACAGTGCCATGGAGATCTTAACAGCTGGGAAAATCCTCCATTCCTCATCCCACTGTCTCAACAATGTAAGGGAGCAGGAGCCCCTCTCCACAGCTGGCTTCGTGTGGCTTTCTGCTGCCAGTTTTGACTGGAGTTACAGCCACATGGACTCAAACCAAGGAGCAGCATCCCTGACCTCTTACCTCTTAGGCTGCATTTTGCTCTAATATTCAGCTGCAAATCCTAACATTTTTCACCTGTTTTTTGTGGAATTTTGGCTATTGTTGCCAACCACTAAATTAGTCCACAGCAGGAGAGAAAAATTAGTGCTGATGGTGGCACCAGTGCAAGGCCCAACACAGCCACGCTTGTCCCATGTGGACTTTGTCCTAGCAGGAATAATGAGAGGACCCTTTTGCTGACAGCCTGGTAGCACAGCATGTCTGCACCAGGGGCAGGTCCTGAGCAGATCATCCCTCTCTTCCCCAGATTTAGCAGCACCTACTGACTCACACAGACCCCAAACAGCACAGGAGGATATTCAGTACGTGGCCCACAAAGCTGTCTCCCTGCAGCAAAGGGTGGTAACCAAGAATGTTTTTCAAAAAATGTAATTGAACATAGAAAACATCTGTGCCTCTCTTCTGTCCAGGTTTATTTTTCCAATACTTCACATACCACAAATAGTTCAGTATGACTCCTCCATTAGAATAGAAGAAAAGAAAAATAAAAACATGTAATACTTAATTAAAAAGAATATTTTTATTGACATGACAAATTTTATCAAATAGTCTGTATCCCCAACCCCCATTCCCCCTTCCACTTTCCCTGCCTCATCTTTCTGTTTCCCTCTCTTTTCAAAGAGCACTTTGCTATACTTTAGGGCTGCTGAGCCTGTCAGCCTCTTACTGCTTCTGGGATGTTTGGCTGCCCTCAAAGCATCATATGACTTCAGTTAGCTTGGGGGGCTCCAGCTGTGCTCTTAAATGTCATGGACAGAGGTAACAAAAGGGGAGAGGGTTAAGAGAGTGAAATATGTTATTAGACATTTCTTTTAAATCCTCTTGCAGGAGATGTAAATCACATGCTTGGCAGGCAGATTTGGGGATGTCACATGGGGGTTTGTTTGGTTTTTGGTTGATTATATCCCCAAACATTTGCTATTTCTTACATTTTTTCCTTTATTTGTCTTACTCATTCCTCATTTATTTCTATTTAAGTCCAAGAGGTCAGAACCTAGGAAAAAAATTTTGACAGTTCCTGCAGCTGATACAAGAGCTTTCTCGTCCAAGCTATTTGGGAACCTGTTTGGGATTGCTCACCATTAAAATATATCCTGGCCCTTTTCTCTGTTGGCCCATGAAGTACGGCTCCTTGCCCCTGATTGACACAAAACACTACTCAGGGCAAGTTGCCAGTCTACAAAGCACCTCAGCACAAAATTATCTTGAAATAAATTCAGACATCTGACAGAACTTAAAACCAGAGTACCTAAATTAACCTGAAATTAAGTTCACTAATTAACCTTGGTGGTATGAGCAAGGAGATCAAGGCATTGCCTCCTGATGACATTCCTCACTTGTTTACTTGTAAGAGTGAAATGGGGATTCACCATTTATTAAGTTAAAGAGTACTTACAAACTACCTGGTATATACTTTCCTCAGGGCTACTTGCTCCTGCAGAATTGGTTCCCTCTGAATAGAGAGAAAACGGGAATTCCCCCAGTTTTCAGAAAAATAACAGTGAGGAGAAGTTCCTGAGATGTGGAGAAGGGAAAAGGACTGGCCATTAAGTAAATGTTACTGAAATTAAACAACCAGAGCAAAAATGGAAGGTTTTGTATCCTTCTCCTCCCAGGGCTTCTCCAAAACTGACACTGCTACCTGGGAAGATATGACAAGTATGTGACCCCTTTCTTGCACAAGTTCCCCATCCCAATGAAAAGCTAAGGAATCGGAAAAGGAAGAGGTATTTTCTGCACATCTTTCAGTCAAGCAGGAAAAACTGATGCAGGTGCTTTTTAGGGGGAAGCTCAGGGTATTGTGGAGACATCAGCTGTTCCATTCTCAGCTTCCCTTGACCTGAGTGCACCTCACTGTCCCCAGGCAGTGCCATCATCACAGCAGGGAGAACAAGAGGATGTCTAGGTCATCTTTTCATCTAGGTGACGAGATGACCTCCAGAGGTCCATTCCAGCCTTAGCTATTCTGTGAGCATTGGCCATGTGTCTGAAGCCTCTTTCCTCCTCTGGGACACTGTAGCAGGCTGATGGTCACTGTGACTTCAAGGTTTTACTACCTTGATGCCCAACAGAAGACACAAACTTCCTATGCTCTGTCAAGGAAAACACTGGTTTTCATACACTAGATACCCTTGGGGGGAAAAATCAACCGATGGTGAGCAAAAGTTGAAGCTTTTTCAACAAAAGCTCTATTTCTTTCTTTTAGAAACTGTGAAGTTCTTAGAAAATGTAAAGCTAGGATGAAGCTGAAGAAAGGTTTTCATGAAGATTTTCTTTGATGAGTTTGCCATTAAAAGAAGTAGTGTTTGCCATCTGGCTCCAATTATGCTTCAGTCACATTGTGCTGAAATGGTAAGGAAAGGTATGGGGAAAAAGTATCTTTTTACAAGTTTATGGATAGATGAGAAAAACATTTGGGCTTTTATCAAGAAATTAATACAGCTGTGCTGATGGAAAATTTCACAGCACCTGTGCTTGTGATCGCTGAAGATTTTGTCTAATAATTTTGTTAAATATAAACTAATTTCAATTCCCCAGGCTGTTAGGGAGTACACCATAGCACATTCAACTGCAGTCAGTAGCTTTGCATGCCTTATCTCAGCTTCTAATATTAGGTTCCCAGGTGATTGATAGGCTCTTCTACTTCTTTGAGCCTTTCTGGACATGGTTTTCCTATGTCAACTGTTTAAACTGGATGTTGATGTGAGATTTGAAAATGTACTTTTATTTAGTTTAGTGTCTGTGGGCTAATAAGTGTGGCTTGGAGAGTGAGAGTGGAAGAATGGAGAATGATTTATGCACATGCACAATCCTGAGATCATCCCACCCATATTTATTTGAATACAAACAACAAGATTCTGGTCTCACTGCAGCTATAGAGCTGTTTATCACTGACTTCAAAAGAGTAGGACAGGAAACTTCATACGCAGAAATTCCCAAATTACTGCAGCCATTCCGCTGCTACAGCAATGGCTCAAGAAGCCTGGCTAAAAACTTTCTAATTTTTGCAAGTAGATTTCAGCAAACTTGCAAAAAACTATTCCACACCACAAAAGGGAACATGTTAGCTGTCACTATTGTATTATCTTTATTCATAACTGTTGTTATGTATGTAATGAAATTAGAAAGACAGCACATGTGTTCACCACCTGAGCAGATGAAAACATCATTGTGAATGGGTGAGATGTTAAAATATGTTTCTCCACAGTTCCAAGGTGCAGTCATGCATCTGTTAAATATTTACTTTTATAAAACTAACTTAGAAGTCATTTGAGTTTCTGAGACCAGGAAAGTGTCTCTACAAACAGAACATTGCAAAATGGATGAGTTTGTCTAAGAAAATAAGACTTGAAATCTTGGGAAAATAAACTACTCTCCTTTTAGCAATTGTTTTTGAAATTGAGCTGATTTCATAAGCTCAGGGGAGCTTTGTTATAGCACATAAAGAGAAACTTGAAAAACAAGCAAGGATTTAATGTAACACCTGAAATATTCAAGGCTCTGTTGCATAAGTGTTGGCTGTCTCTTTCTCACCCTGGATTTCTGTCTCTTTCCATACCATTCTCCTGTCATAAGATGAACCAAAGACGAGAGAGCAACGAAATATAGAAACAAAAGTACATTAACTTCTTAGTTTCCTTCTCATGTAACCTCAAAAAGAAATTTTTTCTCCCCTATCACTCCAGCATCAGAAAGAACAAAACAAAACTTGCGTCTGCTAATGTTTGGTGGCTCAGAGAAGGGAAACTTAATAGAAGACTGGCTGGGATATATTCCCAGGCTCAATAACATGGTTATACCAGCTAGGGACAATTGTCATTTCTTATTTGATGCAGTAGAGTCATGGCACAAGCAGATCATCTGGCCAAACATATTTAAGTCTGTTAATACAGCAAGTTTAGTGCAAACCCACTAGCATTGGTGCAAGCAGGTGATTTATACTAGTGGAAATTGTTCCCTTACCTGTAAAAATCTCATCTCCACACACACAAATAAGCTCAGGGAAGGGTGACAAGCAGGGTAGCCCAAACACCCCTTTTCAGGGACATGAGCACCAACCCAGCTGCTCCCAGGGCTGTCCTGGGGGACCCTCAGCCCCACTGGGAAGGGAACACTCCAGACTGGATCTCTGGAGCATGTTTTGGACTGAGGAGGGTCACTGCCTGTGTAGTTGTGAGATTCATTATGGGATCCAGACAAAGGGTTTTGGGGTGTAGATGATTTGTTATGAGATGGTTAGGGGAGAAAACAAAGGCAGGAAGGAGAATCAAGGTAATTTTAGGGATGGCCAAGCTTGTGGAAAAAAAAAAAAAGGCTTAAGCGTATTAAAAAAGCTCATTGTGTGTAATTAGTTTGCTGGTCAGTACACATGCCTGGCCATGCCCTGTACCTCATCAACACAGTTTATCCTATTCGATTCCTTTCTACATTTTCCTGGGTGAGGAACTGTCTCTCCTGTATGCATTTGTGTGCATGAGGACCTGAGTGTAGCCACAGGCTCAAAGACTCCTGTATTCATGGTACAGTGCCTGGGACAGCTGCAGGTGTGCACACAGGCACCCTGCAGGTGCCAGTGAAGATCAAGCGGTATGAGCTGTCAAGTAGGTAAGTGGGCCAGGGAGCCAGAGAGCTGTGTCTCTGGGGTGAGAAACCTGGAGGAGGTGGCTGCTGGTAGGTCCAAGGAGGTCTCAGACATCTGCTGAAACCACTAAGGGATTTGGTGGTTTACTCAGATGCATGTGTGTTGGTGGGTACAAGGAGGTCTTTACTAGCAAAAGGAGTGGAATTGTGCCTCCAGAGAATCATATGTCCAGTTTTCAGCTTCTGGAAAGCCTGGGCTCGAGGGACAGCTACAGGGCAATTTGTGTGTCTGAGCCCAGCTGCTGCAGGGATCTACAGTGTGCATACATACGTATAAATTTTCCCTCTAACAGACTTCCACCCTGCTCAGTCAGAGAGGGGAGCAAGATGAGGCCAGTGGCACTGCTTGTGTTCATGTGAGTCCTCTGTGTGTCTGTCTGTGATCTGCTTGGGCAATCCTGCACGTGCATACGTTTGTGGTGTATAAGCATGCTCTGTGTGCAAGTGCCTACTGTGAATACAGGCTCAGGCTCATGACAGGTTGGACTGAAGGGCATGGAGCTGCAGAGGCCTCACCCTTGTCAAGCTAAAGTTTTGAACATCTCCCTAGCAGTATTCAGTTTAAAAAGCAGACTAAAATATATTATTGCATCATGGTTTAAATTGGTGCTACTCATTTTCTTGGGATGGTTTCAACAAGTGACCATCTATCACTGGAAATCTCCACTGTAGTCAAGACCGGACATGGTCTGTGCTCTTGAAGGAGTCTCTTACATTTTCCATGTCCAGGAAAACCAAACTGAGAAAATCCTCTATCAGACTAATTGCCTCAGACATAGTTAATATGTTCAGAATGATTTAAAGTCTTCAGCTGGAAGGGGATAAGTAGATGCAAAGTCCATCTGTTTCCAGTGCACTGTGGCTGTATGATAGGCAAAAGAAGCAAGGCTTTTCCTGCAAGATACAGATACTTGCAGAAGCAGGGATTGATTTCTTTTATGCATACTGCACAAAACACTATCTGGTGTGAAAATGTGAGCTATGTGTGGCAAACATCTTTAGAGAATTTCCAAGTGAGACCTGGTTGTATCTGAGTTGTAGTTGAGAATTAAGAAAAAAGCAGCTGAAAGTGGGGTCTTCTACTTAGGCTATAATATTAACATTTAAATTCATTCTTCCCTTGCCCAAAAGTTATGTGGAACTTTGATGATTATGCTTTTCCTTTGCCTGCAATTAGTTTCGTTTATAACTGTAAAGAAGTTCACTCCGAAGAATTTTAGAGGTTGCATTTGTGGTCTCTCCAACCATCTCTCTGCCTCAGGACTTATGGGAGGAAGTAACACTGCGATGACCCTGAGGTACCAAACCCAGGAATCAGCCTCCCTTTCTTTCTGTGCTCCTGAGATCCACAGCTCATCTTTCACAGACATGTCCAGACTGCTCTGCAGAGCCTTCCTGTCCTCCAGCTGATCAACATTCCCACCTAGTTTGATGTTGCCAGCAAACTGACTGAGGATGTACCTGATCCCCTTATCCACATCATTGATGAAGGTATTAATCAGGGCTGGCTCAAATACTGAGTGCTGGGGAACATCACTAGTGACCAGCCCCCTGCTCCATTCCCCACCACTCTCTGCGCCCAGCCATCCAGTCAGTCTTTTACTGAGTGAAGAGTACATCCACCCAAGCCATGAATAGCCAGTTTATCCAGGAGAACTCTGTGGAAGAACGTGTCAAAGGCTTTACAACGGTCCAGGTAGAAAACATACACAACCTTTCCCTCATCCACTGAGCTTGTCACCTTGTCACAGAAGGAGATCAGGTTGCTCAAGCAGGACCGGCCCTTCACAACCCCCCCTGCTGGCTGGGCTTGATCCCTTGGTTCTCCTGCATGTGCCACATGATGGCACTTAAGAGGATCTGCTCCATGACCTTCCCCAACACTGAGGTCAGGCTGACAGGCCTGTAGGTCCCTGAATCCTCCTTCTGGCTCTTCATGTAGATTGGCAATGCATTTGCTGATTAGCCAGGAATGCTGTGATTGTTTGAAAGTGGCTTGGCCAGCTCTTCTGCCAGCTCCTTCAGTACCCCTGGGTGGATCCTATCCAGCCCTGTAGACTCCTAGTCACTGAGATGAAGACTGCTGCCACTAGTCAGGTGTGTTAAGAGCCATACAGACCCTGTGCCTTTCTGCAGTCATCAGGGACAGCTTTGTGAACTGTCACCAGTCTTTCACTCCCACCCATCCCAGGGTCTGGCTGTCAAACTTTCTTTAGACTGAGGCAAATGAAAAATCACACTTCTGAAGTGTGTCGAGGTAAGGTGAGCATCAGACCTTTCACACAGAAACCATCAGGGCTACGGAATTAAACTGAACAAAGAGGCAGACATACAAAAACTCATGTTCCTAAGATCATATGAAGCTCAAGGAAGTAAGGACATCAGTGACACCGTGCAGAAGAGGAAGACATGGGAATGTACAATCTTCAAAACCCCCTATGTCTTCTGCATTGAACTAGATTTCCAAAATTGCTATTGTGCCCATCAGAAGAAACAGATGTGACTTTTTGCAAATGCCTGCATTGAGTATTGACATCTCCAGTGGTAGTGTGTTTTAGATTTAGCTCTCATTCCATCCATTTTGTTGATTTTATGAAGACAAAGGAATAATCTCACTTTTCCCCCCTCACGTTATCAATGTTCATACCATTTTGCTGAACGAATGTTTAAAACCCCTGGATTAAAGCATTATCACTGATAAATTCAACAGACATTTTGTAAATACATTCTAAGTAACCTAAAAAAGCACTCATTTTTTTAAAGCTAGATTATTTATTATTGTTTTTAAATTATTTTAACTTGCTGTGCCAAGTAACAGCACTTCAGATAGGGAGACGAGTTCTGTCATCCTTGGGGGGCAATCTAATTTGCTATTTAAAACACAGTTTAAGTTTCTGCTGAAAAAAAATTGCCAGCAGGCAAAGGTCACTTGGCTTGTCCAGAATCATACTTAACACATATTTTACCTTGACAATAACCATACTTGTTGCTTCTTCAGTGACCCTCTTCCTGTCTTCCTTGTTTTTAGAAGATCTGTTAAGTAGATTATTTTCTAGGAAAAGGTTACATTTTCAGAAGTACATATCTCCACATTCCATGTCTGACTGTCTCCAGGCTTTGTTTATGATAGTATGTTTGTCTGAATGAATAACTTTGTTGGAAAGTCAGTGTTATGAACCCAGTTAGGAGTTTATGAACTTCACATTAATGTGGTCATGCAACCTCCTCCCTGATCCATGCCTAGGTCGGAGTCCTCTTTTATATGACTCTTTTTTGCTATTGCATCTATATCTTCTCCAGTATTTGCTGCATACCAGAGATCTCAGCTACACTAAACCATCCTAAATCTGTGATCCAACAGCAAGTTCCTCCATCAGGGAACCCTGGGTCATTCCTTAGCCTCAGGGAAATTAAATTCTTCCCCAAATGCCATGGGATGCAGCAGAAGTACCCCCATCACTCTTTCAAATTATAAAATTATACAGATCTCCAGGTAAGAGCTTTGCCTGTGGCGGTTCTGTGATCCTAAGAACACCTGTAGGATGTATGTATAATGGAAAGATCAGAGGTAATTCCTCCAAGAAGACAGCAATAGAAAAATGTGCATAGATAAGTAGTTAAGAAATCATTCATCAAAAGACCTGTATTTAAGCAAAGGTAAGAGCCACTGATCCTCCTGATAAAAATAATTTCTGGCACACAGGAGAATCAGAACCCCTCTGTGATAATGTGCCAGAAGCGTTCCATTCCTATTGGGCAAACAGGAATCATTCTTCAGGGAGAAGACATCTCCTTCGCAATAGCAAATGTTTTACCAGGTGAAGGAAGATATAGTAAGTTCTTTGAAAGTCCACGGAACCTCCAAGAAATTAAAGAAAGTAGAGTTTGTTGGTTGGTTGGTTTCTTTAAGTGAGTGTAAAAGATGTGCTTAAATTGAGACAAAGACATTTCCTCGCACTGCAAACCCACGTGGGACATAGCTGCTAGCCTTCATAAACAAAGTGAGATGCAAAGGGCCCAAAGGGATACAACACATTGCCATTCAAACAGTAAGAGGAAATGACCCCACATGCAGTTGTTTCTCACTCTAAAAACTGTAGAAGAAATAAATTCTGCAGCATGTCCCCAAATTCCCAGATCCTCAGATTGTCTTTACTGAGGGTGGCTGTGTCTTTATTTATAGCAGAAGCTGCCTATAGCCTATTGCCAGGTTCCTTCTGTCATGCAGTTCTGGAAGCTGGTCCCCACTGCCCTATCCAGAAACTCACACCCCACTGAGGTGACGGCCAGAAGGAGTCATTAAATCACACACCATGGCATTTCAGATGCATTTGCAGAAACTCCAACAGCTACCAAGGTTTCCAGCTCAGTTTGAGAATACAGGGAGAGGGAGAATTTGCCATTTCCCTTGATAATATGACCCTTTACTTAATCTTCTTCTCCCTCATAATACTGTGTGTCTCACTTCTGGCTTAAATCGAACAACTTCAGCATCCCACCTGTTCTTGTTATCCTCTCTGCACTGCATGAAAGAGCCTGTAGAGCTCTGCATTTACTCTCTGTGGGAAAACTTCACCACTGGCTTATGAATATTTTCATCTGGGAAAGATCTGCTCTGTCCATGTCACCTGACAACATCAGTCCACCTGAGCTGCACCTCCATGAGGTAATCTTTGTGTCCATCACCATCAAAATTTAAGCCTTTAAATCATAGATTCTATATTTCTGTGGGTTTTTTTCTTTTTTAAGCCATCTCTGACACTACCATTCAACCCTTCAGTGGGTCTGAAACACAGCAGGTAAGTGTGCGCATGCTATTTTATACCAGGTGAGGAATTGGCTCCCTGATTCTCACCCTCATCACTTCTCATGCTGCAGTACCTGCATTCACAAGATACTGAATGCACCTAAGAGTCCTTTAAGCATTAGTTTATACAACTCATCTGATTAAAAATATTGCTTTTTATACCATTTAAGTCTTAAGCATTACTCCACATCCCTTCTTTGGAAGTGCTCTGAAGAGTGGCAGCGAGAAAACAAACGACACATGTTTTTTCTCTGCTGACCCAAATGGAAACTGATTTATGGCTCAAATGTACAGTTGAGACACCTCAAAACTCCCCTGATGCCTACAGTGGACTAAAACTGTGATCTGACTTGAGCTGTTCATATTCAGCTGGAGGCTTAGGCTGCAGAGCTCATTCAGATCCTCATGCTGGATTCCCTCCAAACCCAGTCAACCTCTCTTTTTAGGGCTGGGCTGCAGCTGCAAACAGAATGTGCAGAACCCTCTCTGAAAATAGTCATCTTTGTTGTGACTAAGATATTTAGATCTTTTTTCAGTAGCACCCTTATTTGATTGACTGATGTGCCTGGAAGTTATTTCTGAATCTGGGTTATTTCTATTTCTGATGTAAGATTCTAGATGCTGTGTAATTGTTAAGCCCACTCTTTTATTTGATAATATTTTTTAAACTAAAATTGGAACGAAACTCTTTTGTTGTGTAAAGCCTGTATTCATGTCAGAAATATTGATGGTCACCACCAGACTAAGGGCGTCTTCCTCATATATTAAATTACATTGCTTAGAAGCATAACAAGACAACACCATGCCCTCCTGCACTGTTACTTAGAGACTTTTTTTTAGGTCCCTTCTTCTTTTCCTGTTAGAAAAACACAAGGCTATTCAGTAACTCTTTCCATCTCTGCTCACAAAAGGAAGAAAGGATGATCTGAATTTGCCTGCTCTTACACATTGATGACTTGATCATCTCTGCTAAAGTTGGTCAAACATTTTGCATTCTAAATAGAGGTGCCTGACATGCTGGATTCAAGAATAAGATATAAAATTGACCACAAAGGCTTGTAAAAATAGTTGCATATCAGTAAATACATGAAATTTCAACAATAATTCATGGAAGTTCCTGAGGAAACTTTGATAATTGAAGATTAACAATGTGGGAAGTTTGGTGATATCTGCAATCTGAGAGCTCCTGAAACCATGGAGGACTGTGTGTGGACCTGTGTGCATGTGCATGTGTGCACCCGTTCATGAAACTTTGAAATAGCTATAAAGGCAGTTTGAATGGGCCTGCTTTACCTGGAAAAGAAAAGCTGGAAGGATCCAACTCAAAAGTTACCCTCAACCACATGAGCTGACTAATCAAAATAATGTGCTGCATGAGCCTGAAAGCCGGAAAAAATAAAATAAACACTTGGGTTTATATGCAACTTTTTTTGGCGCATCTCAGAGAAACTACCTTTCACTCAGACACAGGTGCCATGTTAATAATTACTGTGCTTTCATAAAGATCATTTGGAACCAAGAGCAATTCAATTGTTAAAGAGTAGATATGTTCTCTGTGTCAGAGCTTTATAGTACATAATGGTTTTTATATTCTCTCTATATTCTCACAAGGATTAGCAAACATCCTTCTAAAGTAAAGATAAACACTTTGGTTTGTGTACACTGGGTTTATGTTGGAATTGTGCTTTTAGCTGTTGCTACAGAAACAGATGCTAAGATGTGGTAAATTTATGCTTTGAAAAATGAGTCTTCCTTCAGACACATGCAAAGACAAGGGCTGAAAGAGAGAGAATTCCATTATCTACAGTAGTTAGAAAGATCAGTGTATTTTTTCACTTTAAATAGACCATTACCTTTCTTGATCCTTTTTTTCTAATAATTTTTAAGAGTTTAATTCTGGAAGATGTATTAAAGCAAGTTTTGAACTGCAGTAGTTACTTCTTTTTTATTTTAATTAATGACACCGCATGAACATTCTTTATATTAGACTTACAGCAATGCTCAGCTGTTCCCTTGAGAAGCAGTGTCTTTGTGAGGTGCACTGTTCAAATTTATCACAGCTTCCTGCTCCAAATATCTTGCAGTATAACAAGACTAAAAAAGGACCAGAATATGGAAAGCCATTAGAGCAACAACAGGCATATATACAGTTAGTTCCTTTTCTTACCCTCAAAAATCATGCAGAAAACAGCACAAGAGAAAAAAAAAGAATATGCAGAAATTTTTTTGAGTGTTGTAAACAAGTAGAAAGCTCTGAGGAATGTTAGAGGAGATACTATATCTTTGCTTAATTTGTGTCTGTTTCTCAAAACCTAGAGGTATACCTACTGTATCCAGCAACATCTCAAACAAAATATGCGTTGACTTACTTCTGTGGGGCAAGGCAATGAGGTATGAAGCACGCAGTAAATGAGTATACAAGGTTTCATTCATGAAGCAGCAGCTAACTCTTTAAGCCTAAGGTACTTCTCTTCAATTAAGGAAAGCTAGACTTCTTAATATGAGCTACATCACAAGCTCCGACACAATGCATAATAGATCAACATGGCACACAGTAATTAGAACATTGTCTAAACGATGACAAGAGGTTATAGGATCTATTGCAGTCTCCAGTCCCATAGAGGAAATAATTATAAGATATTGTTTTACTTTTCTGAAGTCATTTTTTTTCCAACAGTATCAGATGTTTTTGTTACCATTTTTTTGTGGTCTTACTTCACCAATTTTCATACCATTTAATGATCAAACAGAAAACTCACTTTTATCAACTTATAAATTTAAACATATCCCAAATAAAATGCAGACAAGCAACACCAGCATAGTAATTATCTAAAAAAAAAAAACCTCCTTGCACCCTGCTAGGAACAAAAATAGCTTTCATACAAATCTGTGAGTTAAGTAATAAAATCTGATGGGGTGGGGGCAGGGAGCTTGTGCTGCAGTGAGACAGACTACTGAATTGGAACATGGTGAAAAACATACTCATCAAGAGCAAAGGAGATTAGAAGCATCTTTCACATTGACCAAGCCTGCCTGCATCCAGCCATAGTAAATGTTTCAGTAGCAGAGACTGACCATAATAGTATTTTTGGAGGCTTAATGCCAAACCTGAAACAGGGTTCTGTAGGACTTTGTCCAATTTCTTAATTTAAAAAATGCAGTATTCATTTAAAAATATATTTTTAGCTGTAGCAGAACAGCTTTGTTTCACTGAACTGTTTTTTCTAACTTTCCTAAATGCTTGATAAACTTCCAGGTTTATTAAAACAATTTTACAGAAGCATGAAGTGACTGTAAATCTCCCTCCAGCTCCTTGCTAGAGGTTGCTTTAGTGTAGGTCTTCTACTTTGTGAAGTTCTACTTCAAGAAGTTGTTTGTTGGTTAAAAATGTAATTTTTGCCATGCCATTAATCTTAAAGCACAGCTTACTCTCTTCTGCTTCAGGGCAAAACAAGGAGAGACCCAACAGCACAATGGCCCCATAGTATGGACCAACAGTTTCCTTCCCACTCCCTCTCCTTGCTTCCACCCTGAGCTTCTGAGAAGAGGAGAGGAGAGGAGAGGAGAGGAGAGGAGAGGAGAGGAGAGGGCATGTGAAGCCTAGAGCAGCGTTGGCTTGCGCCTC
>NW_008237404.1:981230-1062044 GCF_000691975.1 Corvus brachyrhynchos
CTTGTTCAGCCTAGAGCAGAGTTGGCTTCAGCCTCCCCAGAGCCTACAGGGAGGTTATCAGGGTGATAGAGACAGGTTCTTCACAATAATGCATGGTGAGAAGAAGAAACACCATGGGCATGAATAGAAACATGAGAGTTTCAGCTGAGATTTAAGGAGAAATGTTTTCATTATGAGGAGAGTCAGGCAGAGGCACAGGTTTCCCAGAGTGCTGTGCAAAAGATTGCCAACACTTCCGGGCGAGGTGATTTTGGGGCAAAATGCATTCAACACTATGCCTTCTCCTGAAAGTTATCTCAGGGGGGAAAAAAAGCATGAGAATAAGTAACACTTAAGGCAGAATGAATAAATACAATTATAAAGTGGAATTTCTGGATTTCCGTTTACAGGTGAATTTGCATGTGACACTGAACTAGAGAAGCTGGCTCATTGCCACTTCTTCCACAGTCTGCCTCTGGCTTGCAAAGCACCAGGCACAGGTTCAAAACAGTTTTTCTTCAGTCATGCTGTGACAAAAACTGAGGAGCAGGCCCATGGCATGCAGAATACTTTGGACTTCCCTGGTTCTCCACTCTGACTAAATGGGAAGAACCTGATTGAGAGACAGTCCACCACCATGTGCATTATATTCACTCTCTTGGTTATTATCTCAGACTCTGCTTTATACCACAGTACCTGAACATCCTCACAAGCAGGAGATATTTCATGAGCACTTGCTTTGAGAAATTTATGATCTTTCCAAGTTCTTGCACCCTATTCAGCTCAGGGAACTTAAAGAAGCCATATTTTGTGGGTTGGGGTATTTTTAGTGTTGATAATCTGTAGGCTTGTAACTAACTGAGATATTGTCTTTCTGGATAGGCATTAGATTTACTTTTTTATGAATAAGTTTTCCTTACAGGTAAAAGGAGATGTTACTCAATAGGAAAACATATGTTTTACAATGAGTACACAATTTTCAGTCTTTTAATATGGTAATATTTTATTTCAAAGTGGAAATATGCATCTCTGAGAACTCGTAAGGACAATTTTGTCCAACAATAACTAAAGTGGGAATGGACATTATTGACTCATTCTGTGGGAAAGTTTTCAGGAAATATTGAAAAATCTCCATTAGAGATGGGCTCTGTGAGTTTTACTTGCAGAGCTGTTTCCTGAGGCAGCTGCCTCAGGCGCCAAGCACACTCCTTTGGCTACATGGAGCATTCAGACTTCTAGTGAGTGCTTCATCAGGGCTCTAAAATTTAAGGACTAGCTAAGTAGTCAATAAACTTTCATTCCTGCAGTGGTTACTGGGATGTCATTATGTACTTTGGAGGGTCTATCTGCATTGCATCACTCTGCTGATGCATCCTAGGCTGAATATGAGGATGGGGTTGAGCTCCCTCAGCCAAATCTGGTCAGGAACTGCTAAATACCATGACGCTGAGAGCAGTGAACTGGTCCACACTGCCAGAGATGTCATCATGGGAGCAGTCTCTGACACCTGGGGTCCATGACAGCACCATCTAAGAGGAATTTTAGCTGCCCTTCAACCATCCTTTGCCACCATGGGCCTCAGGCAAAGCAGCCAGGACACAGAGGTGAACCTGGAGACACTGCCATAAGTAGGGACTATCCTCTTTAAAGTTGCATTTTCCATTACCTTCCTCTATTTCTCTCTGGTAATAAAAGTCATTCACACTAAGGCTAATGGCTAATGTTCTACCCATCAACCCCAAAATTAGTATGAAAACCTGCTGAATCAACAGCCCATACCATCTCAGCTTATGGGACTGCTCTGCCTGGGAAAGAGGCCACTGGTGACACCTACCAGTGTCTACATCTACCTACATAAATCCCTGACTTCTCTGAGGACTCCCTGTTCTGGTGCTTTCTGGCTAGTGACACCATCACCTACAATTGTAAACTACAGAGTGCTTTAGAAAGAGCAATGGTTAAGCAGCACCTTAACATGAATGTCGCTGTTTCTCTCTGTGACTAGGAATGACTGAACACAATGCCTTTCAAAGGATACGATGTATGCCAGTGCTTGCTTTTCCAAGTCACTAAGCCTATTTATAGGAAACCTGAGGTAGATTTGGAGTAAGAAAACCAAGACAGAACATGATTCTTAGCCAAGCAATGATGTATAAATAGCTTCCATGGGGGCTTAATGTAGACTTCGCTATGAGAGTGCCCAGCAAAGCCAGTAAGTGGAAGGAGCAGATGAACACTCAAGAAACGAAGATCTTGCTCACATCCTGATGTCCCTAATCGTGAATGTCCAAAAGAAAACAAAAATACTTGATGCAGGACAGTGTCTTAGACCATGAGGGGTTTTTTAAAATTTTCTTTAAGGAGTCAGGTTGCCTTCTTCAGTTTTTGCTGCAATAAAAGGTGACCTTTTACATAATACTGCAGTAGCATCTAAAACTAATTTATTCCATTACCTCAATGCTTGCCTGTCCTTACATTTATAAGGAGCTAAAATATTTTTGAATCTAGTGAAAAAGTATTAAAACAGAGCAATTCTCATGACACAAAAACTGATCTTTTGATGTTATCCAGCCACATTGGTGTCATGAATCTTACCTTTACATTTAGATGACTACTGTGCCTATGATCTCTAAATAAAGGACCCTCCTCCCACAAGTGAAGGGTGACCTGCTTTTGTCCATAGTTTTCAGTGCCTTGTGAGTGAACTGAAATGCCTCAAGAGAAGAGCATTTTAGCTGGGATAAGTTGAAGTAGACCAGAAAGAGTCAGGAAAACCTCTGGCTAGACCCAGTAGTCAGCAAACATTAGGTACTGCAATAGAATGGAATCTGAATGATAAATCACCCCTAATTTCTGAGGACTATTTTATCATCCATTTCTCTGAGCCAAATCTCAGAGATGCTCTCATAAGAGCCTTTTGTAGGACCAGACTCTCCTTTGAGACCAACATTGTCATCTGCTGTTCTGGAGCTTCCACTCTGTATATTACTGTGAGAGTACAAGTTATGCTGAGTGAAGATTAGCACCAGCCCCAACACTTAAATCACACTTGTGTTCTGGGCTCCCAGACCTATCCATGCAGAGAAAGACAGGCCCTTGAAAGCCTGCAGAGGGCAAAACTATTTGCAGAATCAAGCGCTTAAACGCAAGTTCTTCAGGTAACTGAAATACATATGCTAATGAAGCAATGACTAGTTGACCTAAAAACCACCCTATGTTTCCCACTCAGTCATCTGGAAGTGTATTAGGGTTTCACACACTCAATCAGGGTGAAAAGCGGCTTTTTCCACTCTCCTTAATCAATTCGTGACTTCATTAACTTTACCAAGTGCAATAGGATAAGATCTCCAATGCAAACAGTATTTCATGGCTCTAGCAAATTGATATTGCAACAATATGACGAATAAAGCTGTATCTTGTGGCAAGACAAGTATTAGCTGGTATCATATTTGTGCATTAGCATCTAAATGTATTGTTGTCTTCAAAAATGTTTCTCAGGTCTCTTGAGAGTTAAATAGTACTTAATGTATCAGCATGGAACTACTAGAGTATGTTTATTTTATGCCTCACATAAATATTATATTATCTTTGAAAAGACTGGAAAATGCTGCATGCAAACACTGAAACAAAAAGCTCTGTTATTTTTACGCCCAAAATGGACATAAATATATTTGCCTTTCCTGAAGGTCTGTGAGGAAAAAGATGGCAGAATACATGATGTTGGTTGCTGATACCAATGATCAGTTATTATTCCTACTGGCATGCTCAGGCTTTTCTCTATGGTGAAGCAAAGCTAAAATGCAGCTGACTGGAGACACAAACACAGCCCGAGTGCCTTGCATATCAGTTCTGTAATTTAGTTTTCTCTACTGCAAATCCCTTTCTATATATAGGGCTACTTGCAATGCGAGGATCCAGATGTCCCTGCTCCCTTCAGCGACACTCAGTGTGCAGCTCCCCAGGGTATGGCTATTCATAGCTCTCCATGCTGTTCACTGCAGAGTCCTGACGATGATGCATTGATTGCCACGAGGAAAACTGACAATTTAAAGCAAAACCACAGACAGAGACAGACGCTTAGACACATGTGGGTGGCAGTGACATGGACAGAAACAGACTTCTCAGATTCAAAGTTGGTGACAGACTTCAAAGGCTCGGTCTCTCACTGAATCAACACTGCACATACAGAAGCCTTTATTTAGCTGTTTTGGTGAAAGAATTAGCTCTTGCTTGATAACCATCTAAGATGCTAAACCTGTCCTATGTAGTATTTTTGTATTCTAAAGAAATTCAAGTGTGTTTTTTGCATGTGTTTCTCTCCAATGTATCTCCTTGGCTGCTGAAGGCTGTCTACAGGTTATTAACTGTGATCTGAGAAGTGTGGTTAGGCACAGTCCTGAGCCGGCAGCATTGATTAATTGTTCCCATAAGAGATTATTTCCAAAGGTGGATTCCTCAGGGATGTTCCCAGAGATCGTAGGAAGCATACATGTGTCTCCAACTCTCCAGCAGATCCACTGGAACTCCCCATGACCCAGATATCTCTGGCAAGAGCATTCAGGGAGCAGCTAGGTCCATTTTGTGCCACCTTCTGTGACTTGGATTGCCTCAAAGAACAAGGACAGGATATGTAGCTATGTCCTGCTGCTGCTTGCAAGGCCCGTTCCTTAGTATGTACACATGCTGCAAACAGCAACTCTACCAAACTCTTTCAAATACAGAAGTTGGAAATATTTCATTTTTTCCACTGTCGCTTCCCATGCAAGTTTCCTTTTTCTGTCCATGAAACCTTAATGATTTTGAGAGGTTTTCTTTATTTGCATGTTTCCTTTGAGAGGTTTTATATCTTCTCTCATTGCTTAATTAAGTTAAATGCCATGTTGCTATTGTGGAAACCTCTCTCTCTCCTTCCAAAACCAACATCCCGGTTTTTACAACTTCCAAAAATTGCAACCCCCACCACAACCAACACTGTACTCTTTTAGTCTCTTGCAATTAAGATGAATTTTCTATTGAACTTGGAATATAAAAAGGCAAAATATATATTTTAGGACTTTGTTACAACAAACTTATGCTGTTCAGTTGCTGCTTTATGGCCAGTGCTCGGGCGCAGGGCTAAATGGTGACCTGTGACACATGGTTGTGGAGAGCAGTAGGTGTTATCTGCATCTATCCCTAGCCTCTCTCAGCCTTAGGGTTTGATAAGCAGGACCTAGATAGTGTGTCCTGGTGTGTAGTATCGTGGTGTCACCAGACCGCAGTGAATGGGCACAGCATTGCTACTTCTCAGTGTACAGACCAAAATGATAAACCACAGCTGTATCATGACTTAGAAAACTAAAATCTGAAAGCAGAATTTTGAAAGAGTGAATGTGAATTTCACTATAAATAGGTCCTACTTTTCCTAAAGTTAATTTTCAGCTATGGATATGTAAAATGTTGTGACTGTGAATTGTCTGCTAGCTTTTCTGATCACTCACAGCAATGAGTCCTATTAACAGCAGAATTTAGAGTAGACAACCCTGAGGAAATTAGATAATATATAAATAATATAGATAATTAGATAAATAACCTTGAGGTGGAACAACTGAAAATAAATGATAGTGTAATCCAGGATCTACATTCTACAAGATGTATCATATCTTTCTCTTCATTAATTTAAGAGAAGTCAGAATTACAATACATTTCCTTTTGCCAAAAATTTTAGCCTAGGGCTTGGAGTCTGAAAATATCCTGTGAACTTGCAAAAATTCTTGTTTGGGCAATTTCATTCCATTCTTAAACGTCCTTTCCCTAACGCTGCTGCAGAGTTTGGCTACAGGGCAAGAGCACAGTCCCATTTGGGCTACAGTGGTTTGCCCATTACTTCCTTTGCCTTTGTACACTTCAGTGCAGAGTAGCAGTCTCCAAAGCATCTGAGTAGGTCCTCTCATCTCATTCCTTCTGACATCTCTCTGATTGCTGTGGCTTAGCACTCCCCTGCGGAGGCAGAGGTCAATTATACACCGTTTACGACCTCCATTTGTAATTTTTAATATTTGGTTTCTTTCTCATGCTTTTTTCTTTTCAGTATTCTTCCCTTTAATTTTCCATTAATGAACAGACTTCAACCATAAGTTCATTACCAAGGGATCTCAGTTACCCACCCTTGCATGCCATATTTGCTACTCTTTCTTTGTTTACCAAGAAAATCTGTGACTCGATCCCTGCTTGTGGTTGTTCAGCCTGGCTTCCATGCTCTTCATGTTTAGCTTCTTGGTGTCATCTTTGACCTGTTAGGTTTTTTTCTGAAACACCTGCTGCTATGTCCAATTTTACCCCAGTTCTGCTGCAATCCTCATCCATGATTACCCTCCAGCCTGCTCTCTTCCAGAAATGCTCTTCTGGATTGTTGTCTTTCCTCTTGCTTTGCAGTCAGGGCTTCATCCACTGACTATCCATCACTCAGGAACTGCCTTCTCTACCTGAGTAAAGCTGTATTTCAAGCTATCTCTCACTGTAATACATATTTGTCCTGGGTGGGTTCTCCCAGCTCTAGTAAATATAGAGAAATAAATGGCCAGATATTCATGTCAGTTTGATCAAAACAGCAAGTGTTTCCTGAATCTTGATGCAAAAGCAGTCCAAAGCTCTAACATGAGTTTATGCCATTACTTCCTTCTCTCGACAGCTCTTGAGGAGCAGTTTTCCAGTTCCAAGGAGAAAACATGCAAAGCATGTTTTATATATACACCTAGGTATACCTAATGCACAGGCCTCCAGAAGAGGCATTTCAAAACTAAAACAGACCACCTCTATAGTTTTTTCCTAGAACTGTTGCACAATTCAATGTTTAGGGCTATGACAGATTTTTATTAAGTACGGTATCAGACGCTATAAACAAGAGATGGAAACTGAAGATAAGAAGCTCAGCTTGGAGAACTTGTGCAATCAGATTGATAGAAAAAAAATAAAATGGAGATTTTACTTAAGTGCACACAGTATAAGGAAGAACATTTCTTCAAATTATCAGAAATGTTGAAAGACTTTTCATCAGCAAAGGATGAGAAAAAATAGTGCTTAGTACCTTGAAAGACCACACAGGTAGCTGTGTATCATAACCTACCTCCTCATTAGAAACAACCAGCAATGAAAAAGAAACAAAATAGCTATATGCTGAAAATTTTGAATAAAATCCCTGTATCACTGAAAGCAAATGGGAATTTTTTCTGTGGAGTTATTGGCAAAATATGTTGTCACACGTAGTCATATACTGAAGAAATTCTAACTTTTTCTAGCTATGTACTCTTCTAGCTCTTATTTACTCTCTGGCCAGAATAGCTATGCTAACAAAGTGTGACAAAAGTTCATGTTTCATGCAGGGAAATGAAAGGAAGTCTTGACCATAGAGAGGAACATCCCCAGTAGAACTTTTACAAAAGGTTGGATGGGATTCTGAGCAACCTGGTCTGATTGAAGATGTCCCTGCTCATTGCAGGGTGTTCGGATTAGATAAACGTTGAAGGTCCCTTCCAACCCAGACCATTCTATGATTCTATGAATATTTTCCTGGAAGTGCCAGAGGCACTGATTAACTTAGGTTTAATTTTCTGAGTCAAAATTCAGACAGTAAATATTTCACTCTAAATAGAAATTCCATTCTCACAGTACTTGTAAGACCAGCGTGGTCCACTGTAACAAACAATAATGCCCAAAGTTGCTAAGTCTCCATGCTTGTTACCCTCCTCTCCATATTCCCACATAACCACTGGTACCACCAGAGTGACCAGACTTTCACATACCTGTGGAAAAAGTGTACAAGATCAGATCTCTGAAATGTTGCTCAGTCCAAACGAGATCGAACAATTAGTATATACAAGGCACTTTTTAAATGCATTCATATTGTATATTTGAAATTTATGTCCCATTAAAGTTACAGTGTAATATAGACAAGAAAAATGCCCACAGTTGGTACATGTGGACTGGTTTTACTCCAGATGAGTATCAATTTCAGGCTTTATTAAAAAATTGGTGGTTATTTGAACAATATCCCTACAATTTATGAGCTTTGGTCACCATTATAGACATTGTGTCTTTTAACAGTGATTTGTGACGTCCACTATTTGCTGAATGTGCTTGTTATGCGGGTCCAGCAGGTCAGGTAAAACCAAATTATTACTTTGACAACTTTGTTGCTAGTCAAAAAGACAATGCTGATGAAGGAATATTTTTGGGGCACTCATAGGAGGGAGGGAAAGAAAAACCAAAGCAAAGTGGAAAAAAAAGTCTCAAATTGCCACATAAAAACACTTTGGGAGGCAAAGAGATGTGAATATTTCCATAGAAAGGTAGGATTAATTCAGCCCACACCTTGGAAGTGTTCATGCCTATGTTGCTGAGAGCTGAAACTGAAGGAAATGTCAGATATCACTTCTCCTGTTCACTTGGGACAGCTGAATTGTACATCCCCATGTCTGGGAAGGGGGAGCAGACAGGGAGCTTGAGACCAAGAAGAGCAGCAAGAGGTCAAGGGAATAAAGAATGTAGCTGTGCACTGAGACAAAAATCTTAAAGACCACAGAGGCTCAGTGTATTGGGATTAAGTGTTTAAGGTGGGTAGGTATTTAGCAAGAAGGAGCTCTGTTAGACATGTGGTGGTATGGCTTTAAATTTCAGTCTACATAACTTAAGTATGTGCCTAACTACTTTCCCAAACAGGATTTAAAAAATTATTTTTAAAATAAATGGTGATTTTACTAAATGCACCCACTCTTCTGGAAAATACACTCTACATTTCAATATTTTATCTTGACAAGAAAAATATTTGAGAGGTTTAAAGAAAAGATTGGTCAACATCTGTGTATATTCACTTTGTGTATTAGTATGCATCAGTCAGATCAATGTTGCAGTGCTATGCTAATGTCTGGAATTCACATTAAAGTGGTGTCAGGAAGCCTGGAGTTGGAACAGTATTGATGGTAAATGGATGTAGGTCATTTGGACCAGAAGACTCAGATTTGCCACGCTAGTAAAGCTAAAGGAAATCAATAAATGAGCAATCATTAAAAAACCAAAAATATAAAAACACTAGAAAAAGGAAGAAAGATGTAAACTGAAGTGCAGATACTAAAAGTAAGCTTTATTTTTCTTACCATTGTTCTTAAAAACTTGAATTTTTTTTCAAGGTTTCACAGAAAGGAAAGTATTTACAAATGTCTGTTTGATCTCAGTCTAGCATTGACTACAATGGATTTCAGCCTTGATGGAAAACAAGTTACAGAATAAAATTCCCATTCTTTATCAGCACTCATTCCCTTCATCCTCCTGATCGTTTCACTCCTTTAGAAATGCCTTCCAATCCATACATCTTTTTGATAAAATCTATTCGTATAGGATGCAGGACACAGGAGGTCTGATAGAGGGACCCAACACCTATCTAGCTGATATAATAGAATTGTGCTTATTTTTAAAAAACAGGTACTGGGCAGGGGGTGGGCTGGGCTGGAGTGTAGAGAAGAAACCAGGAAATCAAGAAATATAGGTGCCAAAATATAATGCCTTGTGTTAAGTGAGATACACTCAGAGCCTGACTTAAACTGAATCTCACTGTTCACCATTCTTAATGGGATCTTCACTCCTCTTCCTGATTCCACAGAATCCTTTCCAATATGAACCATTTCTGTTTATCAGTAATTTTTGTGAAGACATTTTCATAGAACTTTTAGCAGACTACAATTTTTTCTATGAGAAAGTCTGACAGATGTTTTACTAAATTCACCACCAAATATAGCTTCACTGCCTTATCATTTTGTTTTTATTGGAACATGGAAGCATAAGATGTATTTGTTTTGCATCTACTTTGCTCGCCATATTTCTTGTTGCTCTCCTCAAGGGACTGAGTTGAGAGCTTTATGTTCTTCTTCAGCTCACTGGAAGCCTTGCCTCATTAGAGGTTATGTATGGAGTCATCTAAACTACATTAGCCACCTTAAAGTTAAGGCCTTAGCCTAGACTGGTTGTCTGAACACACCCAATAGCCAAAGTAACACCCCTTCCATGTACCCTAAATGCTGTCCCTATAAATATATTCTGGAACCAATATCCAAAAATGTCCTGTGTGTCTCGACAGAGCACCTATAGCAGTTTAAATTGGACATGGTAGTTTTACACAGCTAAACTTAAGTGACATGTATCCCCACTATGAAAAGCCTAAGATAATATAGTGTCACTTAATTTGAAATATGATGCAGTAGATAGTTTGTTGTATGTGCACAATAGATGGGCGTAGTACTCTAGTATTGCTGTAGCATAGCTGTAAGACTGAACACATGGACTTTACTTATTTAGTTAAAACAAAATCCACACTGCAACAACCCATAATGAGCACTAGCCTTGGCTACAGCAAACCGGAATCCAGGTAACACAGAAATAGTCACTAAATTGCTCCAGATTTGGACAATGTCCTCAACTGCAATGCCAAGCAGCCTTAGTGGAGCCATGCCGTGACAGCTCCACTGAGGCCGCAGTAGGTGAGGGACAGACACAGGGGCTGCTCAAGCAATGTAGTCAAAAAAAGCAAGAGCTGTACCTGTGGCTAAAGCCAAATTTGGTATTTTCATATGCATTTTCCTCTGACTTCATTTCTCTGGCCTTGTTGTATGACTTACATTAACTTCTAATACATATGACAGAACAACAATGTCCAAACGTTTTGGTTAGAAGACTGCTAGGTATGTCTCTACCACTCTAACAGCATTGCCCTGACTTCAAAAGAATTATCTGATTTTCTTGAGATGGAGGAAGAGACAGATATTTGTAATTAGTAAATAATGATATATTTTACTGGGTGAAGGGGTGCTTGCTTCCATCTTTTCAACTCATTCTTATAGGCTTTAAGACAGAGATGAAAGATGACTGTGACAGAGCAGAAAGATCTTACAGCAAGCAAGCAATGCTGTTAGGATAAACAGGAGCTCTGCTGTGGAACACAAAGATCTACCATAATTGTTGAAGTTACTTAAGAGGCTGCATATGCTCCAATGCACCACAAACAGCTTGAATTATTCCTGGAAGGGGAAAAAGAGCTCAAAACTGGAGGGGTGTCTTAGTTTACACCTAGAAGTCTTTTTCCATCCAACACAAAGACACATCTGGGTAGCCTTTTGTAACAATCTTAATAAAAATTAAGATTGAGCACACGCCAAAAGCTGTTTGTCCAGTTGTCTGCACATACCAGCTGATGCAAAGAGAAGAGGACAAACACTTTTCTATGTAAAAGGCAAGACATCACTGGAATTACTGAAGAAAGCATCTGCCAGGCATGAGCCAGGACTTTCAGAAACAGGCTGTGTTTAACATCTCACAACCCAGTATGGATCATATAGCAGTTAATATACCATCAAATATTCTAAAACAAATAAATGCTCGCCTTACCTTCAGAAGACTTTCCTCTGCTTCCATTATCACCTATGACAGAGCCAATGTTTCAGGAGCAGAGAAGGATGACTAATTCTCACATGCCATGTTCTGCATGCTGTCTTAACCTGCCACTGCAAACACTTCCTTGAGAATGAAGCTAATGTTATTATTTAGTACTAATATTATTAAATCTCTTGACAGAGGCTTCCACAATCTGCTCTTATTTCAGTCACTCAACAAAGGCTCGTAAAAAAGATGCAAGAGGAAGTAATTTACCCATTCACGGATTGCAACTGGAAGTGCCAACTTCATGTATTTTGACATTTGCCAGGCAGGAAAGTTTGGTAGAGCATCAGAGAGCCCCTGACTGTACACAGGTCCTTAAGCACAGGGAAAGACACATTTCCCAGCATACTGCCTTTCTGGAGACCACCCACACTATCACTAACAAATTTTGCTAACAAGTACTAAGAAAAAGCGCTTTGTTAATATCAAGAGGCACCTTCCCCTAGGTTGGTTCATCTCTCCTATAAGGAGTAAGAAAGGTTGCTGATTATTTGCCAGAGGACACTGAGACATAATAGAGGTGAGACTCAGGAGGCCAAGGGCAAACATGAGCTAGCATTTCCCTGCGAATGGATCTATGATACCCACGTTCAGTTGAAGACCTACCGCAGCCCTCAGGGTGACTAGAGCGGAATCACTTAGTGTGGTATTCATCTTATACAAATTTAGACTCCTGCAGTATAAACATCTACATAGGAGCTAGTCACCCTGTGCTCTTTTTGTAGTCAACAGAGAGAAATAAATACTTCTAGGGTGCAATTAATCTCATCCTAAAGAAGACATCTTCCAGATGATTTATGCCTTAAAAGTACCTGGTTTTTCCTGACTATAAAGGGAGTCTGAGGTGATTTTTGCCATATGGACACCTCAGACACGAACAAATAGTATATCTAGCAGAGCCATAAAGCCATTGATATTCCACACAGCCTGCAGTTAGTATAAATGTTTGGTCAATAATAACTTGAGCTGAACTCAGACAGTTGACCTAGAGGTGAATGGCTCTGTATTCCATTACTAAGTCTCTGAATCATCCAATGTCTCTTTTCTTTTGAAGTAAAGTCTCTCCCTGGGTTTTAGATGTCACTTAATGGAACGTGGATATTAAATGTATGTAAATCCATAGCATTTTTGGATAGAGCTGCATTCCGCTATGTCCCATTATAAATACGATCCCATCCTCCTCTTTGGAGCTGTCAATCGGTCAGACAGAGGAGCCTGTGGACTCCCAAGGCAAATACTTGTACTTTCAAGGGACTACTGTTGCCAAAATGAAAGTTCCCAACAAAAATAGTTCTTGTGTGGAGACTATCAGAGAGACCCTCTTAAGCCATGTTTTTTATATCCTGGGATGATAGGAATTCCTTTACCAAAAGTAGTGCCTCTTGTTTCTTCCCCAGGTTGTCCATTTCCATTTTATTCTTATTCCTGTTCTCAGAATTCTCACTTTGTTTCATGGAACAATCATCTTCACTTTTGTTTCCCATTATTTTTCTGCACATTTTTTTACACTTTTCATTGGAATTTCCACTTCAGTTATAAAATATTATCAGGGGTTTTGTGGAAAAATTCTTTTTGCACTTTTGCCTTCAACCTAGGAATAAATTGCCAGGGGCGAATATAGTTAATATTAATTTCTGTTTAAGGAGGTTAATGCAGCTGTATCTTCACTTAATTTCCAAATGCCAGGCACTGTCACTTCACAGGTGTCACTTAGTGGAAGGTAGATAAAAAACTCTTTTAAATTCACAGTACCTGGGTGTTAAACTGCTTTGCACTTTAAACATAATTCTACTGCAATACACAACCTGTGTTTGTGTAGCATGATCTAGATAACCATCTTCACCAGTATCTGACAAACAGATCCAGAATTGCATCCGGTCAGACGGCTGTTTCAGTGACCCACTTCAGACAAAGGAGTTTGCCACATTCAAGACACTTCTCAATCCCAATTGTTTTAAAGGAGTTGCACAACAGACTGACATTTCTGAAGCCTTCTCTGCACTTTTAGTGGGAAGATTGTGTAGCCTAACCTGTGCATAGAACATGGTGTTTCTCTTCTTCTGAGGACCAGATGTTAATGAAACGTTACCCAAAGAAATAATATATTCTCCTGTTCATACTGTACGTTCCTGTATTAGTTTTAGGCAGAATGATATTATCAGTGACAGCAATTCTTCAAATGCAGCTAATCCTCCAGGCACCTCTCTGAAGTGCAGAATTTTCCTAGAGAATTATTTCAGATTAGACAGTTATCTTCTATGTACCTGAAATTATATAAGAACCATCACTTTATGGCTAAAATGCATCTCTAGATCTATTCTTAACAAATAAACTAATTCTTAGTTTCTCTCCACTTGCTTCCTTCAGAGATACAGACACTTGCAGGACTACAGCAACTTTGAAATTCTTTCTCAATTTTTCCAATGTAGCACTGACATTCATGTAATGCAAAACCTGGGGACTAGAACAAGAATTTTTTTCTCCTTGAATTTGTATTTTAAGAATATTTAATTCTCGGGACAAGTTACTACATACACACTCAGATCCTCTTGCTGAACCACAACTGTGCAAGATGGAGTACTGATCCTTGCCCATCCAGTTGTGGGACTTGGTGAACTTCTCACCTACCTCTCACGCTCTGGCTCCTTTTCTAGGGAAGGATGTGAAGCAACTGACTGGTCCATGCTCTGTGTCATCAAGATGTGGGAGTAGGAGCAACATCACACTGGGTAGCTCAGCCCATAAACACAGCCTTTGCAGTAGGATGGCTGCTGTCTCTCTCACATAAAAACCTGGGAAATCAGGTTGTCTTGGCTCTGTGCTCACAGAGCCACTTGTTTGCTTCAACTTACAGGCATATAGAGTTTCTGTAGTTAAATCCAAATACAAAGGCCAATTATTCAAGCTATTCTATTCACCACAGTAGCCACAAAAATGCAAGTAAAATACATATCTATCACATTTTTTTGAGACATAAATGACATTTTTGAGACTGGGTAACTGCTCAACACTGGTCTTGGATACAAATGGAAAAATGAACCAACTTCTTTTTCCTGTCTCACATGCCCAAAACATATGTCTGTCAGATCATTGATTTTATTATCATACTATAAATCCTAAAGAATAATAGCGAATGTGGGCCAGATTCTCACTGCTTTCAGCTGAGATGTGCTAGTTTACCTCAGTGCAGGAGGTTCAAAAACACTTCACTTCCATTAGCTTGCAAACCAGTGTTTCCTTATGGAAACATTCCCTATCTTGTATAGTTTTATATGATCTGGGTGTAACCCATTTCCTATTTGCCCCTGAGCATTTCCGGACTGTGATAACTTAACAGTGGACTAATGTGATAACGTACCAGTGGACTATATTATCACCTTTGCTTTCCCTCCATTTTGTCATTCCCTTGCTGTTGCTCAGAAGAGGAGACAGAAACTGTGCAATGAAAAAGCTTGAATCCTTTCTACCTTCTACTTTTCCTATCATTCCTCCCACCAGTTTTCCTCCCTGCTTTCCTTCCTTCTAGATACTCATCCAGGAAGAGAAATATGATTTTTATAATAGAAAATCTGTTACTGTACTAAGCGTTGAAGATCTACTAAAGTGAACACTACTCAAGTACATGCATGGGGGCACATATGTTTACGTATAAGTGCATATATATAAACACAACTGTTCATGCCTAGGAGTGACCAAGGAAATTTTTGCATTTGGCTTTTACAAATAGCTAAGATTAACTTCACTATTTTTGATGGCCTGCTTTTTTTCTTCTTCCATCTTCCCAGCCAAAAACACTTCTGTGGACTTCAATAGAGATGCTTACCTGGGTCAAAGTTATTCAGCATATATGTCAGTTATTACAAGGGAATGTTTGCAGGAAACATAAAACAAGTATTTATTGCCCTAAAATCTCCCACATTTATCCTTGCAAGATCTAGTCTCTAGATTTCATCACATGGAACAGAGAAACATACAAAGTGACCTTTGGATTTTTTTTACAAAAGAGTCCTTCAAATTTTATACTCTTTTCTCATAGCAGATCATGTACTGATCCTGAGTTGCCACATCATGGGGCAGATATTTCTTCCACTGCTGAATGCAGCTTTTCCTTGTCAGACATATCCAGAAAGATACTATGACCTAGGAAAAGTGTAAGATTAATTTTCTCTGGAGACAACAATTCTGTTCATATTTTCAATTTTGCTCTTCTTTCCTCAGAGCAGTTTGCAAAAGGTGAAATATTTTTATATACACTCAGAATGACTAATGTCTATCTTCATGCTGACAGTGGAGAATGAAGACTGAATGGACAGAAGTTTACAAGCTAAGGTCACAATTCCCTTAACAATTTCTATAGAGCTAAATTACATTTTTAAAAATTCAGAATAAGAAATGAGAAATTAAAATATGCTATGCAGCTAAGAAATCTAACCACAGCAGTCTCTTACCATGGGTAAGAGAAGTGATACTGCTTTAAATGTCCAGTAGTGGTTTTATAGGACGTTTATATTTCAAGAAGGCTATTTCTGACTTGCATTGCATATTATCTATGGCATTATGTTAAATCCTATGACATGCAGCTACTGACTTCTGAAAGGTTCCCCAAACTTTTTTATTGTTTTCAACTGTGATTGAAAACACTTCCAAAGAAAGACTTTATTAAAACAATTCAAAATATGTTAGAACTTCTAATAAAGATCAGAGACTAAATTAGGTACTTTTGAAATTTAGCAAAAATTAAACCCATCCAAATGTCACAGATTAAAAATATCTGAAATGAACCTAAATACCATTGATGTTTCTGAGATTTTATTAGAAACTCCAAATTATTAATGATTCACATTTTTTCATGATTAAATTATAAACATTATGTCATAGTTTCATCTTGATTTGCTAAACACCAGTTCACATCATTGTCAGACAGAAAAGCAGAAAGACATTTATGAGTGGAAAATGGTGCAATGTGGAGAAAGGTCGACTTTCACTCAGCAGTTTGGGCATGGCTCCTTCCTCAATGGACGTCTAGGTAAAAAAAAAAGAAAAAAACCACAAACAAACAAACAAACAAAAAACCCAAAAAAACCCAAAACCAAAACAAACAAACAAAAAAAACCACACAAAAACCCAAAACAGCAGAAACAAAAACAAAAAACCCAAAACCCAAAATTTCCCTAATCGTGATAACTAATGTCATACGGTTTTTTTCCTTTACATTCTCAGAAATTTGATGCCTGGCAAAGGGAAATCTGAACACGCATTACTTTAAACCAAGCAGAGTTCAGCAAATGCTCCAAACAGTCATAAAGATGTATATATAGTCTTATTAAAAGACTGATACCAAATCTTTCTCAGCCTTACAGGGCATATGTTCTACTCTTCCTGTTGAACTCTTCCAGGTTCTTTTCAATTTTTCTAAGACATTCCTAAAATGCCATTGCTCCAGTTTACTTTGTCCTGGCTGCTAGGATAGATCCCAAGTACCCACCAAAGCTTCACTGGACAGAGAGGCTGCATCTTGTAGTTTTCTCACAGCAGCCTGATAATGCTTCCCAGAATAAGATTTCCTGCTTCTGCATCACCTTCACATTTCTGACTCACTCCGTATGACACCCATTGTCCTTTTCTACTGTATGGCTGCTCCATGGCCTTTTACATTTCCTCTTGTGGGCAATAGGTGTAACATTCATGTCTTGACTGTATGGATCATGTCATTGAATTTGGATTGTTCACCTAATTGTAATGTCTTCAGCAAATGTATCAGATTCTTTCCAGTCTCGCCAAGACTTTAGCAAGAAATGGTCTTCACCTCCCACTTCTGTAAGACTACACTTGCAGCCACACCTAACTAGCAAACTGCTATGCCTTTGAAAGCCTCTGAAGTTTTTGAAAGGAGCACTTCAAGCAGCTGTCCAGTCAGTTTAGATTGAAAACTCTAGGCTTATTTCCTCAGTTTTGCAGAAGCCCTGTGTGGGATAATTCTGTCTAAATCAGAGAGACATCCCATATACTGCTTTTTTCTTATTCCCTAAATCAAATGCTCTCAGAGAAGGAATTGAGGTTGATTTGACACAGCGTATTCTTGGCATGCTTAGGTGGGCTATTTTAACTCTTTGGGATCCTCCTGCAACTTATTTATTGTCTATTTAGTAAATTAATTTAGAACATTTCCAGGAGTTCCTATAAGGGATTGATTATAGATTCCTGGTTTTTTCAGAAGAACCATGTTTGCAGCTTTTCATGTTACTGCAAAGACTCACCAATGGTTCAGAGATTATACAGAATTGTTTATCAGGTCCTGACAGTCTGAATACATTTATCTACTCTTCAGCATGTTCTCTTCCTTTATTTTACCTGAGATCTTTTCTTCTCAATAAAGTTAAGCAGAACCAAACATTAAATATTTTAGACTTCTTTACACCATGTCTGTCTTGCTCTCCTTTCCTGTTACATAGGATCTGTACTCTTCTTTCTCCTCTGGGTTGTTTATAGAAACTTTTCCTGCTGCTCTTTTTTTTCCCACATGCAAAATGAAATTCAAATTTTCATGTTGGACTTTATGATTTTATATCCAAATACCCATGCTTTTCCTTACACTTGTTCTTAATCATGTGCCTCATTTTTCACCCAGAGAAGTAGGCATGGAAAGATCCCATTTCTTCTGACTATGGAGTAGGCAATAATGAATTTTACTGATTAGGGTATGAATGTTATTGATTCCAAAGTGGTCCTCAAATCCTTCCAGCAGTTATTTCTGGATTGCTCAAGTGAGTCATTTTGTGTGGTAAGCACTTCTCTACTGTTTTATTATTGCTACTCACCCTGTGAGCACACAGGATGACTTTTACATCATTATGTAAAATGATGCATGATGCGTAACAACATCCTATATCCAGGCTACTGCCTAAAGGTAGAGTGCCCAGGGACAGGATCTGGTCACATTCAGAGGCTTTGAGCAGGTGATCAGAGAATGCTGCTCTTGACCATTGCTTGCTCAAAGGCTGCATGCCTGCTCCCCCTTCCTGGAAGTGCTGAGGCCCCTGGTCTGCCACTGAAGATAGAGTGTTTCAGAGTTTCTATCTCAAGAACTCCTTTAACAGCATTTTTGTAATTTAAATTATTTTGACCATGACTTTTTCTTCATTTAATATAAAAGAAAAAATGTGGCATTGACTGTGACTCCTTGCTTCATTTATGAAAATTTGGAGAAATGAGCCCATTCCCAGCTGCCTGCCCTTTCTCACATTTGGCATATAATGCCATTCTGAATAAAAAGTTCTTTTGGCTGGCCATAAGAGGGAAGAGCAATTTAGTTCAGTCATGAAAAAAAGATGGCAGTGCAAAAATGACCTGCCAACATTAAACCTTATGTTGGGAATGTTCACAGCCCTTTAGCATTTACTATTTGAACTAAAAGACTTAGAAAATATTACTCCAAGCAGAATCATAAGAAGATTTACTAGTGGCAATGGAAGTCTTTCTCACCTGATTACCCTGTAAATACTCAGGAGAAGTCTTTAGTAAACATTTCACCCGTGGTGCAGCCACAACAGCAGAGGCAGAATGTGGCCTTCAGCTGAGGCACCATCAGATCTGTGAGGCCATTTTGAACTGAGGCATTTCTGAACCTGCCAGCAGAATGATTTGCCACCAGATCAAGGAAGACCAGCCTGGCATTTGACAGCACTCATTAACTGATGCTTCAGAATGATTTCTCCAGGGATTGTAGAGTTTTGAACACTGAAAAGGGATTTTTCATTTTAGCCTCTGCTATTTACTGCAAGAGATAAGGAGAGACACAACTGTGCTGGGAAGAACCTCTGTGATATGTGTGTCCTGTTCCCAAGGCATACATCGAAACATCAGCTGTTTAACCAGGACTTCTAAACATTTCCATCTAGTAGAAATCTTTAGCTGTTTTAATTCCCTATTTTCACACTGCATTCATCTCATATTTGTTTCCTCTTATATTTCACAGCCTAATCGAATCATCAAAAGAGAGGAACATGACTCAGTTCCACTGCAGAAAGAACGAGCCCGTATCCACCTTGCTAGGGGAATCTGCATGTCCCCACAGTGTGTGTCCATGCTAGCACAGAGATGCTCCCCACATCCAGGGCCACCTTGCTGTATCCCACCCTTCTCTCAGCAGGCAGACAGGCATCCCCACACACACAGACCCAGACCATCTCTTCCCAAGGTTTACTCTGCCAACCGCCTCCACATCTGCCCCAGGCCCTCCCTCGTTCCCACTGGCAAGCCCTGCCAAGCACTGCCTGGAAAAGGGACCTCCTTCTCCCCTACAGAGAGCAGGCATGGTGCTTGGGACTGGCACATGGCATCCCCACAGGACCATGCCCTGCCAGCAAGCAGCTGTGGCAAGGCCCGTTGCCAGTTGTGGGAAAGCACGTCACCTTTTTCAGAGGACATATAAAGTACTTTTGGCAGCAGGTTCCCCTGTGGTGGCTGGGCCCATGTCCCTCCTGTGTAGTGGGCAGATGGTGGTCATGCAGGCTTCCAGCCAGCACCACAAGGCCCCCATGGCCCCAGCCCCATATGCCCCGCTCAGCTGCTGTCACTTGTCAGACTAGGAGACATTTTGCAAGGACTTCTAACATGGGTGAAGCAAACGCACCAAAGGGCAAACTGTGTTTTTCAGCATTAGTAGCTACAAGACCAGAAGCTCCCAAAGTGCAGGAGGTGGGTGAGTTTGACTTTCTGCCTGGTGAAACACTGGCAGAACTAAGCAACAACACTGCCAGTGTCATGGCTTTCTAGACAGATAAATAAATAGACAGAGACGTACTAGAATAAAGAGGAAAAGGATTTGAGGTATTCTTTAAGTGTAGATCACCTTAACAATAAGTTTTCCAACAAATTTGCAGAGTGCAAAAACTCTAAACTGTGTGCTAAAATATGAGAAGAAGTTGCTTTGCCAGTTCTTAACAAAGCTCGACACCTCACTTAGCACCCTCACTGCTGCTGCTGCTAAGGCTTGGAGGTACACACTGCTGAGGTCTGGCATGGGAAAGGACACTTGGATAGTACTGTGGTGATTCATGCATGAGGGCATACTCAAAAGAAGATAAAGTGGGCATGTAAGCCTCTACGCACTTACAATCTAAAGCCAAAATAAAGACAGTGAGGCAAAGACCACCTTGAAGGCTGCTACATCCCCACAGCAACTCCGGTGTTATGCTGGACTCCTGGGGGGCCAGGCTGGCAGCCCAAGCAAACAGCTTGCCTCTTTTGTCCCTCATGCTAGCAAGAAAGCGAGCACTACAATATGGCCTCAGCTTTTGGGAGCGATCACAGGTAACATCTCAAGCAGACAGAGGCACCACTGAGCAAGTGTTTTTGTCTTGCTCATGGCATATCTGCTAGGATGGAGCAAAGCCATCACTACTGCCTGGGCATGTGGAAACAGAGCTCACCACTGCAAGGTCTGAACATGAGCTGGAGCAGGTCAGGGGTGAGCAGCAAGCAGAGGAGATAAGGGCATGACAAGACTGGAAGATTTGGATCACCTGGGCTACAGGGTGCAAGGCCATGTGCAGAAGTTGGTGCTACAGTGAAAGTATTGTTCTAGAGTTGTTTAGAAAAGGTATATTTTGGGACTCCTGGAAACTAACTAAAAAGTGCTAAAGGCATTTCTTTTTCATTTTAAGTTATTGAACATTATTATGCTTAGAGACAACTATTCTGGAAATGAGAGAGAGTTTTTAAAGGAGCCATGCCACCAGTTCTGACAGCCTGACCTAGAGCTGACCACAGGAAGAGGCAAGGTATTTTCCTGGGGCATTTACATTGACTCAGATGTGGTTTTCCCGGTGATATGAGCAAAGGATTCTGTAACACTGTTCAGGCATAACCTTCCCTCTTAGCCTGAATGCATCTTGTCAAAATGAGGTCACACTGGTCATTAGTATTCAGGATCACATAAAATAATGTCAGAAAAGGGAGCTATGACTTTCTTTGCCCACATTCTTTACACCATTTTTAACATCTAAAATTGTGGCTACAAAGATCACCATTATTTCCTTAGTCAGGTATCCAGCTTTTGTGGTCTAGGGTTTCGTAAAACTTGTCCATAAGGGTTTTATTTTCACCTGAAGTTGTGCTAGTTACATTTAATCTAATTTTCATGTAGATAGGCTAATAGAGTTTTGATAATGTTAATCCTCTTGAAAAAGGACTAATTTTAAGGTTCCAGAAAAGTGTTGACATGCTATGATCATGAATTAACTCCGTTTGTTAGGGAATGGCACTAATAATGCCGAGGTCATGGACTTGATCCCTGTAGAGTCCATTCACTGAAGAGATGATCCTTCCAACTCAGACTATTCTGTCATTTTCTTTCAAGGCTGTAGTACAAATCAAGGTACATTAGCTAAGTGTAATCTCAGGTTTAGAAGTCACTCCTCAAGCCTTCAAGAGACATGAATCAGTGAGATTTATTTTCTAACTGTGAAAAATGGTTGTCGCAGATCATTGGCTTTAAAGATTTAAGCTGCAAGGCAGACAGACAGGATATTTGACTTACCTTATGCACTTCTAAATTCTACTGGACTCTCTTAGGGCACTGCATGTGTGTTGGTGCTGCCTGTTAGACACTGATACCATTCCCACAGGGGCTCTTGCTTGGCATGTCAAACAAGATAATGTGATCACATATTTCTTTGACTGAATGAAGGTGGTTTTCCAGTCAAAGCGGAAGAAAGCTGTAGATTTTCAAAGTCTAGATCATGTGTCCCATATTCCATCTACTGTATCAGTTAGCTGGTAACCTCAGCTTATATTTATGAGAAAGTATATAGATTATTACCTATTGCTCTTAAAATATCTCTGAAAGTGTTTTGAAACTTCATGGCTGATAACTAAGACTCATCTTTTCTGCTGAGGCATATCAGATGCCTTTTCTATATATATGCATTTATACTACAGTAAGATAGAAGAAAAAAATCTATCTGTAGTTCAAAGAACATCCTATGTTCTCTTATGTAGCTACAGAGTCTCTTCTGAGCTGTTTATTTGGTTTTTTGGCAAAACCAAAATAGAAGTTATTTTAAACTGAGTCGCTTTGGTGGAAATCGATGGTTTAGGTCTGGCAAAATATAGCATCCACAAAGCCAGATCTGAGTCTCCTGAACAAAAACCTTGCTTTACTGGTGTGTGCAAACACATTCATCCCAGCAATCTGGAAGATGAAAGATTTTATTTTTAAGTAACCCTGGGATGTAAAGGAACTGCACCAAATAAATATTTTCAAGCATAACAGTATTATGAAGACTCTCAAAAGCCACTTAAATACTTATATTTTTTTAACTCCATATGTGCATTGAGCAATCTTGTGTGTTCATGAATAACTCATAAAGAAGGAACAAAAAGATTATTCCTGCTCATAAAGCTTGAAGTGTGCAATCAGGAAACAGAAAGACCGTACCATTAAGCTGAGCAACCATGTGGCAAGAAGTAGTAATCAACCCACAGTGAATAGTCAGAGAAGTCATTTTTCCAGTAGCCCACAGGCCAAAAAACAAAGCTACTGCAGTATCTAAAGATTTGGAGAAGTCAGTTGCATTACAGACAATTTAGAAACAGAAAAAAGAGCATGATGTCTAAATTTATCAACTAAATTGTTACCTTCAAACAACATCACCTAGCCATTTGTTCAGCCTGTCGTGCCTTTGAAGCAGAGACTCGTGGTACTGTGCCCCTTCCCAGGTCCTCGTTTTCAGAGTAAAGCACGCTGAGGACACCTGAGACCACAAAATAGCCACTGTTCTGTCTGTCTGTAAGTGGCAGGATCTGTTACTGCTCAGAGTCCTCTTGGATTCCTGCCTCACCAAAGCAGCTTGAAACCAAACAATGCTCTTTAGATTTGGAGAACTTGATCCTCGAGCACATGGTGCAGTGCTGAACACACCCATGCAGCCCCTGCCTGTACCTGCTGCCCTACATGCAGCCAATAATGCTCCTCTGGCTTAAGAATGTTTCTGTGAGCTTTACAAAGTGGCTTGAGATCACTGGATGGAAGAGGCTGTGCAAGTAAAATAGACTGTCTTTCAAATTGTTACTTGTGGGTGTCATAATGCAGAATTCATCACTTCTGGAGTAAATTTTTATCTGAAAACTCTGGAATACAAGAGAATCAGTTTAAATTAAACAAAGGTGAGTGACTGATGCTTAACTGGTGTAGCAATAGAGCAAATTCTGTTTAATGGAGATGTATTTGACCTTTCATAATGTATAAAGCGTCATTTAGATATTAAAATATAGCTGAAGTTTTAAACTTCACTGTGTAAAAAGGGATTTCACTAATTAAAAGTTTAAAGCTATGAATACCATTTTAATTTAAAAGCTATTTTTATGTTGAATTTAGATACATTGAAAGATTTGTTTTGTTTTTAACAAAACATCCTTTTTGATCAGAAATTCCTGGAGAATTTAAGATGATTGTCTGTTTACTTGGATGTCAGATGTAAGGCTGACTCCTCTAAACACTTAGGCATGTGCTTAACTTGACATCAGCAAGACCACCCCTGTGCATGAAGCTAACCATGTGCAAAGATGTTTGTAGGACTGGCATCCAGCAGTCTCTTGTAAACTCCAGTCTTGTCCTTTGAGAAGGTTTTCAGTTCAAGTGGAAAAAAGGTGTTGAAGGTGGAGAGCACTGATGTGGAAGGACAGAATAATGTTGCTCTTGAGTAATTTGAAGCAAACACAAATAACAGAGTAATTTCTATTTTTTTCTCTCTATGTCTTCAGAGTGGGTATCAACTATAATTCTAAGGGCTGCCTTGGGATCATTTCATGACCTTGGCCCACCGACACTGATTTTGGTACTGATCTAAAGCCACTGAGGATTTGAGTCATCTTTCCAAACTAGCTAAGGAAGGATTCCCACTGAAATTAGCAGCATTTGAAGAGCAGATAGCCAACCCAGGAAAAGAATTATATTCACACATCCCAGATTAAAGACTTGCAGCCATTTCTAGGCAGAAGTTAAATAAAGAACAGAGCTGTGATGTGCCATGTGGAATGCTCAGTAGCTCCCACAAATTGAAATCAACCCTGGAGAAAATGAACTGGCAAGGGTTTTAAGAGCTTTTCCCTAAAGGGTGGCATCTTGAAAAGTTGTTCATTACAGCTTATTGCTCATCTGAGAGCCCTTCACCACTCTAAAATGAAATGACTCTTAATCATTTCATGTACTTCCCCCATGGAAGGTCTTCTTAACACAATAATTGTAAATTCAGTGGTTTCCCCTTTATCACTCCTTTTCAGTTTCAGTTTTTCCTATCCGCATTCAGGGCCCTGCAGAGCTTCACAGGTCTATTGGCATGTTCCCATTCTCCCCAGCTGCTCTGTCAAAGATGTCAGCTTTTGGGCAGCTTAATTTCTCCTCCAAACACTCCGTGTCCTCCAGGTTGTTCCTTGCACTCACACAGAGACTTCCTAATCTTGGTGCCTCAGGAAGTCAGACCTTCCTGCTCAGCACAGAAAGCTGTCTCACATCATCTCCACTACATGCAGGATAAACCTAACAACTTACACAGCTACTCCTCATCTATATTTAGAGGTACAGTGTCATCCCAGTTTTTCTAAAACCTGACTTTCCATTTTACAACAGTACATGTATCGTCATCAAACACAAGAATGAGATTTACAAAGTAAAGCCAAATACATTCATACATAACACACATGCACAGAGCAGACATACAAAGTCATTTTTCAGGGAAATTATTTCGATTTGTTACCACCAGCTCTGTTCACCTCCTCTGAATTTTCAGATTTGTCCAAAGATGTACACTGTCACTAGTCAAAGGGCAAAGTACTGGCACATTCCAAAGGAAGGAGTATCTCTTTGCAATGTTCAGAGTGTGCAGCAGCACAACTGCTTCCCATTCCATCCTCAGTTTTACCCTTTCATATGCATTGTCTTGCACAGAAACCCACAATACATTTATAGAGTGGCCACACCTGAGTGACCTCATCTTTTCACAGCAATGGCCTCCTGTTCCCTTCTCTCCTGTTCTTGGACTACGAATCCTAAATTCCAGCAGGTACCACCTGGACAATTTTTCCTACGGATGCTTATGAATTCCAGCTGTTATGACTAAGATGTTACACCACTGGACTTCTCAGGGTACAGGAAATCTGCTACATGCAGGCAGAATGGTTATCAGAATACTATTTACCAAGTTGTAACTTAATATAGGGCATATATGGGAGCGTCCAGTCAGAGATAAGGGAGCACTACTACACCTGGCTTTTTCATGAGCCACATTTTAAACAGAGCCAGTTATCCTCACTTTTTTCCCCCAAAAAAGACAAGACAAGCAGATATTGAGACCGTATTAAAAGAAAAACATGAAAGAATTGGAAAACCTCAGTGGTTCATAAAGACAGAAGACATGAAGCAGAAAAATACTAGCAAAACTTTCCGAGAAACAGTGACCATGATATGGAAGAAAAATTTTGGAAAACTTTGACCAAATCCTAAGTGACAAAATATTGAAAGTGACAGAGAAACTGAGACTGCATGTATATAGTCCTTTTTTTTTTCACCCAGCTGTAAATATTTGCTACTCCAATTTGATGTGATTTCCAAAACTATGCAAAACCTGCATGTTTGTTTATTTCAGCTATGGTATACCCCTGGAGACATGATCAGGTGCCCAAGTGATCATCTGCTCTGGGGAAGAGCATCTGTATTTAAGCTATTGTGATAAGCCAGTTACCTTGAGAAAAACTATTAGTGATTGACAGTAGATAGAACATTCTTTTGAGTCTATTTTGCAAATCAAATTCCCGAATGGGTTTTCAGATACACTGTATTTAGCTATCTAAATAATCTTGTTGTGTTTCTTGGGACTAGGTTACATCTAAGCACATTGTTTCTCAGAAGTCAGGTAAGAAAACCTGCCTCATAACTTAGACATGGCTTAAAATACAAAATGAAATACTAAATAAGAATTTTGCTACAACAATAATGTATAAAATCTGGTTTCTTGTATTTGCATTTGTCAGACACCACTATTAGCAGCAAAATTAAGAATTTGGCCTCTATCACAATGTTTGGTTTATGCTGAGTTTAAATAATTAATTTCAGTTAGGTAGCAATTTGTCAGCCTTATGAGTCACTGTTGATATTTTGATGGTGTGTGGGTTTTTTGGTTTATTCGCTCTGTTCCTGTTGCCCTGTACAGTGTATTTTCTTGTTCAGTTTTCAGAAAGAGCATACCCTTGGAAATTAAATGCTTTTGGTTTTTCAGCACCACTTAAAGAATACAGTAGTTAATGTCATTTCAAAACCACCAGAAAATAAAGTTCAAAATAAATACAAAGACAGTTCATACTAGAGGAGGCAGTATTAGCCCAGTCCCCAAGGAATACCCCTCCTTCAGGCTTCACAGTCCTCAGCCGTACAGCCAGATTCTCATTTGATGTCTACTGTAAATGTTGCAGTGCAGCTAAGCTGACTTATCCTTGCTGAAGATCTCTTGCTTTAGAGCTTTGGGCTACCCTGATGACTTACAGCTACATGCTTATACATATAAGAGGATTTGTTCTGCACAAGTTATTGACTGATATTTCATTAACATAAGAAAGAAAGGTATGTTGATGTATTAGATGTAACCTCTAAAATCTGGCTCGAAGTAGTTACTGAAACTCCTGGGGGTTTTTTGTGCTTCATGTCTGTTCTACTTAACAGTTGCTACTCTTGTAGAGGAAAAGAGCTCTGTCTTGCCATAACATTGCCTTCCTTAGCACAGAAGTCAGGAAGGAGACCTTGGACTCCTACAGAACCTCTTGCCAGAGTTGTTGTACACAGTAATCCTTTTCAAGAACTGTTTTCTTACATCTGAAAGTGAATCACACTGCTCATGTCCTGACTGCTCAGACTAGCTTGGCACACAAAGATTTGAGTGGGAGTCTTGCGAGTATACATGCTCAGGAAGATTCACTTGAGTAACTGGAGGATGAGTTGTGCTACAGAGATGTACAGATGCATGTTGGGCTTCTAAACCTGTGAAATGGGAACCACTCATGTCCTAAATGCTACTTCCAAAAAGGAAGAAAAGTTCTTCAGGTTGCCTTTTTATTTCCTGTCAAAAGGAAAAGCCTGTTCTTAGCACCTGCATCCCTGTCAAAGCACCTGGCAAACCTCAAGGAACATTTCTGCCTGTGTGAGCCCAAGGCATGACAGAAAGCTAGAAGATACTGCTGCCACCACTGTGGGACAGCTCACCTCCCTCTCCACACTGATGGTGTCCAAATAAATTTGAGGCATTGGTGGCCTGGAGATGGCACAAGTGATGAGGATCCTCTCTGCTTTTCGGATGTATCTATGAGTCTAAGAGGGAACTTCTGAGGATAAACATCAATGACCAAAAGGAGTGAGATTTTGTTATTCACTACAAAGTGCTTTCTGTCCCTCCAAATCAAGTGCATGTCAGATCATTCAGACATTCTCACTGGCTGCCCCACCCAAGGCTATTCAGCCACACTGATTGCTGCAGCTGGTCATCAGGTGGTACATTAGAGCTCTTACCTCCTGGAGCCTTTCTATCATTTGTACTGTCCCAGCACAGTCCTCCAGCCTTTCCTTCAGGGAACATGGCTAGAGCCTCTCTGGCTCTGGGAGGTACTGTGACATTCTAGGTACAGTCCAAACAGAGCCAACCTTAGCAGCCAGAAGGAGGAACAGGAGAACAGTCTCTAAGGCTTTATTGATAACAATATCCTGAATGTCTGTTACTTAAGCTCCAAGAGTGCTCAAAAAAGTGCTAAAATAGTAGTATTCATTCCTGGCTAGATAGCAACAACCTCTTGTTCCTCAAACTCCCTCCCTGGGGCAGCCATCCATATATCTTGATTGTATATCTTCCATTTATTTACATTATTTGCTCTAGATTTCTCTGATATGACTCGGTATTTGCAGGCTGACTTTCTGAGAAGAATGTTTCCATCAGGGAAACATGCAGGACATCTTCACTGTAGTTCAGCCATTTGTCAAGGAACAGAGTTCTAGACCATGTAGTATAAATAGTTGATTAGGTAGTATAACACACTCCACTACACAGTAGTACATCAGTAGATCTCAAAACCTGTCTTTTCAGGCAGTGTTTACCCCAGTGTACTGTCCCAGGATACAAAACAATGGTCTCCCACTCACCCACTGAGCCAGGATGCCCAGCCGGGACAGCCCGCTTGTCCTGAATACCACCCCACTTCTCTATTGCTTGACTGATTGTTTATCTTGGAGAGGAAGTGCAATCTGGATTGTGTAAGGCATTGCAAAAACTCCACCAGATTATTCTTTAGAGTTTCATTTTCTGATAAATAGTTATGTTTTGGGCTGGCAACTCCCACAAGTCAGAGCCAGGGGGAGCGCATGCAGCTTTCTCTCTGTCTCTGCTTAACATCCCATGGGTGAGATGCTCTCACACTACACTGCCTGGATGACACCACCCATCTGATATGCCTATCTGCTAAGTGTATAAACCAAGGTTATTTCATGTACTCAAATACCAATAATACATTCAAATGGGCGATGGAGGGGGGAGCTGTTTAAAATTTGTGGCTGTTAAGAAGTGGTTTCATGCTAATTCATCCAGCCTGGGATCTTCCTCTGAGTGCAGCTGGTGGTACACTCAGGAGCAAGAGGAACCTGTAGCCCTGTGCCTGCATTCTGGGTTCTGAAACTCCCCAAGTGCATCACAGTATTGTGAAATCTGGGGCCAAGCAAACTGCCTCCCTCATTTTTCTGAGATTAGCAGATCTCTTGGGAATGAAGGGAATCTGGAATATCCCAGTAGCACCTTCTATGGTATAAATGTGAGAATGCCTCCTGCATTTGAAAGCTGAGGTATTTGTGAGGATACATTATTATGCCTTGCTATGTCAAAGAAAAATGCTTTGATCAAAACAGCTCCTTCTTTTCTTCCCTCCCCCCACATTTAAAATAGCACAGTGTATAAAAAAGGCAAAAATATATGCTGGATCTGGTCTTCATGTTAAACTTTCGATCTAGAAGCTATTGTGGGTTAGGGAAAAGAATACAAGCAGAGATGGCTCACTGGGGTACTAAAAGAGTAAAAGACAGATAAAAATTGCAGAGATAATTGCTTTCGGTCTCCTTTCCTGGAACTGCTCATCCTTCCCAGGGTTGTACAGAATACAGCTGCACAGCACTGAGGATTTTAGCTGCAATTTTTTTTCAATCTTTGAAGACATCAGTGCCACATGAGAACTGCCCATACATGTCACTTCAAAAATACCCACATTCTCTGCTTCCTGGAAAAAGGTGTAATGAAGAAGGTGCCCTTGGTTGGGACTCAGCAAAAAGACCAATTTCAAGCAGAGTCAGAGACATTGTGCTTGATTTGAGACTAAACGCTTCATAACCCTCATGTCTAATTTACCCGTACAGTTAATGGTGGACACCAAAGGCTTCCCCAGCCATGGGTACTGCAGGAATAATTTTGTTTTTACTTTTGATCCACCCAGAGATTTATAGTGATGGGACCATATAAGTGCAGAGAGAACAGCTGGGCTAGACATATGCTACAGCATGTGATTCAAAACTGTCTCTATGTAAAGATTCAAAACCACAAAAACAGCTTCCAAGACAGTGTAAATAGGAGTTCCACATCCTTCAAGGAAAACCCAAACACTGTGAAAAATAGAGATGGTTCTAGTTCCAGGCTGTGAATTTACTATTCCTCAGAACTCATTTAAGATATATATGTAATTCAAATATTTTTGAGATATTACATATTTTCCTTCCCACTTTCTTAAGGTGACAAATGAAACAATTCCAGTTACTTACTGAAAGATATTTATTTTTATGCCTGTCTTCATGATACTAGAACTTCTTCCACACCAAAGAAGGATAAAAAAATTAAAATAAAAATATTACCCATTTCTGTAAGTCTTCATCATGATGGTCTTGGATACACTGTGAGGAATTTATTATTCACCCTATGAAATTCATGCTAACATTTCCTTATGCAAACTCCAGCACTTATGCTCAGTCAACATCCCAGCATTTGTTTTTTATGCACAACAAGATATCTTTAATATTTGCGAACTGAAATTGTATTTTTTTTAATTTGTAGGTATCTGCCATCCTACTGCAGGTAAAAGCTAAAAATATGCCTATTTATTATTCAAAAAGTTAGAATTGAAGTTTCAATAACCTTAAAACTTCAGCATGGAGGTGTGGATGAGAACATCTGCATGAGCCTTGCACATGAAGCAATGGGTCAGACAAAACCACAATATTGGCAGGGCTCAGAGGTATGGTATATGCCAATATGACATAATATTTGTTTTACAGTACTCTGTAGTACTGACTGTAAGAGCCTCATGACTCTCACTGGAACCAAAGAATCATGAAGCATTTAACAGTTTAAACAGTTGAACAAACTCCTTGAGAGCCCTTAACATATCCACATTGAGCTGCAAGCAAACAGCAAGGAAACAACAGTAGCAAAATGGCAAGTCGAAGAAAAGATCAGAAGTCACTTTATTATGACAGAGACCATTGCTTCCCATTTGTCATCATTACAACAATATCCTTTCACACTGTTAAAAAAACCACATCCATTACTACTGGGATAAAATTGATCTACCTTCAGTGATTTTACATGTAGATCACACTGTGGTTATTTCTTGGCTTTCCTAAAAGAACACATACATTTCCCACTTTACCAAGTAGTTTCCATGAAAAAAACCCACAGAAAAACAACAAAGAAGTCAGAGAATAAGCCCATTTTGAATATAAAGGAATGTGTCATAATCTCATCTGCTTTCAGTGTAACTCATTACAAATGAGTCACTATCTAAAACAGCAGGACATCAGCACACAGTAGGTACACCAGGTACTTCCAGAAGGGCAAGACTGGATGTAACATGAAAAGGTGGCTAAAGAAACTTTTATTTCAGTTTCAGGAGTATCCACTTAGCTATAATTAGAGGTGCCAACTGATAACAAAACCCAGCTTAGCACAAAATTTCTCCATGGAAACGAAGAAGCATTGCAAAGAGGGTGTCAAAAAATGGAGAGATTTTTCTTGAGCTTGGGAGCAATAATTGCCTTAAGAGGAACTTCTCCTTACAATGGAAAAAAACACAGGATATGAGAGTCAGCTTTGACTGTCAAACAGGCAAAACCAGGATGTGAGCACTGCTCTTACTGCAGAAGTTTGCGTTTCTGAGCTCTCATTTCTGTTAACAATACAGATGTCACTGGAGAGAGAGGGGCATTCATAGGGAATTATTATTTTCCAAATCTGGAGAAAATTGGAAAGAGGGGTCTCTTTTTTTTTTCTTTTCTTTTTCTACTTTCTGATGATCTAACAGGAAATGTGAGAGTGGGAAATTTTGATCCTGGCAAGGCTCTGACATACAAGGGCAGGAGTTTTTCTCAGTGCCTGAGTCACCAATATTTGGAAGAGAAAAAACACTGTTTTTGCTCTCCCTTTTCCTTAGTTACAATTTTTTAACATTTTTCTCCTCCTCCAAATTATTTCTTTCCTCCATTGCTGGCTTTTTCTTGCCCTTTGTCTTCATCCTATAAAATTTATGGGAAGTTGCATGATAAGCATTTGCCACACAGATGTCTTCCTATTAATGCTGGGACATGAAAATTTTACACAGAAAATCTGGAGGTACGGATTGAGCCTGTGCATCTTTCCCTGCCATACTCGATGTGCAGGTGTCTGCCAGTGCTAACTATGACTTCATTTCAGAGATTACCTTCCCTTACGAATCTTATTGAAAAAGAAAAATTCTGGAAAATAACCCAGCAAGTCACCTGGAAGCAAAGAGGTGGTGCTGAACTGATGATACCTGAAACTTGGGCTTCACTTGATTTGGGCAAAAGTAAAGCAGGATTTTCAACCCTGGCTTGTGTCCATGTGTACTCTCCCTCAGAAGTGAACACCTGCTTTGCAGAAACTAGTATGACAACATATTAACGCTTCAGTCTTTGATGAAAACTCAGGTTATGAGTTTCTGAGACAGCCATTCGTTACCAGTCTAACTAAACTTTTTTTTCTGATTGGTAGTTTCATGCTCTTTACAGGCCCTCCACACCAGTATACCCAGCTTGTTAAATTCCACTTCACTCCTCCTGGCACGCTGGTCACAGTGGTTTATGAAAGGCTTGGGGCTGAAGGGTTTTCTTTGACAGGCAATCAAACCAGGTCAAGCCTAATAACACTAAATCCTGGCCCACAGACCATCAGGAGGGGTGTATTTCCAATAGCAAATCTAGTAATAAGCAGATGCAATTACTGATGTCCTGAGAAGAAAGCAAAGGGTATAAATCTCTCTGACGAAACAGTAGGCTTACAAAAGGTGCTGCATGCTTTGATCAAATTAAAATTTTTATTACACTTTAATTAAGACCAGCAATTTACAACTGGTATGAAAAACCGCTGACATTTCCTTTTTGTTCCAATCCATATTAGTAGTACAACCTGTACTTTTAAGTCTAATTTGACTTTTGTTCACAGAGTACCAGCCATTCAGCAAATCTCATGATTATGTTTTCCTGGAAGGAGATAAAACTAGCTGTATTTAGGCTTACTTCAGAATGGTGAATGTCCGACTCCATGAGCCAGGACAATGTAATGAATGTGGTAGAAAAGGTTTTTATCAGACCCTACCATCACCACAACATTGTTCTGTGCCTTCCATCTCTGAGAGCAGAGAAAATTAGCTATTTCATGAATTAAATGAATTCTGTGTAACTCATACAACTGGAAATATGCCAGAAAATAAATAATATGTTTAGCCAATGTTGAGAAGTTATTTCAAGTGGTTTTTGTGTTTCTGAAAAAAAAAAAACCTCAAAAAAGACAGTTTTAAGAAAACATTAACTGGAGCGAACTAATTAGAAACAGATCACATGATGATAAATGAGGTAGTTTGATCTGTTGACTGGACTGCTAGCCTGTAAGTATGTAGAGTGACCTAGCAGATAATTGTATCAGTACCTGTGCTAATAGGGGTTTATAGAGATCAAAGCTGTGCAATATTCCCAGATCCTTAAGCCCCTGCATTGTACTAAGATTAAGTTAGTAAATACATATCAGCTAATTTAAAGCAGTGCTATTACCATGTTGCAGTTATGAAATAATGAGGTTTTGAAAGCTTTGAAATTTGGCAGCCAACCTTAACTCTGACCTGGTCCTGCTGCTCTCGTTCCACTGAATATGATGGACAGTGAGAGAAGAGGGAAGGGATATTCTAGCATTTAAAAGTTTTGATGCTGCTATCTGCGAGTGACCTTACAAACCTTATACAAAGCTGCTCCAGACTACTTCAGAAATCATGCCGTAATGATTCACGTATTTGAGTGGCCTTGCAAAGCAACAAAAATTTATTGTTCACTCCTATTAACTCTCTTTCTGTCTCTTTGATAGCGGCCTCGCTTCACTTTGATGAAAGCAAAGGTTTTCAGGTGGGACTTCTCAGATCTCCAAGACATCTCTCAATTCTGCACTTGCTTTCAGTGCCCTTTTCTCTGGTGGGAGTTTTATAATACTTACACCATGATTTTGTCAAATTCTTATGCCATTCACCTGGGTAAAACAATGTCGTGAAGGAGCTTAGCAGGAACCACTACGTCATGATTGTTGGTGGCTTTAATAGCTCCTCCTTAAGTCACTGACAATGGAATGTGACATCCGCAGTTCTGTGAGACCATCTGATATGACTGTTTGTTCTAGGTGTTTCTGGATCTCGATCAAGTATGGTGGCTGCATGGAAGCTATTTCATTTTGCAGATATTAGCTGTGCTGAACACTAATGCAGACTGTCTTTTCAGAAAATATTTGCAAACTGGAGATTTGAAAAATTCCCTCCCTTGCTCTTAAGAAAATAATTTGCTTGAAGGTTAGAAAGTGCATATCATGCATCAAAGCAGATGCCAGCTCTCAAAGGGATCTAGACAACTACAGCAGATGTCACTGGAAACAATAACCTCACACAGAGTTTTCTTATGATTTAGTTACTACTAACAGTATAATAGGAAAACAAGACTCAACAATCCAACAAAGCACCCACTCTAAAAGATGAAAATATTTATTTCCAGTATTCCCAACCTGCAGCATAAGCCAGTCTACATCTCCAAGATAATCCAAGAGCTCATAATGGAGGAATTCTAACAGAGGATGGAGAAAGTATTTTTTCTTTTATCACAGAATCTTTTTGTGTGCCAACTGGTGCTGAGGCATGAAGTGTCCCTGTGCCAATGACAGCATCACATGTCTCAGTGCCAGTTTCAGATGTTGAATCTCTTCCTGTTAAAAACTGCACTCTGTTTACAACTGTAATTTTTTCTACCTTTAGCAGCCAGCCAATGAGTCTTGGCAGGAGAAGCAAAATCAAAAAAGAGGCTTCAGCAATTTAGAATACTATATTCTAAATCAGGTGTGCGTGTTGTCATGGACTGAGTCACTGCTTCAGAGACTGCATAAGTGGCTATACATTACAAGGATTGATTATTCAAAGAGAGAACTATGTTAACCTTTGGGTCTCCCTGCATTTTGAGAAATTATTGTCCATGTAAGTAGAAAAGGGACATGGAGACCAAGTAATGACAAAGTCCTGAATCTTGCCCTCCAGGCATGATATTAATTTGTCCATGATGGGGAAGAAGGCTAACCTTTCTACCCTCTGTCTCTGTGGGAGGCACAGCCCTGCTCTGAGCTCTCGTGATCACATTCTTTACAGATATAATAATGTTTTTTAAAATGTCTGTTATAATGTTAGTATATAAATATGCACAATAGTCAGTAGTTACTCACTAAAAGAGGGTAAAACATTTGCTTCCTCTGCTCCCTATTCTATTAGCACAAGAGCAGGAATTGACAGCCAAGACTTTCTTAGACTTAAGAGTCTAAGAAAGTCTTCTGCCTGTGGTGGCTCCTATAGTCCCTCTCTGCTGACTGATACCTGGAAGGGTGGCCTTCTCTTCAAGGGGCTCAGACTGAATTTGCACCACATGCCTAATCCTGGGCGGGGATTATACCCAGCACATCAAGAGCAGAATCAGGCCAATAATGTCTTCCACAGGACAGCCCTGCAGTTGGAAATCCTGCTAGCCATCAGGAGGGCTGGAGCTGCACACAGCCTCAAAACAGCTCTTCACAACACCATGCAACAACTAACTATTTGAACATCCAGTTTTCCTCTCCTCAGACCACATCTTGCATAAGCTGGAAAGTACAAATAAAGTCTACTTTATGATTAGAGGAAGGATTTAAAAAAATCAAAATTCTTTACAAAAGCAGATATTCTATTTATCCACGCATATTGAATATGACATTTCCAAAGAAAACAACCAAAGTACTAGAAGAAGAATACCATTGACAACACCTGCACCAGAGGGTTTAAAATCAGATCATATGCCACTATAGTGAGCATAGTTTGTTTTCCATTATTGCTTAAATATGATGATAACCAATTTAGGGATTGACATAAACCCCATATTTTATTGTTCTGGGGCTTTGTTAAGAGCAAAGAATGTGTGACCAAATCAAAGGCTTCACTAAAGCTAATAAACACAGCTTCAGTCATATATGTGGCCTTTATCCACAGCTTGATTAATATCACATTTAACCTAGAATAAGGCTGAGGTTATGGAGAGCTTTAAACAGAAACCAGATTTGAAATAGGGAAGGGTGAGGGGAGTAATACATTTAAATTAATAAAGCCATTGATCTTTCCACACACCAAACATTTGGAAATGTTAGTTAATGGCATTAAAGCAGTTGAAAACCCGTGATTACATAAATCCAAGAAAACACCACATTTCTGGTACACAAAAAGTCTTCCAAATTGTTCAGAGTTTCAGCAAGCACTGAGACATGTTGAAGGAATCATGAAAGAAAATGATTGCAGATTTGAACTGTAAAAAGGGGATTTCATCCACCAGTCTCTTCAAAGGGTAATTAATTATTTTCAGTACTTTATTTAAATGTGTAATTTCAAAAGATGAAAAGTTGATTATTGATTTAAAAAAAAAAAACAAACTACAACAAAGTAGATTAACTTGACTTCTTGAAGGTCAGAAGGTTTCTAAATCTGTTAACAGGCCAGGTGATGATTATTTAATGCCCTAACTATTTGTTATGTCTGTTACAATTTAACTCAAATCTTTAATTCATTAAAATGAGTTGTTCTAGCTCTGCTAAAAAGTTCTTTCATTCCTTTCCAAATGCTCTCAGATTCCTCAGCCCTTTCTAACATGATAATCTAAATAAAACACGATTTTTTGCTTTTCTCAACTCACCTTCATTTCCATTTCAAAGTTGTGTATAGTACCTGGATCAGCAACATATCTGTTATGTCTCTTATTTTTGCCATTTCTTTTCTTCCTACAGAGGTACTTCAACTTGCCATGGGTCATTTGAGGATAAAAATTCCCTGCTTTAAACTGACTAGTTCCTTAAAATCTGGACTGACTGGGGGTGATCATCTCCAGAAGTTAAGTAGTTGCCTTCATAGTGAGTAGCTATTACTATGCCAACTAGCTCAAGGTTGTGATAGGAAAGCAAAGATTTTCCCACTAAAACAGCAGCTCCCAAAATTACAATAAGAACAGTTGCTTCTGCTAGAAAATTTCTGTCCTTCAGAAAACAGGTGAAGTTAGCAGAAGGCTTTAAAATAAGTCAAAGAAATTTGTAACAAATAGCCAGGGGTGGATGGCATTTGCCAAAAAGCTTGAATATGGTGTTTCAGGACCAGTAAGGAATACAGAACTACTGGGCCAAAGGGAGATCCTAAGAATGCACAGGCAAGACAGGAAGAGCCTGGCAGGAGTGGGGCAACTGCAGTTTTTGGAAGGTCAAAACAGATATATTTATCCTCAAGTGCCTTCTTCATATGCAGGTAGGTACCTGAAGACACCCAAGAAGGGATAAGCTTACTTGTGTGTGATGCAAATACTGGGCCTAGTCACCCGCATGCTTTCGTATAACCTGAATGGCTTTTTAAAGACAGGCATTTGTACAGCCCCCTGATTAGGTTTATGGAAAGTTGTTTAAAATCATAACTCAGATGCAATGAAATGTATAACAACAGTCAAAGCATTCACATGGGACTTAAACATATAACATTCATTCAAATTTGGTGACCTGGCTGGATGTATAATTTGGGGCATTGTTTCTTTCTAGTGTTCTTCTGCCACTAACCGCTCATCCATTTGGTACCCAAGAAAAGATTAACTGAAGAAAGGCAAAATCTGTGTTTTCAGTCAAATCCAAATCTCACTGGACAGATTTCATTGCTAATGGGAGCCAGCATACATAGTGCTCCAATAAAATATTAAAAAATTATTAAAAGCATCTTCTCAGAGTTGAAAGCAGAAAATATTTAATCAGTCCTGACAATCAAAAGATGATCTAGTGGAAACTTACACATTATTCATTCCAGCAAAGAAAAGATGGGTGGGCGAGTCCTCTTAACTTGTACTGATTTATTTCATATGTTTTTCTATGTGCACAGCTCCATTTGGGTTTCTTATTGTACCTGTTGACACACTGATACACAGATCATCCCAAATTATTTTCTTTATTATCCTCTTCAAGAGGTTCTGATCAAAAAGCAAACCCAGGAATTTCAAATGAAGATGCCAGTATTTCACACACCCATGTGTCCCAGATTTGGATAAAAAAATGAAATAGCACTGTTTTGGGACGTGGGAAGGGAAATGAAAACAAACTATAAAAGTAGGTATGATAATGTTACGATATTTAATTAGAAAATTTCAATGTAAATTACTCTTCCTCATTTCCAAGACACTCACATTAGATGTGAGTGTACTTCAGGAATTTCCCAGGGTTTCGCAGATCCCACATCATCCTGTGCTTCATATGTTTACACCCAGGAGGTTACAATACATCCAAAGCATCACAGCAGCCAGGTGCAAGTTTTTCCAAGCCTTTGGATATCTGAAAAGTACTTCTCTGATGATCTAACTTTTTAATCAATACCTAGCTGTGTCCACATATTTTCTTTCAGGTTTTCTTCTCCTAGGAGTCTTCTTTTTTCTGTTGGTTCCTGATCAGCTTTCCCTGTCTTTCCCATTCTTATTCCTCCCAAACTATCCTGTTTGCCACCCAAAGAGGTGAGCCTGTAGCCACCCCATGAACTGTATGTTTGAAAGGATAAAATAAATGGCAATGGTGGAATGACCTGGGTCTACAGAATATTACGGAGACTCCTACCAAGTCTTTCCTTACTGTGCACTTGTGGAGTTGCTCAAGGTAGCTCTGATCACATCAGTTCCCACTGCTATTTGTGCTCCATCCGTCCCATACAGAGACTGGCAGCTTAGAGGTTTTCTCTTAGGCCTTCAGTTCACTCATTGTCCACCAAACACTATCATCCCCAAATCCCTTGGTGAGAACACTGCTCATCAAGAAGCCCTACTGAGATGAACTGTGCTTGATCTCTCTCTCTAGATATATTCATATACTGCAGTATTAGCCTGGCTGCTGCTGAACTATACCTTTCTCTAGTACCAGAGCCCATCCCATCCATGATTTTTATTCCCAAGGGTGTTTAAGTCACTTTCATTTCCACTCATGTTAAAATATTAAAATACTGATAACTCATATCATAAACCCAAAATCACTATTTAAAAATATGTAATGTATATGCATGGATTTTCAATGGATCGAGAAAATTAGCAGTGCGATCTCCTTGACTTTCCAAGACAATTTGGTTCCTGAGAATATATCAATTAATTATATTTGGTTTTTTGGTTTATAATTATAATTATATAAAAATGTATATATACATATAATAAATATAATTAAAATTAATTATATTTTGGTTATTAATATATTAATTATATTTGGTTAATTCCAAATCATTAACCTCAATTACATTAGTGCTATGAACTTCAACAGGATTAAATCTTAAATAAAAATAAAAAATCCTATTTCACATATTACTTACAGAGAGATGTATATAATTTAGTCTAAAGAGCTTTAAGATACAGGTATAAAAATGTTGGGGGTGTGTGAATGCTCATATGTCTCTAAATAAGAAAAACAATCAAATTAATTATATATTCAGTGGGAAAAATTAACGTGTATGATGAAAAACGCTACAAAATTCTGTACATGGGAATAATCATGGTGACAGGGAAAGTATATTCTTTGAGAAATAGTATGCTAATTGTAATTAGAGACCCATTGAAGACATGATGCATCAAATATCATACTACAGGTTTTATGTTCAATCACCATACCTCAACTTTGTAATTCCCTGGCTTACGAATGTCTAAATAGGCAAGCTTGACACCTTATAGACTGTTCTAATGCTATTTTCAAAGAGTGTCTGTAATAGACTTGGCACTGTCATGCAACAGTCTGCTCACGTTGTGTGCTAGCCTGTTTACGGGGATGTTTTTTGTATGACTACACTGGCCTAACGCACCAAGCATCAGCCTGGAAAAAACCCTAATACTTAAAAATCTTTAAGAGGTTTAGCCAGAACTGATAGCTTTGATGATGGTTCCATCTCTGGCTCTGTCTGAGAGCAATCAAGGACCCACAGCCATGCAAGGACAGAAGAACAAAGGGTGCTAGTAATGTTTCATAAGAGTGCTTCCAGAGACAGTGAGCTGTTGCTCAGGAGAAAAAACGGAGGAGCAGAAACTCTTTGGCAGATCTCAGTTTCAGCCTGCTAGCCTAACAAGCATAGTGCAACTGAAGGGCTCTAGATATGTTAGACAGGTGGAAAATCCACTGTTCTACTTTACTTTCCTTTGGCTACTGCCCTTGTGTCTACTACTAAACAGCTAATAGTGGAGTTTTCCTTAAACAGGTTCTGTGTCACAAAGTCCTGCTGCAGGATGGCAACCAGCTCCACCATCCCACATGCCACAGCAGCAGGTTGGACTGGCAGGTATAGAAATGATGTATTTAATATGAGTGAATAAAATTACATTGTAAAAGCAAAGAGTCACATAAATGCTGAGTGGGTTATAAAGTAGCTGCTGTATATTTTATTTTCTCCTGCTTCTGACCCAGACTCTCTCATCTTACTGAAATAAAGCTCTGCATTGGGATGCACTTGTGAAGGAGCAAGTTCTAGTCAGAAAATCTGTGTCTGCACTTCATTGCTGAAACCTGAGCATGTTTGCCTCCTGACTACCTCATGGGGAATATAAATCACGGAATAGAAGTGGCGCAGGTTGAGGTTCACACATATAACTCGTTTTGTGGCCACAGATATATGGGCATATATTTGGCATGTTTAAATTGCCAAACTCTAAGAATTGTGGGCCCTTTTATCTATCAGTTTCCATGCCACGCATGGGATATAGGGAAGCTGGCTCCTGCCGAGCCCACTCACAGCTCAGCTGAGGTGTGTCACATCTTTTGTCTCTCCTCCTGTGCAGGAGGCACAGGATTGCAACACCTCAACAGAGAGCTGGAGCTGACCATTTTTCCAAAAACAGACCTCCCAGACACAGTCCTGTTTTCAGAAAATGTCTTCCTTTTTTCCTTTTTTTGCACACAGACAGCTACAGGTAATGAAAGAGCCTTGGCAGGACACACAGATAATTAAATAGTTCATCATTCTTCTGATTTCAAAGCTCGAAACAAGAAGAGGTTACAGAGGGTTTTATGTAAAATACTTCAGATGGAGTCTAGCTATATAAGAAAATACTGGGATGGATCCAGATACAGATGTGCTATCTACCCAGAAACTATTTGGCAAGTCAGTGAACTGTGATATTGTAAGAAAGTCTGGGCTTCAGTACAAGTTTTCAAAAGAGTGCCTGTTGGCTGAGCTATCATAGTAAAGCTGTTTATTGGCAGAGAAGTTATAGGGGAAGCTGAAACGAAGACCCTGCTTCTTTTCCCACTGTGATTTTTTTTCTCACCACAATTAATTTATTATAGGTGGTTCAGTCCAGACCTTCTGCATAGTGGTTAAGGGACAAAGTCTAGACATAATTTATTGGCCAGTGCCTGGTGAAAACAGAATTGCAGAATGCACATTTTCCCTCTCTTTCTCTTTTTTCTTCTGCCAGACACATCAAGTACGCTGTGTGAGAAGTATCTGGTATGTGAGACCAAAAGGACCAAGGAAGGTTTTCCTTTGCTAGAGCTGTCCTCTATCATATCACGGTATTTTCCCATCATGCTAAATAGTAAATATCAAACTAAACAATAACAGCAGTAAAACTTTGTTTATTTGGCACATTTTATCTGCCTTTCACATGAGCCCATAAAAACAAGCCACAGTGTTCATCAGGTCCCTCCATTTCACAATTCCTGTTAGCTGGCTAGATGTTTTTATAACCACTGTACACATTGACAAAGTGCAGAGCAGTTAAATCCATGATCACAAGATATCAATGGCAAGTTCAAGAACAGAAACCCAAACAAGTACCTGTGTTATACAGGGAAATATGTGGCATTGCAGAAGAATATCAGAGTAGTAAGAAACCTGTGATTTGGAAAGAGATCAGGAACAGCAGAAGCTTGTCATGTGGAAGGTCCACTTTCCGTCTTGAGAATGCTTTACAAATATTGACTTGACAATTTGCTAACTATCTTTAAAAGAAGGCCTAGTACAGGTTTGTGCTAGGTGGGAAGACAGTTGGGATGGAGAGTCTGCTCTGGATGTGTCAGTCAAATCAGCAGCAGATGAAATTAGAGCTAAGCTTTACTGCATCCCAGTGGCATATCACAGCAGATGAGATAACCCTGCTTGCTGTGGGGACCGAAAGGCCCTCTGGGACTGTGAAGCCTTGTCCCCTCAGCTGACACCAACATAGAGGTCCGTGTTGATCATGTTCTCACTCACTCTGGGCTCTGGGGATATGGCAGAGATGGAGGGGATGGGTCCCATAGCCTGACTCCAGTCTGGAAGTGAATTCAGATTCATTCCCTGGAATGCATCTGCCTGTCTAGTCCAAAGGCAACACAGCTCTGAGTCAGAGCAGTGATCTAAATGCTTTTACTCATAGCCCAAGAGGTAGCCACTGGGGCTCTCATTGCAAATGTCCAGGGAGCACAGTGGTTTCTCTGATGTTCCACCAAACCTCAACCCCACCAGTGGTGATGCTGCTTGGGGGAACCTCCAGGATGTGGTAGGTTTGCATGGATGCCAGTCAGGGAAAGCCTTATCTGTTTCTTTGTAAAATGGCTGTGTGTGGTGTATAAGCCACTGCAAAATGTTAAAGATTGCTGTGATCAGGCTGGTTCATGGTAGGGGCAAACAGTTTCACTTTATATAAGAGTAAGAAGCACCCATGCTGCTCTCACTTCATGACAGGAATGCTTTCAAAGGCTCCTGTAAAACACCACTGCTCTCAGCTCAGTTTGCCGCCACGACTGACTCTGGCATGTTGTCCCTCTCTCCCACCCACCTGTAGCACCTGCTCCAAGTTTCTCTCACCTGTTCAACAGCTTTTCCAATAGGTCCAAGCTCCTATTCCATACGTCCTGCCCAGCCACTGGCAGGGAGCCATCCTTCTCTGCTTTTTAGGTCCTTATTCTCGTCTCAAGTGGAATCACTTCACTGGAGAAAAAAATACTACGTGGCCACTTCCAGATGTTCCTAATTCTCACCCATGCAGAAATTCAGCATTAATTTGGTACAATAACTTGTGCAGCAATCTAGGTTTTTTCATGTGGTTCTTTGACAAATCTGATGCTGAGATACCATTATCATGTTTGTGAATTAAAATCAGGTGATTTTTTTAAAAAAGTATCTCTCTGGAAGCAGAATAATAGAGATCTTTATACAAATATGCACTCAATTCTGAATGGTGATGCTGAAAACAGTAAAATTAGCTATTCCAAATAAAACAAAAACCATACAAAGAATTTCTCTTAGCAAACTTTCATAAGGATCTATAATACCAACATATAGTGGAGGTAGTGAAAGATGACCTGAAGGAAATAAGAGTGAATAAGAGTAAATTAATTTACAGCAGAGATGATATTCCCCAAATACTCAAGAGCTCATTTAGAGTATTAACCTTTTTGCAACTGCTTCTTCACCTCAAGCCTAACTCTTTCATGGAGGATTCAGAGGAAGGAAAGTGGGCTGCAAAAACCATGAGAAAGAAAAGCCCTAGCATTAAGGGGATCCAGAGGTAGATAAGCCATCCATTTATCAGAGGAAAGTTCTTTGAGTTTTCTAAATTATTCAGGATAATTGAGGACAAAGGCTGTGGATAATTGGCAAAAATCTCCAACTCGGAAAGCAACAAATGGCAGGTGAAATTTAGTGTAGACAATATAAAGTGAAGCATATCTAAAAAGTAATAATTATTACAGTGTAAAAGAGGGGTCTTGGGGTTATCATAAGTGGCTCATGAAAACATCAGATCAGTTCTCTTTAGTAGAGAGTTTTAGGTCAGTTCTCATCTCAGAGTTTTAGAAGAGATAAACCAAAATAGACAACATCATTATGCTGCTGTAGAAGTTCCTTATCTGCCCAAAGCCAGGAATATGGAGTGCAGTCCTTGTACCCTTGACCCACTACTGCTGTAAGTAAAATAGAGAGATTCAGAGAAGGGCAACTATTATGATCAAAGGTGTGGGTGGTACAAGGAGTGGCCGAGACACCAAGCAACCTGAATCCACAGACAAGATGACTTAGAGGGAATATTATTGGAGCTTATAGAACCATGACCGAACATAAAGAGGATAGGAACTGAGCTTCGTTATCTTCCTCAATATAATGACCAGAATTCTCCAAAGGAGCTAGGAGAAACCATACTGAAAAATGAAAAACTAAAAAAGTACATCTTCTTCAGACGACAGTAGGTCTCCGGTGACTCATATGAAAAAGCAACACATTGAGGATTAATGATACAAAACCACATCCAGTTTAGAAATCTTCCTGGGCTAGAAATAGCCAGAAATTGAGAAAATATTTATGCGTGGTTGTCCAGATCTTGTTGGAGATAAGATAATGAGCTAGACAGACCTTTAGGCTGGCAAAGTATTCATGTGATTATGACAAATTAGGATAGGTTAACATATTTCATGAGACTTTCAAGTTGTGTTGGGGGAATAATGAAGGGGCATGTTTTAACAGTAATGAAAATGTTTAATCCCACTATAACAAAATCTGATCCTAAACGCCCAAGCCCAAAATCTATATTTTGCCTCTTGAAAGATTTTCTGAACTCAGAATTGATAAGACCCAGTCTAAGCCAGTGACCCACAGTGCAAGTGGAAGCAAATGTTATACAGCCCAAATGTGTGCTGAGAATTTTTTTCACCACTGTGTACATGTCATACATATTCCTATAGACTGTACTGAAAGGTGAACTCTATTAGCACAAATAGAGAAATAGATCTGTTTTGTTGGAAAGTATCATTCATGTCATGCCCTCGGTCATAAATATCCACCCAGACAATCACAGCAACAAACACAAAAAAAAAATCTTGTACTTTTATGGACATACAAATATGTGATTTTTTAATCTGAAAACAGCATATGGGTGGGTGTTCAAAGGCGACCTTCTGATAACAGAAAGTACAATATTCTACCCATAAATTAATATCTGTATTTTACTGTTTGTTCTTTGCTTGTATTAGAAGCAATGGTTTGGATAGCCTGACCTGAACAGTAACATCCTTATCAGTGTTATCATTTGCCTAATCACATCCTCTTTGCTCTGAAAGTGACACAGGAGCTTCACAATGATGCTTGACCTGTCTGTATCCTTGGCTTTCCAGCTGATGTCGTGCTAACCAGCCTGGCCTTGTAGCAAAATCCTGTGTAATTCAGAGGGCTTCTCTGCTCATGTGTTACCTGAAGTTCATAGCTGAGCTCCAGAATTATGAAAATTCTGTCCAGTTTCCTCAAAGTTTAACTAACCCATTCTTCTTCAACAAATTCGTGTTTATTTTCTACTTCAAACACCAAATCTCTGAAAGTTGAAAAGGATTTAGACTTTTGGACAGGATTTCAGATCTATGTATTTCTTCACTCTATCCACCATAGTCACATGTATTTCACATTTATACTGAAGAAATGAAGTATCATTTTTAGCAATAGATTTTTACTATTGTTATTGTTATATCTGTTGTCAGGAAACTTAAAGTTACTTGCAATTTTCCATTTCTAGCTTTCATATCTTCATCACTGCTACCAAACACCACAAACTGACTTATAATTAATAAGCAGACATGGGTATTTTTCCCAGTCACACTTTCTGTTGGGTGATGAAGTGTCATTTGCTATTTCAGACGTCTGCATTCAGTGAAAAACACCTGCCCAGTCACGACATTCAGAAGGTTCATGAAATTCTATCCTTATCACTTGATTTCAAGTGATCTAGCACATCACCAAATACTTTCATACTGCTCATTGGGAATAATAAAGACATACTTAACGGGAGATTTTCTTGAGAAGTTCCACCATGATCCTTCATGTTCAGGAAAGCCTGGTCTTGCCCAGCCTTGGGGAAACATAAGAGATGCATTCTTGTTTCCAGTCCTGCTGCGAGCTATCCAAAATACCCAAATGGACCTTCAGTAATCTAAAAAGGGAATCATCTGATTGTGATGAACTATCTTAACTAAGGCACCATGAGAAATTGTACCAAAGAGTTTTGGAAAAACAGAGGCTTTGGCAATTTGCCACACACAAACTAAAGGGACTTCATTACATGATTTTAGAATTAAGGAGAAAACATCAAAACATATTGTCACATTCAAGCCAAAAACAATGGCTTGTATTGAAAAGCATCTGTTTCAATTTAACTACAGATGTGAACTCTTAATAAAAACCATGAATATTATCGTTGGTGTTTTTGTTTTAGCTGACTTTGTATCACAGAAAACTTAACTGATTCAGGCATCTTTTAATTAAGTTGATCCTAATCCAATTAGGCAGAAAAATTCTGATATGTTAAAGAAATAGTTATAGTTTATAGCCCTTTCAAGTACAAAATTTTCTCTAATTTCTGTTGAAACACAGGCATTTTTACCTGTGTAGTATATAAGCTTTATGACTGCTGCAGACACTTCAGGTTGATTCAGCTCTCACAAATACCCATTCTGTATCTCTCTTACTTCTGGAGTTATTTCACATGCAAACCAGCATCAAAACTGTAGCAGAGCATTTGATATTCCCCCATCAGCAATTAGCAAGAAAAAGAGGAAAAACACTTTACTGCTTCGTTAATGCCAAAGTGTGCAGTGACTGGGAAGGAGGAGAGAAAACTCACGCAAGAAAAACGCTATCAGTCACAAGTGAGAACCATGGACAAGTTCACAAGGGCGCAGAGAATGTAGAAAAAGGGCAAAATGCAGCTGACCAGATGCTTTTACTGGCCTGTGACAAACCTGCAAAGTAGCTTGAGAGAACTTAAGGAGAAAATATGTTTTATTGGATCAATAGGACTTCACGCAGCAGTGCATGTGTGTGGAAAAGTGTCTATCTGGGGCACTGCTTTTTCTCCTGTGTGGTGTTTCTAAAACAGTACTATTTTTACACCCTCCAAAGTCCCAGAAAAATGTTCTCAGAAGAATAAAAGGACATTAAAGGGTATTCAACTGCAAGGATGCATCACCTATCTATCTGCAAGGTAAGTTTTCTCTTGATGAACCTCTAGTCAATAAATAAACAGGCAGGGTATGTATCTGCAAAATCTTTTAATTAATTCTCAAAATGAGGTGAACAGGATATTCCAAGGAAATAATATATATTTTAACTAATGTTATTAATTAGCATTTAATTAAAGAAAGCTGTTCCAAATTTGTTTTTCCTAAATCAAATAGAATTCAAGTGGGTTTTTTCCTTTCCTTCTAGCAGATCAGTAAGTGTTCATATTTTTGAAACAAGTTAATGTTTTAAAAATAGTATTTATAAGATGGTGTGTTCAGCTCATAGGTATTTCTAAGTTATTTCTCTTCTGCTGAAGGCAGCATAGAAAGGGATACACAAAAGATAACCTAATTACTTCTGTCACAACCACTGTGTATTAACACAGCTATTAACTGAAACATCGTTAACACCTGGTAAACAGCAATTTCCTACTAATTTATTCCAGGTTGAGATAGTAGCTTGTAAAATGCTCAAATGTAGGTAACATCTGACAAGGTTTCATAAACTATAATGCTTTGCACGTTGGGAAGGTGGATTGCTTGGTTCATCACTGACAGAATAGAACTAGTTTCCCTGTACATTTGCAATGGCAGGACTAGGATGCAAACAAAAATGTTGTTGATCTGAGGCTTCCAACTTCCTTACTGTGAGGATTCTTGTAGGTGTTATACAGTGAAATAATTTCTGCTGATCTCTGCATTTTTACAGTTCATATCATCACATTGCTTGTCTGCAGCCAATATACAAATCCCAGACATAATGAGATGTGTTTCTCAAGGACTGGGTTAAAAATTTACATTTAAGCAAATAGGGTTTTTTCCACATATGAAAATGCTTAAACAAAAATTTAATGACTGGATTCAGAAAGTTCCCTTTAGGCCATAGAAAATTACTTTAATCTGTGAATGTGATTTGCATCCATCAGAAGACAAAACTCCTCAGTCAACAGTACAGTTAGCTTAAAATGTGGCTTTATATTTGTTCTGCTTTAAAGGTGCTTGTCTCTGTCCTGAAAGGGAAAATTATAGCTTCTCTTTCTGTTTAAAGAGGTGGTGGCTGAACAAAGGTGTTTATTGGTGGAATATTCATTCATTTAACAACATGTTCAACCAGCCACACTAGATCCATGTTGAAAAGAGAGTCTGCAAATAATACCGTGCAAAAGCACAAATTTAATTCTCCTTTACCAATATGCTCTGAAATGCATCACAGAGATAATTGGGGGAAAGGAAGTGCAGATCAAAAAGTTTAAAAATCAAGAGTTTAATAATACTGTTTAACAATACTGTACAGTGTGAAAAGTTCCCATGATGAATGCAAGGCAATCGAGGCCAGATGTCCTTCAGGGATGTAGTGATAAGTACAAACTCAGCCGGCTTGAAGCTCCAGGATGGGTGGTAAGGAATGAAGAAACCCAGGGTATTCAGTTGGCCTGGTTATCTAAAACTATGCCACAGACATTCTTAAGCATTTCAGAATCTGACTCAAATAACATCATTAATTTAAAAATATGGGTTTAATATTTTTAAAATAAATAAAATTAATTATTTTTTAAAATATGCACTGACAAAGAAGAAGATGGACTGAGCTCTTTAACTTACCAGACTTGCTCTGAACACTTCTTTTATTTGTTTTTATGTCAGTACGCAAACAAATGCATGTTTAGGTAGCACTGCAGCTTTGAAACTTCCTGCTGTCACATAATAAGATTACAGGTTTCTTGATTTCATAAACATAACCAGAAAAAAAAAAAAAAAATCAGAAAAGACCCCAACAAGGAAATTATTACTGTTCCCACCCTTTTCCTCAACATGTGAATTTCCACCCTCCTCAGCCCCTTAGCTGTGCCTAATTCTTAAATATCTGATTGTGTTGCTGAGGAAGAGACTAGGGAGGAAAATGTGGCTTTGAAGAAGGAGAAATAATGTCTTGGTGTGGAGATGAAGTAGATTTAGACCACAGATTTTCCCAGAGAGATATCTCTATCTCGCAGGGAAATTCAAGGACTGAGTGGCAACAACATGTAGGGTTTCAGCTGAGATGTTCATTTGTCAGAAGAAATATAAAGATAAAAGAATGGAAGTAAAACTGATTTCCTTGAACCCTCTGTTCTTTTCATGCCAATAATCACTTTAAGTTGAGGTGTTTATGCATATTGATTACATTAAGTAAGCAGCAAAAGCAAGCTTTTATTGTCCATGAAACAGAATTTATGATATAAGACAAGCCTGCCACCAGTAGAGAGTCCTTCATACAGGTAAAACTTGATGGTAATGAATTGCTTTTTACTTCGTCCTACTCAGTAGTGTATCTTTGATCCTAGTTAAGCTAATAATGAACTACTTTCCCAAACTAAGATGGAAATACTCAGTACAGTTTTTCTGCTTCGTATTTTTACTTTTTTATATATACTCATTAAAACAGTTTTTGTTATAATGACAATGACAAAGGAGTTTCAAAGCAGTGATGTGAACACTTTAAAGTTCACAGACACTAAATAAAGTGCACCAAGTGGAAGGTTTGACACTAAAATCTTACCTAAGGTCACTTTCTGCTCACAGTTAATGAAAAGTGGTCTAACATGATAAGATAAACCAGAAAACTGCTAAGTCTTCACACATGTAAAACCTATTAGTTTCAATATGTGCTCCTCCAGAGGAGCTTTACTTCAGCAAAGATGGCAGCATTGAGCACAACACCTTGGTCAGAACCTCCAAAGGAAAATGAAAGCTTTTTCCACTTACAGCTTCTATCAGCTACCCTGGCAATAAAATCCTCATCATGGAGGGGATCCTATAATCCTACATGATAAATCTTTTTACAGAGTTTAATCTCCATCATGAAAACCATTCATATGCAAGGATTGACCTTCTGTCAGTCTTTAAAGAAATAAAAGTTAGGTACTGTAAAATCAAGCTACGTTATGTTAAAACTAGCATTAATTCTCTAGTTCTTATCTTTTTCTTCTAAAAGCACATGATGATTGTGTGATGGGCCCTTTTGGCATTGTGAAATTAGCTTTCTCATTCCTCTAGGGGTCCTTACAGTGAATTAGAGAAAAACATGTTGAAGCGGTTTGTTCTTCAGTGGTTTGACTATTTCTCAGCAATTGCACACTTACTTTGTTTTCAGCATAAAAAATGATGAAAACACAAGGCTTTCCTAATGCAGAAATGAGAGATTCTCATATTAAAATGGCTAAGGGGCTAAAACATATTTCTCCTCTGGCAACACCCACAGTTCAGGTAAGCAGTTAAAAAGCTCTCAGTCTGCTGGTATGGCTGCTCTAATGCAAGTGTCACGTGGTTTCGAAAACAACAAAAGCTGGAAATATAACCACCTCCTTTTCCATTTTCTTATTCATTAAAAATTGCAGAAGGAGTTGAAACCCTTATGTTCTCCAAAGTGCCTCCTCCAGGGAATGCCATGAAGGAAAACCACTGAAACAGATGAATTTATTTTCTTCTTTTTATTTGTTCTTCCCAGTATGATCATTTGATGTATGTTACGAACTTCAAAGTAAAATCTTCCCAGTAATGGACTGAGACCCATTTTATAGCACCAGCACTACAAGATGCAGGAGGAAATCATTGGTAGGCATTTTACCTCATTGAATCTTGCCCTGGTCCCTCTGCATCAATCTTAGTTCCTTTTCAATAACACAGTATAAATCCAAGAAAGCCAAATACCTTGTATGAATGTTAGTGCCAAACTAATGTTGAGTATGGGTCAGCAGTGCCCTGGCAGCCAGGAGGGCCAACCCTGTCCTGGGGGCACCAGGCACAGCATCACCAGCCGGGCAAGGGAGGGGATTGTCCCGCTCTGCTCTGCACTGGGGCAGCCTCACCTCGAGTGCTGGGGGCGGATTTGGGTGCCACAATATAAAAAAGATATAAAGCTGTTAGAGAGCATCCAAAGGAGGGTGACGAGGATGGTGAAGGGTCTGGAGGGGAAGCCATACAAGGAAGGGCTGAGGTCACTTGGAGTTTTCAGCCTGGAGAAGAGGAGGCTGAGGGGAGATGTCATTGCAGTTATAACATTCTCACACGGGGAAGCGGAGGGGCAGACAATGATCTCTTCACTCTGATAACCAGTGACAGGACCTGAGGAAATGGCCTGAAGCTGAGTCAGGGGAGGTTTAGGTTGGATATTAGGAAAAGGGGTGGTTGGACACTGGAACAGGCTCCCCAGGGAAGTGGTCACAGCACCAGCCTGACAGAGTTCAAGAAGCATTTGGACAATGCTCTCAGGCACATGGTGTGACTCTTGGGACTGTCCTGTGTAGGGCCAGGAGCTGGAGGCAGAAATCCTTGTGAATTCCTTCCAGTTCATCATGTTCTATGATCCTACAAAAAATTTCATCGTCATACTGATTCTCTCTTCCAGATTAGGTCCATTCTCCTGCCTGTGAAGCTTCTTAATAACTGCAATTATTCAATGCCTCCACAAATATTAAGTATAAAAAATATAAAATACTTATTTTTGAAACATCAGAATAGCACTAGATACTCCTAAGTTCTCATCATTTCCTTGTCACGCTCTACTTCCTATAGTCATCACATTAGAACATACTTGAAAGACATCAGCTTTGAGACCTCAGTCCTCCTAGTGTGCTTCTAAGCACCCTCTGCATTAAACACATCATCCCTACTGAACCACCAGCTCAGCTGGATCTGTGATCAAATAAGCAACTTCTGAACAGCATCTGTTATCCTGGAGTGGGAATGTTTATACTGGTCTTTACATTGGAATTTTTTATAGTATTAGTACTATAAGGCAATTTACTATGCAGTTCAAACATTTGGTAGTCTATTACTCCAGGACTGAGGCTTACAGCATCACAGGTCACTCCTGATGGGAGAATGCAGAATACAAAAGGATACAGAAAGAGGGAAAGATAGGTACAATGCAGTCACGTCTATTTTAAAAGGAAGTACGATGAAAGTGTTTAGAAGAGGTCATAGAAACTGATACACAATTTGAGCACAATTTGAGCATTTCCATGTTGCTTGGCAGCTGGGATATGTGTCACTTTGTGCCTGCTCAGAATTACTGGATTGGGGAAATTTACCCTGTGAGAAGGGAGCAGAACATAAGCAGAATTCTCTTGACAAATGTAACCGCCGCTGATTAAACTAAAAGTTACTAGGGAACCATAGATGACATTAAATAGTCATTGACTCATTTCCCAAAGAGGGATGAAAATTGAAAGGATTACCATATGCCATTAATTTTAACAATATCAGAGGGGCCTCATAAGAATGAAAAATTACTACTGAGGGTAATTTGTACATATATTAAGTCAGATTAGTTCTGAATCTCGAGATTTTTGCAAACAAGATAACAAAATAATGTCGATTAAAACACTGTTTTCTTGAATTGAATTCTAAGAGCAGAGGAGACAAAATTTGTGGTCATCCCAGGAAGGTAACTACCTGATTGAGACCATGAACATCAATATGTCAATAATTAAGGGAACCAACATTGACTTTGATTTGCATGTATGTAGACCAGCTTCTTGACTGGCATAATAATCAACATATCTCTGTCCAAGTCAGTGCTATCAAGCTGTATTGATTTATGGCCCCTGGAGACCTAGGTGATGTAGGCAATAGCTATTTTTGGAAGACATAATTTGGAAGAAACTGTTATGATGAGGCCAAATTCTATACCCCTTACTCGGATGCAGAGTAACTGTGCAACTGAGTAAGAAGAGAAAAAGCCCATCTTCTGGAGGTTTTGTCTGAGAGCTGAACATAAGTTCTGATGCAGCTTAATAATAAACATGTTTGAGCTGCATAGGTACATATTAAAAGTACTGTAGGAGACAGAGTAAATTTTAAGATCAGTGGGGCTTAAAACACAAGTATGCCTGAGCTGAAAAGATAAGAAACCAATCCAGGGCATAGATGCTAACTTTTACTTACTGTTCGCCCTCTTTTACTCGACAGCTGCTTGTCAGAGGATCTGTCATATGGAAAATATGTGAATAGGATGAAACATCTGTTAATGTATCTCTGCTCCCACCCAGTTCCTTAAAAGCAAAAACTGTAGGCTTGTTACTATTTTCAGGAGTGCCCAGACACTTGTTCTGGTCATTGTAGCACAGGGATGATGATGTGTCAGCACTGCCTGCCTGCCTGGGGCCAGAGTGGCAGTGCATTGTGGTCATCTCAGGCATGTAGGGAAGCACAAAGATGAGATCTTAAAGTAGCAGGTAATCTTAAAAAGTGCCATTCCAGAAGAATTCCATTCAGAAATACTTAGCATGAGGAGACCTAATTGCACCAGCAGCTAGTTTAGTTTGTAGCTAGAGAGATAATTACTAGACCAGCTGCTTCTGTTACCTCTTTCCATCTTACTAGGCAGTCACTTCCCTGATCTCTTGCATGTTGACAACATGGCATTCATACCTGCTGGAGACACTGAGAAATTATTCCTGGCATTACTTATTATTACTTTGTTTCTTTACTGGAGAAATGGGGACAGTGTCACCAAAATAGATACAATTAGGAAAAAACAAGAACCCTTCTTTTTCAGAGAGAGAAGGGGAATTAAAGTGACAAGATTACTGGGTTTTTTTGGCTTTGGCAATAGTCAGACTGCTTCATAAACTCAATAAAATGTTCTCCCTTCTCCCTTAATGCATACAAAATACATGTCCCTGTTCAGAAACAGCTATCTTGCACCAGACTGAGAATGCAATGAGAAAGGTGTATGAGCTCAACTGAGCATTATTTTTCCACTGACAGAAAGGCACTTTGTGTCATTTCAAAATCTAATACTCAGTATATTCCCATTTGTCTGGCTTTTTTCCCCATCTGCAAATGCAGCAGTAGGTAAGTTCAAACAAATTAGGAAATTTTAATTTTCAACCTGAAGATGAGAAGAGAATCTGTCTCAGTTTTTGTCATGAGCTTCTGTCTCAAGCTGACGTGTTTATTTGGCCTTTTACACCATGGTTGAGAATGCCATGAAGGAGCTGAGTTGTAAATGGTAGTTTTGATTGAATATGACACTGCAAATAAACATGCCAATACACAGTGTAAGTTTGTCATCCTCTTTCATCCTCTCAGCTCTGCAGCTGATAACCCTGGGCACCTGCTGCCAGCAAGTCCATAGAACAGAATGGGCATCAGATGGGCATATATGAAAATGCTCCATGAATACCAGTTAATTAGAGAATTCATAAATCATAATATCACGGAAAAAAAAAAAACCATAAAAACTGCGGAAAAAAGAGACCAGTTTACGCTAATTAGAGAATTCATAAATCATAATATCACGGGAAAAAAAAAAACATAAAAACTGCGGAAAAAAGAGACCAGTTTACGTTCACTGCACAATTCTGCGATACCCAAAAGTCATACCTTTCTTTAAAGAAGAGACCAGATAGTAACAAGAAGAGAGAATCACACAAGATGTGCATGATCATCATCATCATATTGGCCAGTGACAGATTCCTTTTAAAGAGCAGTATTCATTGTGCTACTCCCACAGTAAAATGGGTGTAGAGGCAAATCTCATACAATGACGAAGGTGGAAAAAGCATAGTAAATCTGCATTTCAGTGCCTTTTGTTTTTACTGCTTTGGATGTTGCCTTTTGCAGAGCCATAAAAGCATGGAAAAACCTACCAAACAAGCCAATGCTCTTCTTTAACCCTTTGGCAGTGGGCAAGGAGTGTCTGGAAATCTTGAAGGCTATCAAAGCAAAACAAACAAAAAAACCAGCTCACAACTCGCAAAGTCTGGCAAGAGAAGTGGAGAACATAAAAGCTGTGAAAACAAGGCTAGCTAGGCAAAAATACAGAAAAGGATTGGCACTAGAAAATATTAGTTCTCCGACTGATTTTTGAGCCAATACAAAGTGGTTGGTTTTTTTAAAAAGGATGCAGTATTTCTGCTTTGAAAAGTGGTATTTAAAGCAGAAATTGAAGAATTCATCTGATTACTAAGTAAATAGCAATAAGCTAGTCTTCATAAGCTATTTTATAATTGTCATGTTCCCTGCACTCTAGTCAAAGAAAGAGTTCCAAATAAAGTGATGTGACAAAGTGTTTCCGAGTATTATAAGGTCACTTTCCCAAGCTTGAAAATCCAGGATTCATATAGCTTAACCCCCACGTTTTCAGAACAAGAAAAGATAAAAGTACTCTGTATTTTGACACTAAGTTATGAATAAACAGAAAATCAGCTGTTGAACTCCTTTTGGTTGTGACACACAATCATAAAAATGGTCAAATTATTCAAATGAAATCGATATAAATATGTCAAATAAAATTAGCAGACATTTTAGTGTGCTACTGTTTATATTTACATGCTCATATTATCACTAAATATAGGCACAAGCTTTTACATGTGCATGTGTGTATGTACACACTCATGTATAGATCAATTTCTTGATTTTACCAAGGTATTTCACATGCCCTGTATTGCCACAGAATCTTAGAATGGTTTGGATTGGAAAGAACCTTAGAGATCATCTAGCTCCAACATCCCTTCCTTGGGCAGAGACACCTTTCACTAGACTAGATGCTCAAAGTCCCATCCAGCTTGTACACTTCCATGGATGGGACATCCAAAACTTCTCTTGTCCTTTCCCTTTGATTCCCATTCCAGGAATTTTTCTCCTCATCTCCCTTAGGGTGATGGGGGTTAATTAAAGATTGTCAGAGCTGCTGGATATGCTGCGTTCAAAACAGCAAGCACTCGGTGCTTGAGCAGTTTGCCTTGCACCTCCAGGCTTGGCTGTGTCCCCAGCAGGAGGACTCTGGCTCTGCACAGGGTATTTTGGGAGTCCCAGTGCTCCAGCGAGCACCTCTGCCCTCTTTCCTTCATGTGGAGCACTCAAGTGCAAAATGCAGCAAAAGGGGCTGCATTTGCTAAACAGGTCACCTGCCCAGAAGAAAGCTGTTCACTAGAAAAAAAGATTGAAACTTAGGTCAGGCACCCTTCTGCTGCACTGCTGCCCTCATTTCTGAGCTAGCACATACCTTGTGCTAGCCTTGTCCTCTGTCCACCACTGTCCAGCTGTCCTCCAGCAGTGACCCTGGGTGAAAGGGGAAAAAACTGCTGCCTTTCAAATCAACCTCATCCCCTTCTGGGTGCCTCTGATGAGCTCAGAAAAACTCCATGGGCACATGGCTGCGTCCAACACCTCTCGGTCTCTCCCTGCACTGCTGATGGACACAGTGGGCAGGGAAGGGAGCAAGTGCCAACACCCACAGGCCCTATGGGGAACTTCATGGAGCAGAGGGCACTGGGTGGCTATCAGAGGTAATCAGGCCAGTGAGCCTTCCCAAATCAAGGTGTCTAAATCTGCCTTCAGCATAAAATCAAGTAGTTCAAAATAAAGGCTGCAGTTCATTGTATGTGAAATGAGGATAGCAAGTGCTTAATTACTTAAAAGGGCTGCTATGAGAATTAACACGTGAAAATTTGAGAGGAGGTCAGATATGGGGACAGAAATCCCCAAATAGGGATTATTTCTGTAAGAATGCTGAAGCACAATTTCTAATGCTCATGGCAATTATAATCCTGCAGATCATTCTTTGTTCAATGCTTTTTCTGTCCAGTGGTAAAAAAAAGTTTGGCCATATTTTCGGATGTAGTGCTTCTTCCTTTTTCCCAGGCATAAGAGTAGTATTGTTTAGTTCTGTGTTTAATGTACACGTCACTAAAAACAGAAGAAAATAGGTTACAGAAACTGTGAGTAGAAGAGCTCCAGGTGTGTGTCCCATGATCAGAGGCAGAGCAGATGAGAGGTCACGAAATTGCTGGTTTCAAATTTGAAGAGGCTGTATAATAAATTCAAGCTAAAATTAAACCATCTCTTCTCCTGGAAAAAAAAATCAAAAGTATTTGTTAAACCTGCAAATCAACTGATTGTGTATTTTACCTAGATTGATTTTGAGCTATGTGACTCCTCCTTGATATTACATTTACATTAAAGGACATACAGTTACCATGTACTTTTATATTCTTTAATGTTTCTGCCTTGATGACTACTGCAGTTCCTGTAGATACTGAAAGACTAAATAAGAGGCACGATGTACTTTAAAGGAGCTGTACAAAATTCAGATACAACAGTCATACAAATATTTCCAGTCCAGCAAGTAAAGTAAGGACTTGATGGTGTCAGGAAAGCTAAGCCTCAAATACAGTTGAGATTGGTAAGAGATGACAAGGCATTTTTTAAAAAACATGGTTGAATGATTGGGTGCAGCTTGTAGTGATTGGTGGTCTCTACTGGAGACCAGTAGAAGCAAGGTAATGCAGGGAACAATCCCAGGATTTGTATTGTTTAGCTACTTCATCAATAACCTGGATGAGGCGTCATGAACATCATATTTACAGCCCAGTCAAGTGCATGAACGTGAACACTGATCCTTCCCTTTTAACAAGATGGTATATATTTTCAGCGTACCTGATCCAGAAAGAGCAGTCCTTCCTTGTTTCAAGCTCTTTGTCCTGTGCCTCGTATTACTGTCTTCCCAGCCTGCTCCAACGCTTATCATCTCAACCTGGCCCAGTTTTCTCTGTTCCCCATGTCATCTTTTCTCCTTTTGCTTTCTTTCCCCCTGGTTCTAACTCACCTCTTGTCGCTGTTGCCTAACCAATTCCTTTCCTCACTGCTTCTCCCCTCCCAGCCAGGCTGTCCCTGAAATATCCATGTTTTCTCCTCTCTCTAAGTTTTAGAGCCACAGCCAGGAGAGTAAGTTTTAGAGCCACAGCCAGGAGAGTGTCAAGAGAACAAGACGGTAGGTTCTGGGTTTACCCTCTCGTCCCCTGGAAGGCACAATAATTTGTCCTGGGGCAGCCCCACAGAGATGCAGCAGTTTCAGCCTGGCTCACACTTGATTTGTATGGAGCCTTCAGAGATGTTGGTGCTGACCATGGAAATGGAGTTTCTGGGAGATTCTAACAAATTCAGGTTTTGTTGGTTTTCTCAAGGATAGCAATAGTCACTCATTTTTAATCTCACTTTCCAAGCTTCACAGATAAAACAATTTGGCCAAAACTTAGATTACAGTAGACATACATAATGTAAAGCCTGTATAACATTTTATCTTCACTAGGCAAACACTAAGACATCCCTTAAATCACTTTTTTGAGCAACTTTATCTTGAAGCAGGGAAAGAAACTTAAAGGAACATCCAAGGTGGAAATTAATGCATTTGATCAATTTACAGCCAATGGCAACTGAAGAGGATGGTGACAATGGACAATGGAAAGCAAACTTGACTCTAGTTGTCATTTCCACCTCTTACTAAGCCAAAGATACAACCAGCTCAGCCACCTGTGTACACAATGTTTCTCTTACAGAAAGCACATATGGACAGAAAGCACACCTCCTCTTCCCTAACACAGGATAATACAGAGTGGTGTGGTAATGCAGCACAGAGACAGTCGATAATTCTTAAAAATAAAGTGAGCAGGTGATCCTAAGCACCAGTGGCACAGTCAAATTATCTCCAGGAACAAGAGAGAAATAAGTTCTTTCTCCACCTATTAAATGAAAAAGTAATGAAAAAAGAGCTGTTCTCTCAAATCTAGACACTTTTTGTACATCCATCCACCTTAATCAAAAAACCTATTATGCTCATTAAGAATATCCAGTGATTTTACCATATCCTAGCAGCTTGCAAGGGACGCCTTTTAAGAGAATTCCAAGCAAAATGTATAATTTTTATCAAGACCTGAGATTTGAGGTTTGTTCATTTAATATCAATAAAATATGAAATATACTAGCTGTCAAACTTGCCAGTCTAGGGAGATTTCCAGATTAGTCTGCTTTAGTACTATTTTCTCTTTAGTGGTGATATGAAATAAAAATAACATTGGGGAATTAATTTTATTTTGCTTATTTTTCCTGAGCATATGTGGAGGCTTTGTTTTTAATGTTCTTGTATTGTACTCTCCAGAAGATCCAGAAGTAATACAGCCAAAGATAGCTGAAATTATCCAACACATAGTATGCAGGAAAACACAGTAGTATTAATCTTTTCTTCTCCTTTTTATATTTGCATCTCTAATCAAGCTCATGTGCAAATAATGACACAGAATCCTATTACTTGTTTGTGCCTTTAATTCAGGAAGTGAGATAAATAAGTGGTATCAGCTGGGCCAGCAATTAACTATGTATTGAATTGCAGTTTCAAAAATAGAGCCCAACTTGACTCTTTTAAAAAGGCTGCTCCCAAAATATCACTATACCATGTGCATTCTTCAATGTATTGTTGAAATACATGCAGCCAATGAACATTTCCTAATATACACAGGATATTATTATGGAGTGGACACAGACTGGTCATTATGGAAGAGCATTCAAAAAGGCAGGAGGGGACTTAGGGGCTTGCAACGTGAGTGGCTATCCAGCACCTTCAGGTCACTGGTAACGTCTGCATGGCAGCCTGTGGTGCTGTGCCTAAACACACAGGCTTGCTGAGCACCAAAAGGTTTTTCTACAGTCAAAAAGTTTTTCTACTGGTGTTGAGAGACCACCGTGTGAGAAAAGATGTATGACAACAGCCTACTCCAGTTGCAGACAGGAAAATACATCCACATACATATTTTAGTCGACCCTGCTCTCAGCAAATGGTTTGGACTAGACGATCTCCAGAAGTGCCTTCATACCTCAGGTATTCTATGATAGCTGACGTGAGACTAATGTCGATGCCATCCATCTCTTCATTAAAATTCCAAGACACCACTACTTAAAAAAAACTTCAGCCTGAGTAAATGGAAGAGGAGCTGGGGAGAGGAGAGATGCAAGTGGAATGTCTGAATAGAGAGATCAACAAAACAAAACAAAAGGAAAGAAATTTGAAATAGAAGAGCTGAATAGTGGCACAGGCAGCTGGTCTAGAAGAAAGCTGAGCCCTTTTTTAGCAGTCACGCTTTCTCTGAGAGAACTGGAAAAAAACAGTCATTGTGAATAAAGTATCTGAAGGCATCAGCTGGTTTTTTCTGTCAGTGAATCACTGGCAAGCATCTACTTAATTTTGAGAATATGCCATATTTAATTGTCCCATAATTTATGCAAATCTATTTTCATCATGCACACAGAATGCTAGCTATTAGTTACTTATGAGTAGTAGTCAGCTAGCTCTGGGTCACAACTAAGACTGTTCAAGCTGGAACAAACAATTTAGGAATAATAAGCAATAGATATTATTTATTTCCATATAGTACTATACCTGTTTCTAGGTGAATACATAGAGAAAATCATCATTCACTGAACAGATATTATCAAAAATTTTTAAAAACTTGTTAATAACAAATAGGAAAGGTTTCCATGTAGCAAAGAAAAATTATAGCATATGCCAGGACAGACATTCTAGACTGGTATAAAATCAACATCATTCTAGCGACAACAATGGGATCACTGAAGTTTCATTGATTTATACCAGACACAAGTCTGGACTTTATTTCTTCTTTTTTTTTTTTTTCCTTCCCACTGTTAACCTGCTTCATTGCAGAACATGATTAGAAAGAAAGACTTAGGAAGAGCACAGTAGCAGGCAATTGGAGAGATGAGATCCAAATTGATTAAGTCATGACCCGGCTATTGCAGAGATGCAGAGGAAAGAGAAGTCATGTTCTGGCAATGTTTCTGTGATTGTGACATGAACTTACAAGTGATGGAGATGAAGGGCAGAAAAGAAAGTCTGGAGTCAGGAATGTCTCCATTCTACAGTAATTTGGTATTAACTTTCTGTAGCTGAAAAAAAATTTAAATGCTCTTAACAAATTTAACTAAGGAAAATGTTAGACAAACAGACTCATCAAAATATTTTACCCAGAGCAGCTTTAAAACAAGTTTTCTTCACCAGTTTTACTCTGGAGTTGATTTTGGCTAATACTTTTTATTATTATTTCTGATCATGAATTAGGACTATGACTGCCTTTTTCCCACTGCCTGGCTTTATTACCATGAAAACAAAAAAAAGTATTTTTCTAGAAATATTGGATAGCCAGGAGATGTGAAACCCTTTCCCGAATTCTCCCAGTTCAGAGGAAACATGCAATGAAAAGAAGCAAGCTTGCCTGAACCTGAAAACAAAAGGATGCCGTCTATTTCTACGTACCAGTGACGGACCCAAAGGACCACAGTCTGAAACAAGGAAGGGCTAGGTTTGATTTGTAAAATTCTTTAAACCACAAAACTACAGAAAACACATGGTAAAGAAGAAAAGCAGAAATTTCAGAAAAATAACCACTTCAAACCCAGTTGCTTATGTAAAATCCCACCCCAAAAGCCATGCTCAGGAATCCACTGTTTAATGAATTGATACTAGACAGATATACAAGTTTACTGTCTGAACCAAATACAACATGTAGCAATGCTAGTGAGAAGTAATTTACATTGACAGCTTTTCAAAACAGCTAGTTTTCTTTGATCCAGTATAAAGTTTTCAAGAATACATGACAGCTGTTTTAAACCTACACTGGAAGTTTCTAGAGGGGGAAAAAGAAATAGGAAGAAGAGATAAAAATGACTGTAGAAAGGGAAAGGCCTGGTCCCATCCAGTTTTTTTTCTTCTGTTTCTCTCTCTGACTATATACTTCAGGGTAAAGGAATGAGGCATGACACAAGCCTGAAATCTGGTTCCACACATCAGGAGAACTGCTGGAACTTGTGCGTGTCTGGTCTTTGCTGGGCAGTAAAAATAAACACAGAGCAAGAGAAAATCTGGATAGAGCAAGCAAAACACTCAGAAACAAAACCAATAGCTAGTACAGCATGGAACAGAGAAGAAACATGAAAAAATTTCCCTTTGCATGGCCCAAAGGGGCAAAACTAGGACATACTGTAAGTAAACCAGGCACAAATACATCCCTGATGTAGCCTGATAGGAACAGCTCTGCTCACAGGAGCAGTAAGATCTTGATCTCCTCTAACTGTACTCTCCCAGGTCCTCATGCCTTAATGCCAGTTCAGTTGCATGATAAACCTCCTTGCAAAGATACAGGAATAAAGGCCAGCCAGGCCCATGGATGAGTGTGTCACTCCTGCCCTAATTAATTCAGGCAGAAGGAACCTGATCAAAGAAGTGCTAACATTCAATCAAAAGTGAGACAATATATTCATGAGTAATAAGCACCGTCACATTGTCAGGATGTGTCAAGATTTCCACTGAAGTACATACTGGAAAAGGGGGAGGAAGGACAGAAAGGCAATTGCAAATATATGTGACAAAGGCTCAACAAAAATAAATAGCTCCCCAGCCAGAAAATAACCCTCCCTGACTCCCCCATGCACTGCAGACAAAACACTGGGCACACTGAAGGTGTTTCACCTCATAGAGCAGCTGAGTGCAGGAGACTCATCTGGTTGCAAAACCTGTAGGTACCATACAGTCATTCACAAGCTGCATGGCAAAAACCTTGCCCAGCACAGATGAAAACAACTCAGTATGTGAGTTAAACACACCAGAGGTCTAAAGGACAAGGACAAGGCTGGCAAAGAATTGACCCTTTTGGAAAACAAATACACGAAAGCACAAGTCATCTTTCCAATCTGCCAGTCCAAGCCATTGGAAAACTGTCTTACCTCATTGGGGTGGAGCAGGGACATATCTCCAGGTTTTCACCATCCCAGGCTTGTCCTGCTTTTTAGGTAGCAAGGTCAAAAATCTTCATGGACACCAGAATTGCAAAACTTTCTCCCTGATGTTCTCCCCAAAAAGCTGTAGCACCCAAGCTCAGATATGAACACAGAGCTAAAGTTTCTAAGGAAAAACATCAAGACCTGAACATGTCCAGCCCTGCTGAAATCTGCTCATTGTCAGTGCCAAACAATGTATGTGCCATGTATCACCAATAAAAGTATTAAATATTTAAATATTTCTCCTAATACTGTAGGTTCCTCAAACCCTTACCATCTCATATAAATGCCTGTCCTCATTAATTAAATTACTCTTACTTTAGCCATTTCTTCCAGTAATCTGATTTTCCTCATCAGTTGGACATCACTCATGACAGTACATGGTAAATACTAAAAATCATACCATTACCCTTCTCCTATCCTTTTTCATAAAAAGGAATTTCAAACATCTTCCAGAATACATCACATTTCCTGAAGATCAGTTCCCACAGACCTTTAAAGAGGTGATGCTATTTGCATTTAAACATATTCTCCCATGAAGACATCTCTGGTCACGAACACCTCAGCAGCCAGAAAATGCCATAAAGAAATGATTTACAAAAGTTAAAAAATTTTTACTAGAAATCAGGTGCACAATAGTCAACATTATAATAATGTACCTGGGGTTGCAACAGTCTCCCATTTTGTGTGTATTAATTAAAACCTCTGGCTTAGACAGTAGCTGCATGTACCTGACACAGAAATGTCTGGATTCTAGAGCCTGAGATGACCAGGAGAGCATCTCTCCCTGTCCAAAAGCTTTTTGAACCATGTGGGGTGCTGTGAGTGGAAAGGCTATCTTAAAGGGCAAACATGCTATGAGCTCTCTCACTGAAAAATACCTGGAATATCACCTCCATGCCTGTGCATGCCATTTTAACCTTTTTGTTATAGGAAGATTTTTGTTGCCTGGCTCTGCCTAATGTATTAGCAGCACAACCGAGGCAGAATTTGGTGTCACCAGTTCTCTACCACAGTGACAAGATCAAGGAGAAATGCTACAAGAGCAAACGCATAAGAAAAGAAGCCTGGCAAGGAACGTCTGTGAGCTCCTGCCTCATCTCCAGACAAGGAAAGCACGTGGCTTTTTTTATAAAGTGTATTCAGATAAGATTGGGAGGTTTTTATTAGAGCAAATCCTTATAAGCTTTTCCATTTCTCTACCTGGCAAAATAATCAAGAAAATGTTGTGCTTTCAGTACCTGCAGCTTTAAGTACAAGTCAAAGACTAAGTCATTGCTTGTAATGTTTTACAATCCTCTATTATTTTACCACTTGCATACACCAGCTACAACACTCGGCACACACAGCTTGTTTTCCACAGGTTCAATGAAATGCACCTCTCTTCAAGTTTTTAAGCTGATGTCAACAGTCAAGGTCATCTCCATGATATCAAAGTAGTTTGGATATGCGAAGGACATAAAAGGTCAACATTTTCAAGTATTCAAACACTTTTGAAGTCGGTGAAACCATGTTCTATTGAAGTTCTATTAACCTCTTCAACACGGACTAACAGGAGCTGTGGACACTCAGCAAGTCTTAAAATAAAAGAAGCTAAAGTTAATTTTGTCTTTTCACAAATATGCCTGCAGGTACGTGCAAGCAAATTATGGATTCTGGCATTTTAGCAAAGAGATAAGTATAAAGAAGATGTGTTTTGAACAGATACATCTAATGTGAAGTGCTTGAGTTTCATTATGGGAACTTCTTAATATTTTAAAAACGTTATTCAGTGGAAGGAAAGAATCTTTGGAGAGTCATCTATTCATTCAACTGAAAAATCAAAATATTTGGGGCAGTATTCATCTCACTTAGCTCTGGAAATTTCCATTTATATACCTAAGCCTGAGCAAGTCACTGTAGGCTCCTCAGAAGCCAATAGCAAGAAAGAATTTACTCCTGAGGTGATATTATTTTTTGTCCATTTTTTTTGTTGTTACTCTTAGTTTTTCTTTAAAATAAGAGAATTTTATTTTGAAAGTACTTAGTTCTCTGTAGCAACATGGTGTAACAGCCTTATACTGTACTTACACAGTGGGGAAGGAGACTGGCTCCTTTTCAGTCCGAGGACTGAGGTGGGAAGGCATCCCTGGAGAAACCCTAGCCCAACCTCTTCTCACAGCGGAGTCACCTCCTAGGTACAGGAGTTTGCTCTAATAAATCTATGAACCTTTTGGGACACTGATATGAGCCAGGTGTCAGGCAGGGAGACCAGTGCCTTACCAGCACTGCTGTGCTTCACACATGGCAGGAGAGCAACAGCAGCAGTGAAAGTATCAGGAAATTTCAAGTGGCAGAATAGTTCCCTTGACCAGAAATACAAATATTCAAAAACAATGAAAAAGGCATAAAAACATAAAAAGGGGTGGGGTGGGTGGGGAGGAGACAGGAAAGGATTCAAAAAAGTCATGTCATCCTATGTAATGACTTGGTAGGAAAATGTTTTCACACTTCAGCCCACTGAAACTAGACTGACGCTCCACCCTGTGTAATGTCTGTATTTTAACCATAGATAATTGAAATGGAACACCCCAGCCTTTACTTACCCCGCCTAATGAATGTTATCATGTGGAAAAGGTAAATCAATAACAGCTGAGATCAAACATACCGATCTCCTTCCCAGTGCACAATGCTCTCACTTATATAAATCTTTACAACCTGACTGCCCTTCTCGTTTAAACACAGCAAGTGAAACATTGCCCGGCACAAACGACCTTCTCTCTCAAGAATTCTCCATGCTGTTTGAAAGAGTAGCCCAAATGAATTGCTGGAATGGCCATTGAAAGGGCTACTCGTTAGCTATGACTGTCCTTGGGAATTAGCCAGGTGTGAGGTAACAAGACCACAAAGTGCTGTTGGTATTGGCAGCAAAGCCAAGGTTCATCATAGTACCTCTTGTCTAGACTAGGGATGTAAAAGGAAATAGAAAACAATTCTTTGACTATATGCACTTGATGTTCCATCCCTTTTCTCTATAGAAAAAAAATGTAAGACATTTGGAATTTTTCATTTTTATTTCGGAAAAAAAATTTGGAAACCATAGTGACTCATGCTGGAAAGTGTCTGACTGGCATGGGATAGCCAGCTAGCTCCAGAAAGTTAAAGCTGTAGGAAGAGTTTGAGCAAGGCGTGTGAATTCAGATTTTAATGTGATTTAACTCTTAGTATCCTTATAATTAATTTTGCTTTATTCACTATGTAAATAACAGGGAAGTCCCTAACCTGGACAAAACTGATATATACCAAGTGGTTCACATATTCTGGGAATGAGAATTTCAGCTTTAGGAATGTGTTACAGGTCCATTCCCAAATGCATTGCACAAATCTCCTTTCAGATAATTCTGCAGTACAGGTATCCTGGAGGAAAATTTCAGATCAGATCCCTATTTCTGTCTCATTTGGGTGGCTGCAGAATAAATGCTTTACTCTGCAGAGCATCCTGGCGCTGTGGTATCCCTGCCTGAACTGAGACTGACACACCCTTTACACACACACAATTGATTCTCATTTCCAGCTGCTGCGCACTGTTCCCTAGCCAGCTCAGGTTCCATCACAGAGCGGCTGGCTAACCCAAACTATAGCCTGAAGGAAAATTTATAGTCTTCTCTCAGGACCTTCCCCAGAAGCTGAATCACACCTCTTTGGGGAACATTTTCTGTCCAGCGGCAGCTACTGTGAGCTTAACAGCAACACTCACCATTCTTTGCCTTCTTTCCTTCATCAGAGTGCTGACACCCTCCACTTGCACCCACCCTCACTTCTTTTGGGAAGGGTAGGCATTGAGTTTCTTCAGCCACCACATTGATCCTACCTCTCAGCTCTCAACATACACTCACTGACTCCTTTCCTAGTAATAAATCCAAAGGAAAAATTCACCATCTACTCCTTAGGATCTTTTTTTTTAGTGTCCCTAGTAATTCAGGTAATTGAGAGGGTAAGGGGGCATCATAATGCCCCCTTCTTTATCCCCATCTTCTTATAGACACCTTGTCTTCTGTTTCCAAGAGTATGTCTTGCTCCCCAATTTCTTCTCCTGTGTGTGGTACCCACGTGTCCTTCATTGCACTGACAAGTGCAGAAGCAGATCTTTCCTTATCTGTTTGTCATTCCAAATAAAATCTTGTCCTTGCAGACAGGCATGGTTTTAGCAGCATGACTGATAGGATTCACAGTACTTTCACCTAAACCTGTCATAGTGGCTCCAGATCACACTGGCAATTTTGACATTTGACAATGCAATTTTGACTCCGCATACACACAACTATTTTAAAAGACTTTTTTGGGTTTTTTATCATTCTCATGTTCCCCTAATTCAGTCCCCAAGTACTGCCACTCAGGCATGGGGGCTAGGCTTTCTATTCTGGACACTTACAGTGTTGGACTCCTACCAAGCAGGACGATGTGAGGTCTTCTGCCTGATTCTTGGACCTCTCTGCTTTTCTGATCTTATATTGCCACCTTCTCCCTGAAGTGGCGTCTTTATGTCCCATTCATGCCAGGGCCTCAAAGCCAAGGCAATGCTTTATATCTGCAGATATGTGGAGCAGACTGCAAGGAGTACCAGATACCAAGCACTCTTACATGGAGAAACAACTACACAGATGTGAACAAAATGGACATTTACACCCACTCCTTGCCTCCTTCTCAATCTTTAATTACAATCTAAGCCAAGGTGGCATTTCTTAAAATCAAGGGCCCTTTCTCTCCCAAGTTCACCCTGCTCTGACAGCTGGATTGCTAACTAACTCTCCAACCATAAAACTTCTCTCAACTCAGTGGCCTTCCATGTGCTGTTTCAAACTGCTTTTTATCACCTCTTTGCCAAATTCCAGATCTTCTTGCCATGTAAGTGGTGATCTCATGAGGTGCTCTACAAAACTGCCCATCAGTAAATTGCTTCCCCAGATTCAAACTTGGGCTGGACCATAATGAGCTCTTTGCATATGGGCAAATAAAACAAGCCAGACATAAAAATGTCTTGAAACACTCCTTGACATTTGAATCTGACATAAATATTAAAAATAGAAGAGAAAGTGCTCACGATGTCTGGTGTTCAGCAAGGATATGCACATGCTTTCTATGTGAAGCAGAATTGACAAGTCATCAAAATCATCAAAGAACCTTGAAAAGCAGGAGTCCTCCTTCACATGGCTGTTTTATGAAAAGAGATGGCAGAACAGAATGGGAAAACTTTTGGCAATGACAGGACCAGAGCTGGAATAAAGGCAAGAACAGAGAAGTAGAAGAACAACCTGTGTAGCTGCAGCAAAGAAATCCTAGTCTGGCTCCCAGCTTGCATGTTAACAGCTGTAGTGCCAGACATTTTAATGCTTCCCAATTGTTTGGTTTTCACTTAGGGCTTTGCACATGATTGAATCATTGAGAGACTGTGTCTTGACCTTATATTTCTAAGATATATTGCATTCCTTTTGCATATATATTACACATCCTACTCAGGGCCTGGTGTTATATTCAATATGCAGTCTACATTTAGGAAGCATTCTTTGAATTCACCCAAGAAAAAAATGTGATCCCCATCTGGTGTCCTGATCATCCATACATGGAAAATTCATCCATCTTTTAATCTCCTCTGAAACTAGTCTTCGTCTGATACTTTGGAGAGTTCAGCACATTACCTTCTCTTGTGTGTCTCATTTCTGATTCTTTCTGGACCAGAGCCAGAAGTCTTACAGGAAAGCATCTTTACATGAGAATAAAAGCCCATTTTAAAAGGTTGGAATAATCTGGGTCAGGTATATGATCTAAAGCCAAAGCCTCTGCCCAGCAGCCTTATTATTTACACTTGATCACACGTCAACTCCTTAAGTCCAATCTTATGCATAAATAATTTTCATTCTCTTTATTACCTATAGAAATTACAGTAACATAGCTCACTCATCCAGGATTGCCCACTGGTTGTTGTCAGGTCAGCTGAAGACCAAATAAAAAGTATAGCTTGCTGATATTTTATAAAATTTTCCATTCACTTCTCTTTTCTTTGTTTAATCAGGTTATCACTTGGGACACGGCAAAGGTACTGCTCACATCCTGAATCTAGTAGTGCTAAGCTCTGTGTGCAAATACAAACACCACATCCTTTCTAAAAGAATGTGTACTTGCAAGTATTTTTTAATTTGCTATCATAAACAGGAGTCTGGATTTCAGTGAAAGAGAAGTTTACCAAACACATACTTACCTGCCAAACAGAGATGAGAAAAAAATTGTTGTGGAAAGTTAAATTTCGACAGTTAAGACTAAGAAAATCTTGTTTTGCAGCAATCAGCTAACTCCTGCAAGAGAGCTGGGCTGTGCTTATTTTTACCAAATATTATTTCAGTTTTCTAGCTAATCACAAGAGTTCTCTCAGAATTGAAATAAGAGTAGGCATACACTATATCTTGTGTAAATGACATTGTCACTATAATTATTATTAAAGGCTGCTTTTGTAAACTGATATACATAGAAATGAGCTTAGTATAGCTTTATTCAGTATATTATTTGCCACAGGTCTTTAATTTTGTGTTCCATGAGTGACTTCTCCATCCTTATTCCATTCTAACCAGTCTCTGTAAGGCTGCACAATCACAGCCTTACATAGCTTTCAATTTAGGTTGAAAGACACACCCAGAGGACATCTAATCCAGCTCCTTTCTCTAAATAGGGTTAAATAGATCAGATTTCAGATCTGTCCAGTTGAGTCCTGAATATTGTGAAAAACAAAAAAGAGGGTTCACAGCCTGGGCAACCTGGCGACATGGTGATATTTCGTTAATATCTAACGGGAATTTCTCTGTGTTGCAACTCATGGTTGTTGTGCTTCATTTTCTCACTGTGCAGCTCCAAGAAAATCCCAGCTACATGTCCATATGAAGATAGCAGTGAAGCTACAACTGAGCAGATAACTGAAGATAGCAGTGAGGCCTCCCTTCCGCCTTCTCTTCTAAAGGCTGAACAAACCCTTTTCACACAGCCGCAAACTGTATGTCCTTTCTACAGCCTCCTCCCATCAAGGTGACATCCAGTGGACTCTCTCCATTTAGCTGAAGACTTTCCTGTCTTGGAGAACTCAGACACGACACTCCAAAAGGCAACTCAAAAGTGCCAAGTCGCTCAGACTGCTGGCTATGGTCTTACTTATGCTGCCCAGGTTGTTGCTGGCTTTCTATGCTGGAAGGGCTCATAGTTGGCTCATGTTGAATTTATTGTCCATCAGGACATCCAGGTCCTTTTCTGCAAAACTGAACAGCCGGTCCCCAGCCTTAACTGTTGTTTATTAGGCTTATTCCCTCCCAGATAGAAGTCTTGGCATTTTCTTTTGATTAACTCACAATATTCTTCTCATTTCTATTTCTTCAACATGTCAGGATCCCTCTGAAGAGCAGCCCAACTCTTCCCAGTTTGGTACCAGCTGTGAATTTGTTGACGGTGCACTCTGTCACATCATCCACATTACAGATGTCAAAAACACACTGAACAGTACACTTTACACTTACGTATAGAGAGAATTATAATATTGGTGTATATATTGTTTTACGTACACTTGCCCTGGTCAATTATCAGCGGAACCAGGGTTAAAATGTGACTCTGTTAGCAGAAGAATTCACATATGTGGCTGCCATCATTACTAGCATTTCTGGAGAACTTGGATGAAGGGGAACTTGGCTGAATTCAGTTGTAGAAAATTATTCTGTCAGGAATAGAGGAGTTAAAATTCCAATCAATATAAACCATTTTTTGCCTCGTTGTTTTCTCTGAGTTTAGCCTGGCCATGCATTTAAATCTATTCTAGGATATATCATACAAACATGAATTTTTTTATCTTCACCACAGTGGATAGAAAAAAATGGCTTTTTACTTTGTAACATGCTCTGCAAAACCTTTAGGACCCATGTGTTTAAATCTCAAGCATGTGCACTCTTCCTCCTTCCCTGACCTTCTTTGCAAAAGAGGTCAGGCTTAAGGTAATTGGGGGAAGTACCATTTGCAAACCTGCATCACCTTTTCTCATAGCTGTATTTTGTGCTGCATGGTCACTTAGCCATAGGTGGTCAGGCTGAGCTCTATCCTGCTTTCTCTCCAACAATCTTAGCACCTGCAATGTCCCAGGTCCAAATCATGGCTGGGACACTAAGGCCAGAGACATCTGAATGAGAAATCTTGTTTCCTTACCTTCATATCCAAATAAAGCCTCTTCCTGGTACCTGTGTGTTAACAACAACTGGTCACAGCAATTTCTCCAGGAATGCACACAAAAGGGCTACAAGTGTAACAGGACTGAATCATGATTTGGGTTTTACAGCATTGGCAGGAAGCTGGCTGTGTTTTAGTGTTTACTTACATAATAGCTCTGCTTACCATAGCCCCTCAAGGTCTAGGAGTGAATGGGTTTTCATGCCTGTTGTCCCACTCCCTCAGTTAGAGTTGGGTCAGTAATGATTTGTTGGTTGTGACATGTTATACTGAGACCAAAATGTCATTTGCAAGCATGGGCAGGAACTCAGTCAAGTAAATCAGTTTAATTCAAGAAGTTACTGAATTTCTCTACTCCCTGGTTTCATTACTGTGTAGTAGATTAATTTGAAAAGTGATGGTGCTTTGATAACAATATTTCTTTATTATTATTATTTATTAATTTTTGCATGTACCTTGAAACAATAGAATGTAAACAAACAAGTGATGTCAGCATATGTAGCAGAGAAAAAATAGTCTATGAGAACATACCCTTTCTTGCATATAATGACATGTTTTTGCTGTAGAAAGTCCCTAAGGCTGATTTCTTACTTGCAGTTTCAAAACATCATCATTAGTAAGACACTGGGGAATTAAACCTTTCCACGAATCCATTTATGTCTTTACTGAAAATCCCACTTTTCTATGTGAACAACAACAAGAGTCACTTGCAGTTTTTCCCTCACAGCTTTTGATGTGGGCCAGAAAATCATTTCAGGTAATATGCATAACATACCTGCTAATCTGAGTTGGCTTGCTCAGCTACCACAAAGGAAGGAGTCAAATAAAAAACCCATTGTCAATCTCATGATTGCTTATATGTTATTTTCACTACTGTAAGGTTTTTTCCTTTAAATTTGACTTTTGTTGCATTTGTAGATATTTGAAGCTTAAACTAAATTAGAAGACACATATTTATGCAATAATTCAATGGTGAGGTAGGAAGATAACTTGGCAAGATTCTTTTTCCCCCTCAGGCTTATAAATTCCAGAATTTTTTTTTTTGCCACACCTATTTGGCATATATTTCTTTTTTTTTTCCTTTTTTTTTTTAATGAAGAACAGGAATAACAAGATCAACCATGAAAAACACAAAAAAACAAAACCCCTTTAGTGGGGGCCCAATCCTAACCTCCAGAATCTTTTTGCTCAGCTCAGCTAGTTCTGGACCAGGCCCATACACCGGATTGCTCCTGTTCCTCAGCATGTTTCAGCTGACAGCCAGGACTGCACAAGAATGCTTGAGAGAACCCTCTGTCCTTGGCATAAACTGGACGAGCTGTTAATCATTTCTCACTGACTGACATTTTTTTCTGCCTTCTGACTTTCCAGGTCATCTGTTTCTCTCTTCCCAATGCTCTCAGACACACCACATTCTGGTTGCTTCAGGGGCTCCAGCCACTCTCCTCAGTGTTTCGTGTCTAGCAGCCTCCTGGTAGCAGGTACCTCCCCAGTAAACAGTGCTCTGACAGCTTTTGACTAGCTCCAGTTTGTCCAGCTGCGCTGCACTGGAAGAAGCAAAGAATATATTTCATTTAAAAGTGAAAGAAAGGTTCGTTCAGTAATGTGATCTGCTGCAAAAACGCTCTCTCCTCCAAGGGCAGTCATTACATTACACAAAGAATTTCTAAGATTCTTTTTTCTAAAGTTTTCAGTAACAATGCAGACTATTGTTTACATTTTAATTAACTTCTGTTTCACTGTTTTTAAAATAAGATTAATTAACCTATTACTTTCAGCTGAATTATTGCAAGTTGAACCTATTCAAGACCTATTTGAAATTTTCACAGGCTAGCACGGCTGGTTTGTGTGCAGGAATTCAAATTAGCAATAACTTTATAGCAATTTAGTAGCTCATAGACACTGCAATGATGAGAAATATCTCTTGGACAACCTCTCCTCAGCAGCCTTTGGTCTTATAAGAGTTTTCTTCTTTACCTTTGTAGTGTGTATAATTGTTCCAACTACCTAGAAAATAAGGAAAGGGAGGTTATATGTGTAATACAGTAAAAAGTTAACATCAGAAACCCCAGGAGTATCCCTCTGCTTGTGCCAAAAATAAAGAGCACACCTGGCCTTGACATCACTGCAATGAAAATAAAAGAAGATACACTGAGCGCCACTGTCCTGTACTTACTACCTTCTCATCTGCACTTTCATTGCCAAAACCTTAACTCCAATCAAGAATCTTGTTGCTTTTACACTGTGCTTCTCAAACACAGTGTTCAATATAGGTACTAGCAAACACATTACAAATGTGCGTTGAATTGGGGGCAAGCTCTGTGTCTTTTTGAGAACAACGTTGCTCAACCAGAAGGAAGTGTATGATTGACTCATTTATAGGGAAGATATATATATAAAATATGTCTGCATTCATGAATCCTGATATGAATCAGTATGGTTTCTTGATGGTATACATGTAGCACCCTAGATCTTTGGCTAGGACTACAAAGCATATTACACAACACAGGAAACGTGAAAAGGGAGTTTCAGGCCAAATTTGCAATGTGCCACTCCCAAACTAGTGACGTGCTGATCTGATCTTCCAACATAAGTTGTTTGCTTTAAATTATCCCTCCTGTCAGTAGCACAAAAGTGCTATGACAGCAGCTAGGAATTGGCAGGAAGAAATGAAGTCGCCAGCTGTGCCATCTCTTTTCTAGACCCATTACATACACTACATGTACATTACCTTTTTTGCCTGTCTTCCTCACTATCTTCTCCAGATCCTCACGCCCTTCCTGTCTCTTTCAATTTTTATTCCTTTTTTTGGCATGTATTTTTCTTAACTGAGTCTTCTGGCTGTGTGCATAATCCATCAGGAGAAGAACTAATGCAACCAAGGGTGGATCAACCTTTGCCCTATTGCCCAGAGAAAAAACATTCCTTTTCCAACAGGATTTCTTGCCCAGCCTGGCAGGCTCTTAATTTTCATACACTCATAGGCAAATCTGAAGAATATTTTGACATCCATTCCCGCAGAGTAGTGATGAGTTCACACAGGTAATTACTAGACTGAACATTGAGGACATAAGAAATTGTTTCCAACTCTGATGAAACTTGCAGTCTTAGGTCCATTTTACCAAGGAGATGAACTATTAAAGTGTATTAATATTGAAAAAAGTTTAGTTTTTTATGACACCCTTCGAGAATAAGGCAGACAACCACCAGGCTTAACACGCCATAATTATCTGGTGACCTCAGACAGTCCTCCTGAACTCCTCTCTTCCACAAACCAAAAGCATCCCCACAGTTCACTGATGCATTTTGACCGATAAATTCTAGATAGGCTTGCATGTAGTAGAAAAACAATCCTGAATATACTTAACACTAGCATGAGGAATAAAGGAAAACTTTTACTTAACAATCATCACTTCACAAAACCATCTCAATGAGCCAACTAGTCCCATGGACACTATGAACTTCAGTCTTTTTCACTCTTTGCTCTGGTTTTTCTAAGAGTGGGTAAAATAGAGAGGACTTCCATCATCATCATCATCATCATCATCATCATCATGTTTTAAAAGAATAAGTAATCCCAGATCACTTTGTCTAACAAGATACTCTAGAGCTTAGCATGCAGTAAGTTCACCCCTGGAGGCCAAAAAGCCTTAGAAAATACTGAAGTCACTATGCCAAGCAGAATAACATGTGCTTTTGTTCATGAACAAACAGGAGAGCCCAGGTTTGCTCACTGCTTGGAGATATTATGGTCATAAAATGCCTCTGTGTTCGTCCACTCTGATTTATTCCTTAACAGATGGCATATGCCTTCCCATTTTTATGACTAGCTTCATTTCTCATTCTTGTATTGGTGTTAGACTCTATTGCTTAAAAAAGGTCATTCCATGAGTACCAGAATGGATGAAACCCTTTCTCTGTGACTCCGAGCCTCCAGGCTGATTTACTGATCAGTTAGATATCTTTAAGACATTGAAATTCTTATCAGTTTCTCTTTTAAGAACACACTCTATTTAGAGTGATAGTCACAGCAGCAATCAAGTGCTAGAAACCAAGAAAAGTACATTCACTCCAAACTCCCCATTCAGTTTTAGTGGGGAAAGAAATTAATCAATATGTGGATTCTTTGTGAGGGTAAAAATACGTGAACATGCTCCCATGTCATGGCCCATAACTTTCAGGCTGCCTTCTTTCCATATCATTTACAGGAATTACTGTTGCCTGTGGGAATGCTAAACTGAGTTCTTTATGCTTTACTTTTTACCACCTGATTCATAGTGTATGGATGTCACTCTGAGTTGCTGTCATCAGATCTGTTTTTCATAATTTGGGTACATAAGTGACTATGAGCAAGCCATCATGACAGGCTATATCCAGTTAGCTGAATAGGTTGCACTTCTTGGATTGTTTTATAGTCCTCTAAACTTTCTTGTAGCTTTTGCTTCCCCAGTTATTCAACATTCTTCTTAAACTTGAAGTTCAACTAGAACTGAGTTCTACATCCCAACATCAATCACATTGGAGCCAGCTGTAGAAGAAACAAAGTTGTCCCCTCCTGACTCTTTTCCTGATGCTACAAATATTAGCATATGCTGTTTTGATCATGGCTTCATTTATTTAGATAACCATGACCCTCAAGTCTTCCAGAGTCCCTTCTCTAAAAAATACAGTTGATTATCTTGTATAAGGGCTATTATTCTGTGGTTTTGGATACATAACATTACAGCTGGTCATGTTAAAGGCCATACTATTACTTGGTTAAGTAATACAGATAAGCCTATGTCAGGTTAACGTCCGTCTCACCTACCTTCAACCACCCCAAATTCCCTTTCTATTAGCCACACGACTGGCTTTGTGAGCCACTGGAAAGTCACAGGTCCTTCCCGAGGACACTTCCTCACATCTTTTTAGATACTGACATAGGATGGATTGTCTCCTTGAGGTGCCAATAACTCTCCTTTGACTCTACAGAATTGTACAATCAGCACAGATTACACAGCCGACATTATGGCTACTGACAGTGGGACATAAGACAAATCCCATCCCCAGTGATATGTCAGCACCATTACTTAGCTCTACCCTAACCTTTGTACACCTCCTATCTGTTTGTTCAGGAGTGGTTTTAGATCTTCATTCAAGCTGCAACTGTGAGCTTTGAAATGAAAGAAGGTCAAGGACTTACCTCTAGGGGCTCTGCAGAGATAAACACATACACTAATAATGATTTGCCTGCTTCCAATTACATTTTGAAATATGTTAACTTAATGAACTGTTTTATCTTTTCTCATTTTTTTTCCATTAAAACGTTGTGGGACATAAAATCAAATTCCTTTTAGAATAAAAATATCTCATAATAGCCCTGAATGACCAGTTCTTCCTAAACTCATTGTGGCTGACACATACTAGAGGTTTTCCTTTCTGGAATCCAGTTCTACTTATTCTTGGGATCAGTGTCAGATCAGTACATTTAGAAATACCTGATAGAATAATAAATTTTCATCCGTGCCTCTGAAACTTCCTTGTTTATACAAAACATATGAAAAATCAGTATTACCAGTTCAGACTGGTCCCTTTAAATAGATATTTCAAAATGACTAATTTCATTTTCTGCAGTTTAACATTTTTGCCAGTCATTAAAGCAAAAAATTTAACATCTACAGATAATATAAATGTTTTCTTTGATCTATAACAAAAATATCTAATTTATTTTTTCCCTTTTTACTGACATCTGTGACATTTTTGTCTATAAATAAATGTAGCTATTTTGTTTTTCCCCTTTATAAAAGGCTTTAGAAGCTCCTACCTTTCGCTTTCCTGTTTAGAAATATCTGAAATCTGCTATTCATAGATTTTCTCATGTTCCTTTTTCTTCCTTTCTTAATCTTTTCAAACTCCTTCATTTTAGTTTATATCCTTTCCCCTTCTCCATTATTAATGTTCCTGTCTTAATGAATCAGGCAGGTACCTTAAAAAATGAAACAACCCACTCGGTCTTCAGTAACACAACGTAATGTAGAAGATCTTTCTAATCATCTCATTCCTAATTCACAAGCACCCAGTCTTTGACTATCAGATACTGTAACAAAGTTCTGCAGCTTGTGGTATCTGCTACTGTGAAAAAATATTTGCCTAGAAATTTAGTTGTTCAAGAATATGAAATCTGTAGTCATATAAATTATGAGAAAAGACAGAGAAATAGAATATTAATTTTTAAAATTTTAAGCTACAACTCTTCATTTAATAGAAACAAATCACTTTTTCATTTTCTATGGAATCCCATTGCTCGTAGCTCAGAATCTAGCACCAGGAAAAAACAGCAAAGTGGAGAGGTCTTCCAGAAGAAATTACTGAAATGAAACACAATTGAAGATTTACTGTGCTTACAGGAGTTTCTACATTGAATATTTTACAGATCCAGTATTCTGGAATACTAAAGTTGCCTGTAATTGTATCCAGTAAAATGGGGTTAAAGGTTAGATAAAATATATATTTGCTGTGCAACAACACAAACACTTCTCTAAGCTTAGCTGTGAAGTTAAATCTTGCACTGTATTCTGAATCTTGGATGTCTCATCTGAACTATGAAATATGTGTATAACTGCGGTCTGTGAATCAGCATTGTAATACTCTACCCCAGGGCACTTACTGCTGTCCACCTGAGCGTAGCACCACTGCCCCACCTCTAGAAGCTCTTCAAACCATGTTTTGCACAGCAGCAAAGCAAGTCAACATCTTGTATGGCATCTTTGTGGAGTAGGTACATTACTGTTAGTGTACTTCAACTCACCTGCAGTTCTGAAAACATAAAAGTGCCAAAAATTCAGAGATCAATATGGTCTGGACCAAAGGTGTTCTGAAAATAAAACTTTTTAGCAGCAAAGAAATTTTTAAAATCTTGGTTCAAACAGACCAATTTTATTATTTATCTTTTTTTTAATTTATTATGACTTAACCACAAAATTTAAAAATCACCTAGCTCAACATCTGAGCCTGAGACAGATCCAAAAGAGACAGGAAGAACCCCCAGGAAGCCCCAGCTCTTATTTCCTATCTCCTTCATAATTTTATATCTTGATGAAGCAGAAAAGGAAGCAAATGAGCTGCCAGACAGAAAGCAAAGTAATGAACACCTGGGCCAGAGGAATGAACTTGCAAGAAAACATTACAAGTAGATACCCTGACTCAATGGTGGATTAGAGGTGAATTAAAATCTATAAATATTTGAAGTGAATGATCTAAAAGGATAAATGACATAATTTAAAGCTCCCTAATCTATTGCAGGGGGGAAAGAAAGCAAAACAAACCCAACAAAACAAAACAGAACAAGCATACTAAGTTACACAAAACATCCATTGGATGAAATAAGTAGGGAAAAGTAACGCTGGCTCTTACACAGGTTCTAATTAATTTTTGTGAGGTTAGTTATTTTCTAATGAATTATTGTCATGGAAAATGCATGGTAGTCAGCCATCAGCATACAGAGATCCGTAAGAGGCAGCAGCCTTCACTTCCTAATTAGTTTTAAGAAAAACTTGGTAAGTTTATGAGGAGAATATATGGTATGGTTTTGAATCATGCCTGTTAACTGTGTACACATCCAAAAATAATTTGAATGCCTTTAGGAGTTCCACAAGCTCATTGACAAGGGCTTATTGACTCTTCTCTGCCTTCTGGGGCTGCTTTGCTACAACTAAAGACATCTCATAACTTTAGCCATGATAAAGAAACTTACATAATGGCAGAAATGTAAACATGGAAAACAAGTTAGTATTTCTATTTTTTTATACCAGGTGTATAAAATGAAATGTTGCTGATTAAAGCAATAAACTCAACTGAACCAAAATAATAACAGATGTACTGTAAGTGTTCCCAGACCTAAACACCTTGGAAGGTCTGAGGTCATATTTATTAAAACTGATCCCTATCTTAAGCAGTTTTGACACATATTCTTGGCCTTGGTGGTAAGCAAATAAGTAAGTCCTTTGAAGCATTCTAAAGCAGGCAAACAAGGATCTGTCATATATGGCTCTTTTGACCTGATATTTTTGCACAAATTTCTCCAACTTAGTTAAATTCATGAGGATTTTTCAAGTGATGCTTCATGGAGCTGACATTTTAAAGCAACAACCTGTCTGCCTGGGCATGTGTGTGTATAAAATGGAAGACAGCACCTACATATTCAAAAGTCAAGTGAAGTGATACAATTGGAAGTAAACTGGAAGTGACATATCATCAAATAACTATAAAAGTGTTCTCTAGTGACCAGACTCAAACATATTTTCAACAGAGATATATTTCCTTTCCTCTTCATCGTTTTCCTGATTATTGTTAAACCAGTAAGTGAGTAAACAATCTTTTCTAATTTAGTATATTGTTTTAATTCAGCATAGGCAGGCATACCCACTACTGCAATATGACATGGTGAACATGATGAAAGCCATCTGCTTCCAAAGGTTATGGCTCAGAATTGCACTCAGAATGTTGTGCAATGGTTCCAATTACAGATGCTGATGTTCATGTGCCAGTGGCATAAACATGAAAAGGCAGTCTCACCAGATCTGTCCAGAAACAGGTTCATCATAACTTCCCAGATTTTTGCAGACAACCCCGAAATCACAGCTGGCCACATCTTAGGCCACCCAAGACATTTCCACACCACCAGCTGGTATTTATATGTTCCAAGGCATTGATTTTTTTACTGTGGCTTTACAGTTCTGTTAACCTATATGAAGCTTTGGGGAAAAAAATTGGTTAAGAATAAATCCTTAGGATCAAAATAAAACAATATAGATGGAATAACTAATTATATTTAAGGCAATGGTAACAGTAAGCTGGTACTTTGTTTAGTAAGTTCCTATACAATAAAAAGTTTTAATTATAAAAAAGCTATCAGAAAGTAGAATAGGTTAAGATAGTTAAAGAACAAGCAGAGTCTACTTATGGCATTTAGCTCAGTAGGACGGTTCTTATGTCCTTTTCTGATAAAAAATAATGATGATCCACCAAAAATATGCACTTTCTGTGACTATGTAAACAGGTCCCTTTTAACACTTTATTTCCATCTTCATTAATATTCCTGGGGTTTTGCCCTGTTTATTCTTTCTTCTTGGCTTTGTTAGACTGAGTTCCTTGCCCTTGGAATCTTCTTTTGAGTTATAGAACAAATAAGACAAATTGGATTGTGATCTTCACTTCCAGCAGCAGATGCTATCATAGAATAAACTCTCCTGGCCAGTAGCAGATTATCATCCCTTGTTTTTCACCCTTGCAGGACACACGATGAAGTGTTCTATGACAAGCACAGAGTGAAGAAAATCCACACTTCTTCCCACTGCTCTCTGGGCTAGCATGCAACCCAGCTCTGTCTCTAGAGTCCCTGTATAGCAACTTTGTGTATTAAATAGCTATGGATTTTCTTTATAATTCAAAGGTTTTTCTCCTAAGTTTCTAGCTTTTTCTTTAAAAGCCAAAAGCTGCTGTTAAGGTGAAGTCAAATCTTAGTCTAAGGCTTGTTTTGATATGTATGGAAGAACAGTAATGGAGAGCAAACAATAACATACCAAAATATACAGAAAGGCAGAATCCTAATTCACAGCTGAATTTAAGAACTTACATGAGGCAGAAGGGGTCTTGCTTCAGAGACATTCACATCATGTAGCTCTCTCCATCAGCTGAGGAATGAGACCTGGGTTCTCATCTGGGCAGAGCTGTCTCACTAAGGGCCTACAGTCCATCCTCAAGTTGAACACCTTACTTATGGTGACTGGACCCCACCCAAAATCACCTCAGTCAGTCAGGAACAGACACCTCTAAATTAGCTGCGCATCTCCCTGATACATGTGAAGTAAAACACATCAGAGGATAAAAGTGAAATTAAATCTTACAATTAAAGTCTGTATAATGGCTCAGT